>NC_136790.1:6652369-6799869 GCF_951216825.1 Electrona antarctica
GTTCTCTTGTTCTATATCTACTGGAGGTGGTTACAGTTCTATGAGTGTTCTTGTGTTCTATATCTACTGGAGGTGGTTACAGTTCTATGAGTGTTCTCTTGTTCTATATCTACTGGAGGTGGTTACAGTTCTATGAGTGTTCTTGTGTTCTATATCTACTGGAGGTGGTTACAGTTCTATGAGTGTTCTCTTGTTCTATATCTACTGGAGGTGGTTACAGTTCTATGAGTGTTCTCTTGTTCTATATCTACTGGAGGTGGTTACAGTTATATGAGTCTTCTCTTGTTCTATATCTACTGGAGGTGGTTACAGTTCTATGAGTGTTCTCTTGTTCTATATCTACTGGAGGTGGTTACAGTTCTATGAGTGTTCTCTTGTTCTATATCTACTGGAGGTGGTTACAGTTCTATGAGTGTTCTCTGGTTCTGCTCATCTACTGGAGTACAGTTGTGTTCTCCTGTGAGAAGAAGCTGCCCTGTTGAACATTTACTCCAAGCACAACAGTCTCTGGTTGTGTGTGTAATGTCTGGCTGTTTATGGATCATGTTTATACATATTCTTCCTTCATTATCTCATGCTAGATCATCTCTAAGTGCATGGACTAACATGGACATGTTACAAATGCTGTTCGTTTGTGTGTGTGTGTGTGTGTGTGTGTGTGTGTGTGTGTGTGTGTGTGTGTGTGTGTGTGTGTGTGTGTGTGTGTGTGTGTGTGTGTGTGTGTGTGTGTGTGTTATTTCATTTATGACACAGTGTCATCATGAATGAAAAAGGCTTTTAACATCTTATTTGTGTGTGCAAATTACATACAGTATGTATGTATGTCGGTCGAGATTAGCTCCCGAAATGCACGCACACACGCACGCACACAGGTAGGGCAGTAAGGGCACGCCTCCTGGTGGAGATGTGTTCTCTACTCTGACCTTAGTATTTCTATATTGCAGTAGGCCCTATAGAGCGCCGAAGTCCTGACATCACTCGCTCATCCCCTGGTTCTGCCCGGTTCACGGAAGTAATTTCTCTATGGAGAATAACATGGGGTCCTCTTAAAATCGTTCCATATAAGCATTGTGGTCCAAAAATAAACAAGCTGTCTCTGCGTTATTGTCAGGGAGGTGTCTCTGTATCGTGTGCGACAGTCAGTCACTCATACAGTCTGTTTCTAGCGAAAATGTAACTAATTCAGCAGCAGTAACATTGATTCTTCATATCCATATGAGTGAAGCGGCCGGGATGACGTATTTATTTTTCAAACACAGTACTTCTATGAGGCGATCTAAAATCCCCCTATGGGGATTACAATGCAAATAAAAAGTACACGAACCCGTGGATTTGCGCCCTCTACCGATATTGATACTTTTAGTATTTTAGTAAAAAATGTGAGTACTTTTTTACACCACTGTTATTATAACTGGTTTAAGTGTTTAAACCTACTGTACAGCATGGTCTCTCTGTGAAGTAGATGTCTCACAAAAAAAGTTGTTTTCTTGTAACACATATAAGTCTCCCTGCTCCGTCTCTCGCTCTCTCTCTCTCTCTCTCCCCCCCCCCCCTCTGTCTCCCCCTCTCTCTCCCCCCCTCTCTCCCCCCCCCTCTCTCTCTCTCTCTCTCTGTCTCCCCCTCTCTCTCCCCCCCCTCTCTCTCTCTCCCTCTCTCTCTCTCTCTCTCTCTCTCTCTCTCTCCCCCCCCCCTCTGTCTCTGCCTCTCTCGCCCTCTCTCTGGATGATATTGACCGAGGACCTGGCTGACCCCCGTCCCGTCAGTGGACGGGAGGACCTGGCTGACCCCCGTCCCGTCAGTGGACGGGAGGACCTGGCTGACCCCCGTCCCGTCAGTGAGGACCTGGCTGACCCCCGTCCCGTCAGTGGACGGGAGGACCTGGCTGACTCCCGTCCCGTCAGTGGACGGGAGGACCTGGCTGACCCCCGTCCCCGTCAGTGGACGGGAGGACCTGGCTGACCCCCGTCCCGTCAGTGGACGGGAGGACCTGGCTGACCCCCGTCCCGTCAGTGAGCTAGCTGCCCGTCGTCCGCCCTGTCTCTAGCACCTTTCTAATCAGCTCCCACAGTTGCTCTTTGTCCCGCTCGGTGCCGCCCCGCTGGCCCTGTCTGCTCCTCCAGCCGCGGCAGGCATGTGGGCCAATAATAGTCCCAGCCAGGTAGCTCAACCATGTGGAATTTGACATAGAGTCCTCCTGGGCATGTGCTATGTGATCCCCGCTAGCCCCTCTGTGGGAGAGTGTCGGCGGACAGGACTCAGTGAGTGTCAGGACCGGGTGGGGGGGAGAGAGGGAGGGGGTTGTTTCTGAAGCGATCGCTGTCCTGCGGTTTATGGATATGTATGTGTTTTTTTATTAAGGGTAATATCTCAAGGCTGTGGACAGGTCCGGCTGGCATAAGCAGTCTATGTGGTTGCTTGTTTAGGGCCACAACTCCCCCCTCCACACACGCTAACACACGCACGCACGCACGCACGCACGCACGCACGCACGCACGCATGCACGCACGCACGCACGCACGCATGCACGCACGCACGCACGCACGCACGCACGCCCGCACGCACACACACACCACACATGGCACGCACACATTGTGATGATCAAAAACAAAAATTGTGTTCGAGTTGAAGTCACCGCCCATGTCATAGTCACAGGAATTGTTTGCTGGGTATCTCAGATGACACCTGTGAGATTGATCAAACTTGCAGTGAGTACTGCTATAGTCACATGAGTAAGTACACTTGAGCACATTGCTGGAGTATCAACAGCTGATACTATACACAAAACTAATGACAACATCTGTATAAATGTAGTCAAATGTATAATATTTGTCTTTGACATGCAGAGGAGTAAAAATGTATTGCTTTATGGTATATTTACAGAACATTTATGGACAATGAATGGAATGATCGCTGACACTTACCGATCATCCATATAGATGGATATTCAATTCAAATGTCAAGAAAACAGCCACGTTCAGGCGAGAGAGTTTACGGTCAAAATGATGTTACCTGGCCTGGGCCGTGGCTCAGCGGTCCAGGCACCTTGGCTGGTAATCCAGCTGGCAGTGTGCCGCGGGTTCGACTCCCGATCGCGACGGCCTTTACTGCATGTCACCCACCCCATCTCTCCACCCATTTCCTGTCAGCCTACTATCTGTCCCTCCATAAAATATATAAGAATAAAGACGAAAGCCACAAAAAAACATAACAGAAATTAAAATAAATTATGTTACCTGAGTGCATTGCCCACAACAACCCACCATTAAGTTTGACTGCATAACCCGCGTTCCACGACATTTATTCCATTGTCTTCCCCTGCCTAATACGCTAAACCCACTATTTGTTTAATTCGCCTCGTTTTTTAGAAAGAAATAGCGGATTTGTCGCGGACCTGGTGACGAGGCCGACGCATTATGATGACGTAACCAGAAATCGACCCGTGCACTGGGTTGCAAGGGCTTCTGGGAAAATGAGTTCAATGCAAGTGAACGGAGGTTTTCACTGGGATCCATACGCCATTACTGTTTGTTGTTCTTCCGCATCACGACGGTGGATTATTTTTCGGTTAATTCGACAACAAACCATGGGACTATTTTCAGGGGGATTTTCATGAATCAAAGGTGCAAATACTTCGGCGTATGCTCCAAAGGTAATTAAACAATCCCGGCAGTCTCGGTATATGTCATAATATTTTAATATAAAGCGCGGAAGGTGTTAAATAAATTAGCATAATCTTATCAGCACATTGAAAATCTTCAAGGCACTGTATATGCAAATGAAGCCCAATTTATACTTAGAAGTATGACACTGTGAAAAATAAATAAATATCTAGTACAAACTTGCAGGACATCGTGGATGCGTATAGCACAGAAGACACCTTCTCAGACATGAAGCGAGGCAAAGTAATTCAAACATTATTTTCATTGATGTTATATTTTTTTACATCTTTACGTGTCAAACGTATGTACGGAATGGTGCAAGGCCTCTTCTCTCAGATACCCCCCCCCCCCCCCCGCCTCCTCCACATATGAGCTTCCTCTCACGAAACCTCTTCTGAAGAACAGTATACCGTCTATCAACGCATTGAACCGACGCCCAGATAAACAGATAAGTGGACATAAGACATGGAAGCACGGCCGTTATTAACTATTCATGTTAGTATGGAGCCAACCTCCTGAACCTCTCCACTATACCTCCCGCAGCCTCACCCCCACTCTCTCTCTCTCTCTCTCTCTCTCTCTCTCCCTCACTCCCCCCCCCCCCCACCCCCACTCTCTCTCTCTCTCTCTCTCTCTCTCTCTCTCTCTCCCCCCCCCCCCCACCCCCACTCTCTCTCTCTCTCTCTCCCTCTCTCTCTCTCTCTCTCTCTCTCTCTCTCTCTCTCTCCCCCCCCCCACCCCCTCTCTCTCTCTCTCGGGGGTGGAGGGCCTGCGTGCTTCATGAAAGTGGGGTGGAATGTGGGAGCGCCACATGTCTTTTTGTGATTACATGCTTACACATGCATATTCATGCACGCACGCACGCACGCACACACACACACACCCACACACACACACACACACACACACACACACACACACACACACACGCGCACACACATGTGCAGGGAGGGACAGGTGCAACGCCGGTAGGTGGCATGCGGGGAGGCCCTTGTTAACATTGGCACCGAGCTCTCGGCTGTGCCCCGTCCGTGCTCCTGTTCGGCACCACTGGAGGGCTGTGTGGTCACGGGCTGATATATGGCCCCGTCTATAGGAATGGACATGCCATCACATTCACTCACCACCACCCACCAAACCGTACGGGACGCTGAACAGACGCGCCCTGTGCTCCCGCCGAACATCCGCCCGCTGATTTCCAGCGTCAGCTCGACTACAGCACTGTAACGCCGATATCGCACGATACTAATTATATTATAAATATTTAATTCACGCCATCAACAGAAGATATATCTTTTATTTATTTTAGATGGCGGTGGAGCTATAGCAGTCAGTCAGGGGGTGGCTTTTGGCTGCATGTGACGGGTGTCTCAGACTATGATCCAAGGCTCCACATGTGACCTGCAAGAATAAAACATGGTCTGAGATTCCCTGCTGTATACTCAAGTGTAAGAAAGATGAATTTCTGCTGACGCAAAATGCCAACCATCACTTACGACCATCTATATTGCATTGCGTCTGTTTAGAATTATAGGCCTTGTCACAACCAGTAAGACGCCTGAGGGCGAGAGGTCGCGTGCACGCATCTGGCAGGGTGACAGACAGCAGACTGCTGGGGCGAGCGCTGGCGCTTCGGCATGCGGGATAAGATCTTAATTTTCGGGCCTGTTGAGAACTCTAGTTTTCGCCGGCTGCCGGGCGCGGCTGCACTAATAACTTTGGGGCAGGCCCGTCTAGAGTTTAAATGGACAGGTATCAGTCAAATATAATATTGATGACATCAGGGATCTCCACTCCTGATCGTGATGTCACGTGCTCCATCCCTGATGATGTCATGTGATGTCACGTGCTCTCTCACCCCCGACCAACCAACCAATTACCCACACTGACGGGAAATCCACGATTATTTTGGCATAATCATCTTAATCGTGTCCATGTTGAGAAAAACTTGAGAAATACATAAAAAATCTGAAATAGCAGTATAAAAATAAGTATAAAAATAATGAATATGTCAGTCATATCTTTGTATATTTCAGTTATTTGTCATATCTCCCAAGACTCCCAGTGCATTTTTTGATTACCAGGCAAACAGAAATGTATTCTTTATTCAATTATTTGTTCAATGCCAAAAACACAATTAAAATCATTAATCGCAATTATTTGTGTGACAATTAATTGTCAACTTAAATGTGCAACGGTGACAGCCCTATTTAGAATGTGTGTCTGCATATTGTAGAGCAGAGAGGGGACAGAGAGTGATCTATTCTACTGTACATTCCATCTGTCAGAGGCGTATAGACAGTGACACAGACAGCAACAGCGGGCACATACAGTTGGAATCATCTGATTTATCACTGGGCTGCTTCATTTCACTGTATACTCACTGTGCACATCAGCAAATGTACACATGCGTATGTATACAGTGTGCACTGTGTGTACAGGCAACAATGTGTATGGTCTGTCTCAAATTAATCATTCTCGAAAAAGGGGTCGTGCACCTCTCTACAGTGTGTGTGTGTGTGTGTGTGTGTGTGTGTGTGTGTGTGTGTGTGTGTGTGTGTGTGTGTGTGTGCGTGTGCGTGTGCGTGTGTAACCACTATGGCCACTGGCAGCAGTGGTGGAAAAAGTAACTAAGTACATTTATTGTATTTAAGTACAATTTTGAGATATTTGTACTTTACTTGAGTAATTCAAATTTCCAAGTATTTTACTTCTACTCCAATCAGAGGAAATATTGTAATTTTACTACATTTATTTGAAAATGTTACTGTGTAGAATTTTTTTTTGGAGCTAACTCCACCACCTCTCTCCTTTTCATGCAAGTAATTGACGATATCTAATGTCACAACACCAACTTTGATGAGTTTAAAAAATATATGGTTTTATTTGTTTTTATTTTTACATTTTTCATTTCCTGAAAAACATTTTGGAGTTATGAGGTTTCCTTGTTGATCTGACCTCATCAAGCCCTGTACACTCAAGACACACTCCATATATAGTACAGGATTAATTCCATGTTGATCTGACCCCCCATCCCAAAGCACCAGCGCTCGCCCAGCAGTCTGCCGTCACCAGGCGGAGGCGTCCACACGACCTCACCCTTTAGGGCGAGGTTGCTTCTCGCCCTCAGCCTCAGGGCGTCTTACTGGTATACTTTTACTTAAATGTGAGTACATTTATACTTTTACTAAAAAATGTGAGTACATTTATACTTTTACTTAAATGTGAGTACATTTATACTTTTACTAAAAAATGTGAGTACATTTATACTTTTACTTAAATGTGAGTACATTTATACTTTTACTTAAATGTGAGTACATTTATACTTTTACTTAAATGTGAGTACATTTATACTTTTACTAAAATGTGAGTACATTTATACTTTTACTTAAATGTGAGTACATTTATACTTTTACTTAAATGTGAGTACATTTATACTTTTACTTAAATGTGAGTACATTTATACTTTTACTTAAATGTGAGTACATTTATACTTTTACTAAAATGTGAGTACATTTATACTTTTACTTAAATGTGAGTACATTTATACTTTTACTTAAATGTGAGTACATTTATACTTTTACTTAAATGTGAGTACATTTATACTTTTACTTAAATGTGAGTACATTTATACTTTTACTTAAATGTGAGTACATTTATACTTTTACTAAAATGTGAGTACATTTATACTTTTACTAAAATGTGAGTACATTTTCCACCACTGCTGGCAGGCACATGGTGTTCTACCAGTCTTCACCACAGGGTGTTCTACCAGTCTTCACCACATGGTGTTCTACCAGTCTTCACCACAGGCTTCAGCTCAGCAGTACGTCATGCAGCCACAAACGCTGAATATCCGCCTTGTCAACCATTACACCACCTGAAAAAGATCCAATTCAATTGGCCAAGTGGGGGGAATGTGTGTGTCTACAGTGCGCGCGTGCGTGTGTGCGTGCGTGCGTGCGTGCGTGCGTGCGTGCGTGCGATGTCTTCAGTGAGAATGGGCCTCATGGAACCAGCAGCTGTCGGTGGTCGCTGAACAACATCCACAAGTGTTACAAGGTTATATAAAGCATGGGTTCCCAAAGTGGGGTCCGGGGACCCCCAGGGGTCCTTGAGGGGGTTCCAGGGGGTCCCCAGATAAATGATAGTTAGGAACCAAATTAACCCTTATGGGTCTGTAACTCTGAGAGTGTACAAATAGAACCATTTGGACCCGCCATTTGGTTCCATTTGTACACTCTCAGAGTTAAATTAACAGTGGTCTCAGAAATAGAAATGCCATTAAATGGGGGTCCGCCGTAGCCTATTGCATATCGAACTGGAGGTCCATGAAATTAATATGTTTCGGAATCACTGCTAGAGCCGTAAAATTCTCTGCTATCGGGTCACTGGCATATATTTTCAAATGGGGGGATCAGGGATCCCAAAAATTGCAATTCCACACCCACGCGCACCCACGCGCACACACACACACACACACACACACACACACACACACACACACACACACACACACACACACACACACACACACACACACACACACACAAAGTATGAGAAATGTTATGCAGGTGTTTGTTGTGAAAATGAGCTCAACAAAAAGTGTGTGCGTGCATGCGTGCGTGGATCCCAAAAATTGCAATTGCACACTCACGCACGCACGCACGCACGCACGCACGCACGCACGCACGCACGCACGCAGGTGTTTGTTATGAAAATGAGCTCAACAAAAAGTGTGTGCGTGCGTGCGTGCGTGCGCGCGTGCGTGCGTGCGTGCGTGAGTGCGTGCGCGCGCGCGTGCGTGCGTGCAGTACGTGGGCACGTGCGTGTTGCTGTGTGTTCTAGGTACTTTGGACCCAATGGGCCTGTGACCATTTTTATGGGCCCTGTCTGTCAGCCACTGTTTATAACTTTAATTCCATAGTCGATTGTGCGTCCGTGCATTTGTGTGCGCGCCCGCGCACGCGCGTGCGTGTGTGTGTGTGTTGTGGAGGGTTTTCACAGTTGGTTTCTCTCTCCACTTTGGGTGTAATTGCTCTCAGTGCTTTATAATGTGCTTCACCATTAAGGTGTGCCTCTGGGAGCATGGCCCAACGAAGGCCTGTACTTCACCATTAAGGTGTGCCTCTGGGAGCATGGCCCAACGAAGGCCTGTACTTCACCATTAAGGTGTGCCTCTGGGAGCATGGCCCAACGAAGGCCTGTACTTCACCATTAAGGTGTGCCTCTGGGAGCATGGCCCAACGAAGGCCTGTGCTTCACCATTAAGGTGTGCCTCTGGGAGCATGGCCCAACGAAGGCCTGTACTTCACCATTAAGGTGTGCCTCTGGGAGCATGGCCCAACGAAGGCCTGTACTTCACCATTAAGGTGTGCCTCTGGGAGCATGGCCCAACGAAGGCCTGTGCTTCACCATTAAGGTGTGCCTCTGGGAGCATGGCCCAACGGAGGCCTGTACTTCACCATTAAGGTGTGCCTCTGGGAGCATGGCCCAACGAAGGCCTGTATTTCACCATTAAGGTGTGCCTCTGGGAGCATGGCCCAACGAAGGCCTGTGCTTCACCATTAAGGTGTGCCTCTGGGAGCATGGCCCAACGAAGGCCTGTGCTTCACCATTAAGGTGTGCCTCTGGGAGCATGGCCCAACGAAGGCCTGTGCTTCACCATTAAGGTGTGCCTCTGGGAGCTTGGCCCAACGAAGGCCTGTGCTTCACCATTAAGGTGTGCCTCTGGGAGCATGGCCCAACGGAGGCCTGTACTTCACCATTAAGGTGTGCCTCTGGGAGCATGGCCCAACGAAGGCCTGTGCTTCACCATTAAGGTGTGCCTCTGGGAGCATGGCCCAACGAAGGCCTGTATTTCACCATTAAGGTGGAGCATGGCCCAACGGAGGCCTGTATTTCACCATTAAGGTGGAGCATGGCCCAACGGAGGCCTGTATTTCCTACTGCTTAGTGTTGTTGTACAACAGGAAAAAAACATAGAATGCTGCGAGTCTGCGACACAATGTTGAAAAATGCCAATTTCAGAAAGTGATATACTGTATAACGGAGCGTATACAAGCCTTCGAACAAACTGTTTGGACATTGCGACTTGGCTAAACATGTGAAACTCAGACTTCATGTGGACATATAGCCTCTGACGTCAGTCAGTCATGACAACGTTTCCCAAGCAGTGGGCTGGGACCCATTTGTGGGTCGCGGGTCTATTTTTATGGGTCGCGAGTAAATATTAAAAAAATAGAAGTCCGTACACTGACTGTAACCTTGTAAATCTCACAGTCAAGGCTTTATTATAGATTAACGATAGTTAATAGATAGTTTCGACACAGAGTTTCCACATCAGAATCATTCACAGAGAAACGTTAATCTTTAATAAAGCCGTGACTGGGAGCTTTACAAAGTTGCAGTGTGCAGACTTCTATTTTTTATATAGCCTTATCCACTGTAGGTCTTGCCCCTGCCATCCAGTAGATGTGCCCGTTCCTGTCACGGTCCGCTCCTCGTACTGTGGACTTTGGCCCCATTTACACTGGCAGAAAACAAATCTAGCCTGAATCAGATCGGTGCCACATCAAGATTGAAATCCGATTGGTTTAAATGGTCACATGACTCATTTAGACAAATCAGATTCCAATCTGGATGTGGCTCAGATCTGATTCAGGCTGGATTTGGCTGCCAGTGTAAATGGGGCCTTAGACTGTCCTTATCTAGGTTTTGGACATAAGATACTGTATGGCAGGGTTCCCCAATTAATTTTCCTCAAGGGCCATATTTTGACTAGGGAACAAGGCTGGGGGCCGAGTCTGCACACGCTAAAAAAACGTTTTTTTATTTTTTCATTAATTAATTAAAAATTGTTCTCAACCAGTAGTCCGGGGACCACCAGTGGTCCTTGAGGGGGTGCCCAGTTTGACATGCATAGGCTACTGACCCCCATTTAATGCCATTTATATCTGGGACACCCCCCGAAAACAAAACAATTCTTCCAGGGGCCACAAGGGGGCGCTCCGCGGGCCGCAAATGGCCCGCGGGCCACCTATTGGGGAACCCTGCTGTATGTCATTTCAGTATGATCTGTATTGGTCTATGTATTCCTGACTGTTCTGTTTGGTTTTCTGTTACACTGTTGTTAATTGCCTTGGTTTTGTGTATCTTATTTTGTAGTATAGTTCCTAGTGTTTCCTGTCTGCCTAGTTACTGTTGCCTACGTTGTCTAACCTACCTTGTGATGTGTCAGTGTTTCCACCTGTGTCCTGTTAGTCTCCCAGCCTATCCTAGTTTTGATTGTAATTTGGTTTCACCTGTGCCCTGTTATCCTGTGTCTATTTAAGTCCAGTGTTTGCATTGTGTTCTTGTTGGTTCGTAGTTCCCTGTTTTGTGAGTTCCTGTATTGTTTTCTGAGATTTACCTGCCTTTTGCCTAATTATGGAAGATCCTGAGTTTTGTTAATAAATCCTTCTAAGTTTAATTGCTGTCGCCTGCATTTGGGTCCTCATCCCTACTCATCGTAACAGTTCCATTGTTTTTCTCGCAGGTAAAACATTGAATTGGTTAAAAACAACATAAAAAAGGCATAAATAAATACCAGAAATCAAAGAAAACAAATGTTTCAAAGTTTGGATCCCGGGAAGAAATCACATTTATCTTTTGGCCAAAATGTTTGGGATCCACTGGTCTATGATGTCAGTCATGTATCCTTGGTACTGTATGACGGTCTATGATGTCAGTCATGTATCCTTGGTACTGTATGACGGTCTATGATGTCAGTCATGTATCCTTGGTACTGTATGACGGTCTATGATGTCACTGCATGACCAGTGGTGGAAAATTGTTTTACTTTAAAAGTATCAATACTGCAATTAATGTAGAACTACTCCGTTACAAGTAAAAGTCCGGAATTCTAAATGTACACAAGTTTTGGCATCAAATTTTAGCCTACTTGAAGTACCAAAAGGTAGAAAGTACTCACTATGTAGAGTGTGCAGTTTCAAGTTTTCAAATATATAAAAATATTTTGAAAATAGCAGATCTACAAGCTCACAATGCGTTGCGATTGTTAAAGTAACAATAGTCAAAGTAACTAACGTTTTCAAATAAATGCAGTGGAGTAAAAGTACAATATTTGCCTCTGAGATGTAGTGGAGTAGAAGTAAAAGTATTGGAAATTGGATATACAGTATACTCAAGTAAAATACAAATAGGCTACTTAAGTAAATGTATGTGGCTTCTTTTCACCACTGCACGGTTTCAGCCCTATCAGAGCTGCCCTCAGTTCCATTATTAAATTAGTAAAATATTTAAAAAAGTATATTAAACTATGTTGTTTACATCTCCAGGTACATCTCTGGCCTATTGGCATTGTGCATGCTGCATGCAAAATGCTGTGCTCATCATCATCGTTTACAATATTAGCTCCAGGGACAGAATCATGCGTTATAATGTTTCCCATTTCTTTACAGTCTTTTGCTTTTCTCTTGTTGAACTCTGCAAGGTCTTTTGAGCTCCATGGGTTGGGTAGAAGAGAGCAGTCTGGATGGTATGGTCTGCTGCACCTGTGGCCCGGCAAGTGGTCGGGCCAGTTTTATATTCATCTAACCATATACTGTAGCAAGTCTTGAACATCCCATTCCTGTTCCCATGTGCGGTCGAATATCTTCCACTGGAGGACCCACAGTGTTTCTGAGCCAGGGGAGAAGAAGTCTTTAGAGGGGGGGGGGGGGGGGGGGGGGGGGGGGGTGTTCTTCCAAAGCTTCTCCTTGACTTCAGTCTTTGGGGCCAGAGGTTGACGATCACTAAAAGTGTTTGTCATCTTTACTCGGCTGGCAATTTTCTGTCTGACATCAGCTCCAGTGAGGAGGTGCAGGTTGTTTATGTTGGTGGGCTTCAGGCAACCAGTGATTAGGCTGAGTGGAGCCATTCCGCTGTTGTCAGTACAAGATGAGAAACAAAGACAAACAACCAAAACCATGACCAAATGACAATTATGTGCATATAGTCTCAGAGACCAAGAGCCTGTGTACATTCCTATAGGGCCTATGTGCAGCCGCAGGGCCCCATTGGCTAAAGTGATGAATGAACCAATAGTGTCCCAGCTAGGTGATGGATGGACCAATAGAGGATGATAGATAACACCGGAGGGATTGAGCCTGAATGTCTCGCTGAGGTCGAAACACGAATGTAGCACCAATTTGTGACACTCAACAGGTCGAGAGAGAGAGAGAGAGAGAGAGAGAGAGAGGTGGTGAGAGACAGAGAAAGTGTGCAATGTATGAGGGAGTGGACTCAGTGGAGTGAGTGGGAGAAAAGGTAGTGGGAGTGTTACTGTAGCTGCTGAAAGAAAGAGAAAGAAAGAAAGAGAAAGAAAGACAGACAGAAAGAAAATTTGTTGGGAGAAACGCTTCACTCCCAATGGTATGACCTGTGTGTGTGTGTGTGTGTGTGTGTGTGAAATGAAATGAAATGAAATCTATATTTACCCAGGGTATCTGGGCTAAGCTCAAGAACTTGTTTCCAGCCAGGCCCTGCTCATAGAACACATTTCATCGTAGTGGTTGATGCCTTGTTCAAGGGCATTTCAGCGGTGGTAATTTTAACGTGTCGGACGGCTGGTTCGAACTGGGAACCTTCCGGTATCTAGACCGCGCCGCTATCCGTTCGGCCACCGCTGCTGTGTGTGTGTGTGTGTGTGTGTGTGTGTGTGTGTGTGTGTGTGTGTGTGTGTGTGTGTGTGTGTGTGTGTGTGTGTGTGTGTGTGTGTGTGTGTGTGTGTGTGTGTGTGTGTGTGTGTGTGTGTGTGTGTGTGTGTGTGTGTGTGTGTGTGTGTGTGTGTGTGTGAGTTCACTCTCATTCAAAAAGTAGACCAAACAGCATGTCGTGCAAACGGGACTAACCTTACATCAAACCGTTCTCGGAAGGAACGGGGCAAGGCATTTGAAAAGAGAGCACGAGCTCATTTCACAATGCTTCTTTATAGTCTGATCTGACCTGAGATGAAATACTCTCTCTCTCACGTCAACATCAAAGCATTGTGGGACGGGGGACGCGGGGGGAGAGACATATTTTCAGGTCTCCTGGAGATTTGTTCATAGGTTTCCATGCATATCAAAACAGTTCCCGTTTCAAATCTCGTCTGCAAGTTGGGACTCAGCCTCTGGTGTAATACTCTCTCGATGATTGTTTGATATAAGTAATAGCCATGGGATGCAACAGTATGCCATCTGCAACCTGGGGGCAAATTGGCAGGAAACGTGCCGGTTGAAATCACGACGAGCTCCACACACACAACTCTATCAACATGCGCGTGTGGCTTCACAGCAAAGACGGAGTGATTAAAGCCTCCACACACCTGCTCTCGAACCCCTCGTATCAAAGAACGCCTCGTTCCTTTTTTTTTTTTAACTGTTATTTTTCCTGAGAGCATGCAGCACTCAAGCACGGAAACAGATTGGTGTTGGCTATACGCATTGAATTGAGCTAGAACAGTCACTCGCAGTTCAGTGGTCCTGCATGGTGTTGTTGTGTGAAGTTATTCATGGTGAAAGAGAACTTCTAGGCTGACTTCCTCCACCTGGACGATAGAGCGTCACAGTCCGACGAGCAGCCCGGAAGAGAATTTCCCATTCATTTTTCCCATAGACGTTTCAGAAAGTATTTATTTAAATACATTTATAGACTCGGACAAATCATGAGAATAAACACAATGTTTTGGGCCGAACAAATAATTAGAAAGAAGAAAAAAAGGGCAGGTTATAACACCTTTTTTGTGGTGTTCTTTCTAATTATTTGTTCGGCCCAAAAAATTGTGTTTATTGTCATGATTTGTCACCATCCGAGTTGGCTGAAAACTTTGGTTCTGAAACGTCTATGGGAAAAAATGAATGGGAAATTATCTTCCGGGAAATTATTTTCGTCGTCATGAAAGGGGGCGGGTCTTTGGCGCTCTAGGCTCTCCTTAACCTCGAATTCTGTCATAATAGGCAAGCATTCTGTGAAACTGGGCAAGCATTCTGCAAACACGTCACAACACATTGTGAGCAATGCAATGGAAATGTTTGTTCGTTTTGACGTTGGTGCATATGGTTTTGGCCTGCATATATGACATTTGGTGTAGAGGGGGACAAAAGCAGGGGACCAAGTATAGAGCCCGGACCCCGGTCAATGAAGTTAAGACTTAAACCCTAATAGACGTGTAAAAGTTTAAGTAGTTCAATACACGGTCACTGTCCCTGTTGAGCATGACATTACACTGTAGGTGAAAAATTCCAAAACTAGCGGCGGGTCGAGCGTCTAACGCCACATGTCTGTGTCGCCACATCTCTGTGTCACAGTGCGAGGGAGTCAGAGGGAGACAAACACAACATTTTCTTTGCCCACTGACCGTGTGTTTTCCATGCTGGGCCGGTTGTGTTGTTGTTGTTGTTCCGTGTTGTTGTCGTTTCTCCATGAATGTCATGTGTCTACTGTACGTGTATATTCTCGGGCCATCGCATCACGGAAAGCCTAACCACGTGGAGCTGGGTGGAAAACGCAGGGGTATAGGGTCAGTGACGTATCGCGCCCGCTGAGCACGGGCGTATATAGAGGGTATGTGTGTGACATCATCATCAAACCAGGAAGTTATGCAGGAACGCTTACCGAGTGGCAAAAAACTACTTTCTGGCCTTGACAGCCCATACATCCACACAGAAAAGTCTTATCTTATTGCATTAAACAACATTAAACAATGTTAAACTCACTTTGCCTGTTGCTTTGCCACTCGATTTGCCACTCGATGTGCCATTCACTTTAAGCGTGCGCATACTCTCTATAGGCGGCACTTCCGCATGATATGACTTGCCCAACTGAACTGCGCACAAAGTGCGAGCTCACAACTTGTTACCGTCTCACTTAGAGAGAAAGCAAACGCATATCTACATTACAAGGTCTACAAGCTCACGTTGCGAGATTCTGTGGATCGCTTTGTTCCTCTATTCTTCGTGTATATATATATATATATATATATATATTACGTGATTAAGAACAGGACACGTTGTGGGTGGAGAGGTTCTGTTGAGACGCAGACGGGGAATAAGGAGGACAAAGAGGAAGAATGATGAGGAGGGGTTGGCAGGGTGGGAGAGAGAGATAGATGGAGAGAGAGAGAGAGAGAGAGAGAGAGAATGAGAGAGAGAGAAAAAGAGTGAGTGAGGAGGAGAACTTGGAGCGAGGACAGGGAAAAAAGGGGAGGAATGAAAATAAAGAGAGAAGGATGAGGTTTGAGTTACAAATTCATAAAATGAAAAGCGTGCTTAGTTACACTCGGTCATATCCGCCTGCCACGCAATAGTCCAGAGAGGGGGACGAGGGGCTCTCTTTTTCTGCGTTGTTTTTTTCCCCCCTCCCTCATTCATCTTGGACTCTACCCTTGCTCGGTGATTCTCTCTCTCTCTCTCTCTCTCTCTCTCTCTCTCTCTGTCACTGTCCCTCTCCCTCCCTCTGTACGTCTCTCACTACCTATACAATTCTTCTCTCTTCTTGCCTCCCTTGGTTTTTCTCATTCATTATGCCATAGATCAGAGCACAGACAGGGCCACGTGCGTTCACCTGGGGGATAACGTTAGTACTGTCATGGGGGGGGGGGGGGGGGGGGGGGGGGGGGTTGAGACAGAGTTATGGCGGGATCTCTGCCGTATATGTCCACTACGTATATTTACAGTATGTCCACTACTGCTCTGCTGTAAAGCATGCTTTATTTATACCACCGATCCTGTCCTCGCACTGTGCTCCCCAGTGGTGGAAAGTAACAAAGTACATTTACTTAAGTAGGCTACTGTACTTAAAGGACCACTTCACCACTTTTCAACATCTCTTCATATAATTGGTCCTCATTAATGTTCATGATAAAACACCACCATTTTTTCCTACTCAGTCTGTGTCTCATAGGAGGGCTTTGGGCAGTTCGGACACCCGTCCACCAGTGACATCATCATTAGGCAGATTTTTTTTTAAACAAGATTTGTTTTAAAATATATTTAGATTTGTATTATCGTGAGAACGATGGCTTCAACTTTTGCATTGCAACTTTTCAGGAAAAGAAAGCCTGCCGTTTCTATTAGCTTGGATTCACCATCGATGATGTCACTGGTGGACGGGTTTCTGAACTGCCCACAGCCCTCCTATGAGACACAGACTGAGTAGGAAAAAATGGTGGTATTTTATCATGAACATTAGTGAGGACCAATTACAGGAAGAGAAGTTGAAAAGTGGTGAAGTGGTCCTTTAAGTACAATTTTGAGGTATTTCTAGGCCTCTACTTTACTTTCCAGCACTTTTACTTCTACTCCACTACATCTCAGATCAGATCGAAATGTGCTTTTCTTTTACTCCACTGCAATCATTTTAAAGCTTTAGTTACTTTGTAGATTTTGACTCTTATTACAATACAATACATAACTACATTAACCACGTCAGAACTATACATTTCGGCCATTTGAAAGTAGCCGATCAACAAGCTCCGAGCTTGTAGATCGTCTATTTTCAAAAGATTTGTGTACGTTTTAGGCATTTGAAAACTTGTGAAATGGGACATTCTGCATCATGAGTACTTTATACTTTTGGTACTTTAAGTAGCCTACATTTTGATACCAATACTTTGGTACTTTTACTTTATAATTCCGGACTTTCACTTGTAACAAAGTATTTCTACATTGCAGTATTGATACTTTTAAAAAATGTGAAAAATATGAGTAGCTTTTCCACCACTGCTAAAGCATGTATAAACCATGTAAAGCATGGTTTATACATGTATGCTCCCCAGTCAGAGTTAGGCTGAGCTCACACCTTTAATGCAATTCTGGTGCTCGTTGGATGCATGTTGTGTAGTGTCATGGCCGCCCAATGTATTTCCAATGGAGGTCACATGGTTTGACCCAACATTGTGTTGTGTGAGGGGGAGGGGCGTTTCGACTGCGCCCCTCCCCCTCACACAACACAATGTTGGGTCAAACCATGTGACCTCCATTGGAAATACATTGGGCGGCCATGACACTACACAACATGCATCCAACGAGCACAGAGCATTGCATTAACCGTGTGAGTGCACCCTTAGGAGTTTGAATGAATGTAGAATTATGTGCAGTAATTTCCATACAGAGGGGACATTTGCTGGTGTGTTTACAGTATCTATTTTGGTGTTTTAAGCATTATGTTATACTTTAGCTATTAGCTATTGAAAAATAACAGATCTACAAGCTCATAGCGCGAGAGAGAGAGAGATGCGCAAATCTTTGAATATATATTCTTTCAGAGCGAACGTTTTTTAACTCAAATCTTTGCTTCTGAGGGGTTTCCTGGAATAACATATTTTCATATGGGGGTCGGTGGCCAATTACATATCCTTTTTGGGGTCCTTGACATGAAATTTTGAGCACCACTGATATAGAAACATGGGTATTTCAGAAAACTGTCTTTAGATTTAGAAGACATTTTTTAAATTTTGACGTCAGGCCTAAATGGGCTAAGGTTGCCTATACCCAGTGGCGTGCACAGATAGACACTAGGGGGTGCTAGAGCACCCCCTGCCCTTTTGGCAATGTGCCCTTTTTTGATTTTTCAAAAATAGCAGACCTACAAGCTCGTAGCGCGCCACTCGGTGGCGCGCTATGAGCTTGTAGATCTGCTATTTTTCAATAGCTAAAGCATAACATAATGCTAACACCAAAAGGGGTTCCCGCCCAAAATAGATTAAGGCAACCGGCCGGTTCCACGCGCTGCACAAGGTGCCCTTTTTTAACTTGAGCACCTGCCCCTCTAAATGTCTGTGCACACCACTGCCTATACCCCTGGTATACTGACAGATCATGTCCTCACAGTACTGTGCGTCCTGCAATGGCCTCTTCTTGTCTGTATTCACCTGTCCTTCATAGCCGCTTCAACTGGGCCCCATTCTGGGAGGGGGGGGGGGTTGCCCTTGCGAGGCATACAAAGTCAACACTGACGCAGGGGTCAGAATCTTTTAGGTCTTTAAAACAACAATCATCTGTGGTTGCCATGTCTCTGTCATGGTTGTGACTGGGAAACAAACTGTAACTGTAGCCACGCACGCGTGCGTACGTCTGTGCGTGTGTGTGCGCGTGTGTGTGTGTGTGTACACTGTGTATCTCTGGTGTGTGTGGCTGGCTGTGGACGTACGGTGCATGCACGCCCGGCAAACATCCTTGTATCCCAAACAGTGGGTCGTGACCTAACCCATTTGTGGGTCGCAGACACATTGTTAAAATTTGTTTCCTAAATGTCCTAACATTTTCAAAAAACTTTCCCAAAACAGCAAAACTTTTCATGAATTAATAACACAATCAACAATTTCTTTCCAGTCATGTCATGAAGAAATTAAAGACAAATCTATAAGAAATTCCATAAATTAGAACAAATATAAATAGTGAAAATAGGCGATCTACAAGCTTGTAGATCGCCTATTTTCTGTAGTTTGCGTCCCGGGGCGAATATCTAATTTCTGTTTTGGGTCACGGGCTGAAAAGTTTGGAAACCTCAGACGACTGCGTCTATAATGTGTGCATGTATACATTCTCCACTAGAGTGTATGCCTGCGTGTGCATGCATGCATTGCATGGTCCCAAGCCTGGTATCGATGACAGTCACTTAGAGTAGTGTTGGAGGAATGAGTCAGAGTGTTTACTGTTTTCACAGATGGAGCACTGACACTGTCTGGATAACTGAGATAAATGGCTCGCACTCCATCCTCGCAGATGGGAAAAACAACAGACACGCGCACGGGCACACACACACGCACACGCACGCACACACACACACACACACGCACGCACACACACACACACACGCACACACACACACACACGCACGCGCGCCCATATGCATGCATGCCGATCGACACACTTGCTGAATACACATGGATGTGATTGAATTCAGGCTCAGAGATCATATTCAGTGCTATGCAGCAGTGCACTGTGCACATATACACACACACACACATGTGCGCACGCGCACACACACATGCATGCACGCACACACACACACACGAGTGTGTATTGTGTTTAGTATGCAATATGCACTTAGGGTGGATGGGGTAAAGCTGCTCCTCTTTGCCTTAAGCCTTAAGCCTTACTATAGCTGGGAAAATAAATGTGTTATTTTGGGCGAGCGACGCAGTAGTGACAGTGTATAACTCAGGCTTTACAGCTCATCTGTGCTCCACGTTAACACCATTCCTGCAGTGAGACCGACACTTCATCAGCGTACAGGAGCGTTTCTTATTAGAAATGATGCGGCACATCCGCCGATATATTTTTGTTCCTAATTACAGTCGTGCAGAAAGCCACAGGAAAGAGTAGCTACTCATTAGCGGTGAAACTTCAGCTTCTGATTGGCTCAATATGGCCACTGAGTCGAGCCAATAGGGAGAGCTCATCTGTTATCAATTAGCAGCTGCAGGAACACAAGTGTTGGTTACAGCCAGGGGAATGAACCATGAACTGGGGAGAGAGAGAGAGAGAGAGAGAGAGAGAGAGAGAGAGAACCTGAAGATAGTGCCAATAACCTTTTCCCTTATGCATCTAACTTTGAAGTCACAACATGGCCCTTTAATAATTTCTTCTCTACAGAATAGATTTTATTAAAAAAGGGGGGAAAAAAGAAAATTGGTTATTTTATCACTATTCTCCAGTAAACTATTTATGAATGACCAAAGCCAAATATTCTTTATCAGTTTTACACAACAGGTTGTTGCAAGTGTAGAGTCATGCTTGCCAATATACATTTCACTGATACACCTTTCAAATACTGCCCCCATGTGGCAGAAGGATTTAAGTAGTGAGGACATCTTGGCTTAACGAATCTAAAAAGGCCAATCCTCTGTTCTGTGTTACAGAACAGAGCAGAGGTTCGTCACCAATGGGATTCAAATTCAAAAAGATAATTTTTCTTAATAATATGCTTTTCTTTTTTCAGTTATTACATGGTTTATTGATAGCTCTGGTCCATAGTCTTAAGGGTCGTTTGCACCAAGAAATATTAAGCCTTAATCTGGTTTAAATCCAGTTGCACCAAACTTTAAACCTAGTTTTCACTAATCCGGTTTAGTTTTAAACCATCCTTTTAATTGGTTTTGTTTTTTTAATCTTGGTTTTAATTTTCACAGTAAACCTGGATTAATGTCAATCCTGTTGCACCACTACTTTAAACTTTGATTTAAGTATCAATAAGGGATTAATTCTAAACCAGCAGGAGAGGAGGTTTAAATGAAAACAACATGCTTATACGTCTGTTGGTTTTTTTTTTAGCGAGCGAGGCGGTTTTTATTATTATATATATTTTTGCTGCAGGCACTATAATTTAATTTAAACATTCTCAAATATGAATGAAATAGTAACGCTAATGATGCTCACGACTGCTGCTGTTTATTTACAGCGCAAAACCAAGATGGCGGACACACAACAAAGTTTAATCCATGAATTAATCACAGTTTAAAGTTTTAATCACAGTTTAATGGATTTTAATCACAGTTTAATGGATTGTAATCACAGGTTAAGGATTTAATCACAGATCTGTTAAGCAATGCTTAAAATTAAGTGGTGCAACACAACTCGAATTAAAATTAATCCTTGATCAACAAATCCTTGATTAACACTAAACTAAGCTTTATTTAATCTTTCTTGGTGCAAACGACCCTTAAGGATTAGGGACCAGAGCTAGTGTATTGAGTGGAAAAGTGCTTAATAAACCACCAGAAACCAGAATGAGAAGTCTCTGTCTGTGTGTGTAATCCAGAACCGTTCGCCCCACAGTCTTCAAATTCGACACACGCGTTCCACACCACCGCAGGGGTCGAAGTCGGTCGGACCCAAGGTTGTCCAGAACCACCCCAAAACGGCTGACATCATTCTGACGTCTGCATAGACTCTACATTTGGGCATGCCTGACAAAGAACTCCATATATGGGCATAAAAAGGACACAGACATAATATCTGGGAGAGGCATGCATTTCCAACTTGCATCGTTAGTAGGCCAGTGCCCAACGGGCACCGCTGTAAACAAAACACAAAAAATATCGCTTTAATAGCCTACCTCTACCTTTAAATTGACAAACATGATTTTTCTGGAATGTTAACATTAACAATGATCAAAGATTCAACCTCAATGTGGAAATGAATCAGTGACAACACTGATCTGTCCCTGTGGCAAACCGGTGTTAGACCGCCATCTTGTGGCCATACAAAGTCTCAACACTGGTGTTGTAGAAACTTTTATTAACAGTTTGTAGAATAGGTACAAAAGTAGTGAAAACAGAACATCTACATGCTCACAACACAGCACAATGAACTTGCAGATATGCTATTTTCTTCTATTTTCAATACTACGCAAAACGTTTGTTTTCTATTTGATTATTCTTGTATTTCTCCATGAAACGAATTAAAAACTATTAATGAAAATAACTTTTGGGAATGTTTTTTTTCTTATCATCATACATCACATTCCCTGCTCAGCCAATCACTTTTCTGCCCTCACTTTTATCTTCAATATGTACTTTGCTCAGCCAATCAAATCATCGCTATGGGGTCCAGTCACAAGCCAATCACAAGCCAATGTTTGTGTTCACAACTTCACACAAACGTGGAAAGCTGGGCATAGGAGGGGCTGGTGCCCCTCAAAAACATAAAAAATCACACCCGTGTGAACTGAGTGGTGTAAGGTCTTATATAGCCTGATCAGCTGTGGTCTGACGTAATGTCTGACGTAATGAAATCACACCCGGGTGAACTGGGTGACCGTAGCAACCATGCTAATTTTTTGAGCACAGACAGACAGACAGACAGACAGACAGACAGACAGACAGACACGTAAACTAACAAAGCCAGTCGTAGGAGTGGTTTACACCACTCAAAAAAAGAAAAAACATAAAAACAATTGTCCATGACCTACAAATGGGCTCCGACCCAGTGTTTGAAACAGTGTTGCAGATTATGTTCATGATATTGATAAACATTAATATAGTATCTATAAAACGAGTAAATCACAAGAATTAACATACTCGTAGAAGAGGTAAGTTACACCTTGAAAGTGACTTGTGGGGGTCATTTCCACACGGGGGTCCTTGATGTGAAGCAGTTTGAACTTGAATCTATTCTACACAACACAGACTCTGGGCAGTATTATGCGTGTCTTAAGTACAAGGTCTTATTACTTAACTTAAGACCTGGAGGCGTGGCCAATGCTGTTTGGCCACTCAGAATAGCCAAATGGCATTGATCACGCCTCCAGGTCTTAAGTTAAGTAATAAGACCTGGTACTTAAGACACGCATAATAGGGCCCAAGACCTGGTACTTAAGACACGCTTAATACTGCCCTTAAAGAGTCTCAAATGAATGATGTAATGTAATACACACGCTACTAGGCTCATGATCAGTGGTGGATAAAGTATGTTTTACTTAAGTAAAAGTATCAATATAGAAATAATAAAAGTCCGGAATTCAAAATATACATAGTAGTATAATAGTAGAATTACAAAGGTATTGGCATCAAAGTGTAATTTAAGTACCAAAAGTAAAAAAAACTTTATTTCAAATGACCAACATGTATATAGGGCTGAAGTGGTTTAAGCTCAGCTCAAGACCCACTTCTACACCCTTGCTTTTAATTGATTTATTTGTCTTTTTAAAAAATGTTATTCATGTCCTCACTGTATTGTTTATGCCCTGCCTTTCTTTTCTTTTTTGTGTAAAGCACTTTGAGCTGCATTTCATGTCATGAAAGGTGCTATACAAATAAAGTTTTATTATTATTATTATTATGTGTTTTGTACAAATACATCAAATTCAAAATTGTACTTAAGTACAGTACTTAAGTAAATGTACTTTGTTACTTTCCACCACTGCTCATGATAAACAAAACGTAACTAAACAGAGTATCAACAACACAAGGTCGAGTAACAACACTGCAGCAGTTTACTGTATGATAACCTTTATTAAACAAACGTTCTACATTTACCAAGATATTACACAGTATCTAAACTACGAGATAACATGAGCTTCTATAACCATCAGCTGACCATGTGTGTGTTCGCGCTGTCAGCATGGCTGTTGGACTAAAGCAATCTACAGAAAGATAATAAAGAAACGTAATGTGTGCAGTATAGCCTAATAGCTCATAGTTCCATAGAATCATCCCATTGTGTAGAATATGTCAGTCACATGATCAATAGAGCAGTCATTTACACCAGGGGTTCTCAACATTTTTGGCCGGGGACCCCCGGAAATGCTTTGGCAATGTCTCGGGACCCCCGCCCCGCCCCGCCCCCCTCCCGACCCCCAATATAAATTGACTGCTACAATAACCTTAAACCATTTTGGGCGGGAACCCCTTTTGGTGTTTTAAGCATTGTTATAATTTAGCTATTTAAAAATAGCAGATCTACAAGCTCGTAGCGCGCCACCGAGTGGCGCGCTACGAGCTTTTAGGTCTGCTATTTTTGAAAAAAAGTGAAAATAAAATGTAAAAATAAATCTTTTTTTTTTTTTTGAAAATAATTTGGGGACCCCCTAAAATAATTTGGCGACCCCCCGAGGGGTCGCGACCCACGGGTTGAGAACCCCTGATTTACACATCCTACCTGGCTTGCGTGTTTTCCCCCCATTCTGAATTCCCATGGACTGTATTTATGGCGTCCGTGTCAAATAAAAAAAAACCCGGTTTGACTCATAATTTATGGATATGAAGAATTAACTGTCGGCGCCGAATTAGTTAAACTTTAGGCAGAAATGGCCTGGATGAATTGAACATGGTGGACATGGTGGACCCTGTTGTAAACAAGTGTAATGCTTAATTGGGTCGTCCACTCACAGTTAACAGCCTTTGTATTGAGTTTGTGCTTGAAATGTACTGTAATTCTGCAAACTGTTAATACAATTTGCAATCAATCAATCAAAATGGCCTAGCAGTCCGGGGACCTAGGCTGGTAATCCTGGCAGCGTGTCACGGGTTCGAGTCCCGATTCCGACAACCTTTGCTGCGTGTCACTCCCCCATCTCTCTCCCTGTTTCCCCTGTCACAATGCTGTCTACCTAACCTAACCTAACCTAAAAAAAGTCATAAAAAGCCACCTCCCCAACAATATCGCGGAGACAGTTTGTTTATTTTTGGACCACAATTCTTATATGAGACGATTTAAAGATGACCCCATGTTATTCTCCATAGAGGAAAAACTGCCGCGACCTAGGGATGAACGAGTGACGTCAGGACTTCTGTGCTCTATAATATGAAGTCTACATAAAAACGTCTAAAAACATTTCTCAAACTATGGTTCCAAGATGAATATCTTCACATAATTATCGTTGCTGTTGGGCAGAAACCTCATATGTTCATAACGGTTGCTCTTCACGATCCAAATATAAAACATAGCAAAACCTTTGAGCGACAGCGTAGTATGACGCAGTAGGGCATTCAATTACGAGGAACAAAACAACAACAACTAAAAGGTTAAAGGTTAAAATATGGAGATACAGCGTTTCTGCCCGACAGAAATCAGTCATAACAAACAATACACTGAATCTCAAACAAATAAATGTACATACAAACTATGCAGATTGTTGTAAATGATAGCGACATGCACGTATACAGGTTTGGAGTATAAACATTATAAAAGTTAACGTACAAAAACGAGAGTTTATCTATGAATGGGCAGGTCAGCTTGATCAAAGAATTGACGTAACTGAGATTTACATGCAGAACTCTTTCCACTTCTATACATGCGGACAGCATCCACTCCCATTGCTCCAGCACTCTGTCTCTCTAGCTGAGTTCCAATACCCAACATCTCGACCACTCGCTCACTCACGCTCCAGCATGGCGGTGTTACGGTGAAATATGTGACCTATGTGACAACCGTGTATAGTGTAGACATCACATAACGTCAGTCAGTGTCCGAACGTAAATCAGTGTGGCCACGCATTAAAAGGAGGTAAGTTATGTGAAGTCCACAGGATGGTCACATATTTTGGCAGCTAGGTCACCAATTTCACCGTAACACCGCCATGGTGGAGTGACTGAGATTTTGGGCATTCGAATTTGGCCTCTCTCTCTGTCTCTCTCTCTCTCCGTCTCCCTCTCTCTCTCTGTCTCCCTCTCTCTCTCTCTCTCCGTCTCCCTCTCTCTCTCTCTCTCCGTCTCCCTCTCTCTCTCTCTCTCTCTCTCTCTCTCTCTCTCTCCCTCTCTCCAACACGACCTACCAGCCAATTAACCTCAAATCCATTTTTGTCCTTTTCTGCAGCCTATATTCTGCACCACTGATCACCCTAATTGTGATCAGTTTGTGATCAGTTCTATACAGCCTATTCTGTACTACCTCAGTAATGAATTAACATGTCTGAAGAAGGGAGCGTCCGGCTGGCACAGGGTGGCACAGCATGGCACAGGGTGGCACAGGAGTCCAGGAAACTGGGGTTTGACTCCCAGTCCACGGTGCATCTGGCTTGCAGGCCTGTTCAGCCCCTCCAACACCAAGATGAAGTAGGCTGACATGGATGGTTGCGTAGCGACATTACTAGCCCTACCCCTAACCGTCTGCACGCGGAATCCACGGGTGAGTCTTAAACAGCCACGTATGTCAGACTGTTGGTACGTCGGACTAACGTGTGGCCCCCGACAAGGATGGAGGAAATTGGGAATTTGTATAATGACTAAAACAAAGGGGGACAAAATGTACGATCAAAATCAAATAACATGTAGTCGTGGTCCTGTCCTTATGAGAGAAAAAAAGTATACTATTACATTGACTAAATGAAATGGGAGAACATTTGCATCTAGTATCACTATCTATGTCTTATATCTGTTTAATTCTACTTAAACCTGCACCATGATACCTTCTGAAACATGTGTGAACATGGAATGTGTGTGCGTGTGCGTGTGTGTGTGCGCGTGTGCATGTGTGAAGGAGGTCCTGTGTCAGTCAGTGGAAGATGTGTGTGTGTGTGCCTGAATGCGCTCTCAGTGGAAGCTGTGTGTGTGTGTGTGTGTGTGTGTGTGTGTGTGTGTGTGTGTGTGTGTGTGTGTGTATGTGCTCTCAGTGGAAGCTGAATCTAGAGTGGTCTCGGGTCTCTGTCGTCTTGATCAGCAGCTTAGGAGCCGGAGAGCTGCTGTTACCATGGTAACCATTAGTCTTAGTACCTGGGAGAGAGAGAGAGAGAGAGAGAGAGAGAGAGAGAGAGAGAGAGAGAGAGAGAGAGAGAGAGAGAGAGAGAGATCGTAAGTTTTATATTTTAGTCAATTTTTGTACCCAATGTATAGCCAAAGGCTGTAATCCTGGGCGCTACTCTCCCTCTGCCAACCTGGGGAGAGCCCCGAACTGAGCTCATGGGAGTTTCCCCAGTTGGACATAGCGCGTGGAAGGAACACGTTTTTCCAACCATAGACATACAAATGTAGATGGTTCTGGGGTGTGTGCTTCTCCAGAGGAGCTCTGGGGTGTGTAGATGGCTCTGGGGTGTGTAGATGGCTCTGGGGTGTGTAGATGGCTCTGGGGTGTGTGCTTCCCCAGAGGAGGCGAGCTTTCCCCAGATTCCTTGCGAAGCATAGCAAAAGCATGCGTCGCAGAAGGGGACGTTCGGTAGGCCAATCAGAGGCAATTTCTCATGCCAATAAAGCTCCTTTGAATTGAATTGATAAGTCCCGGAAAAGACGCGCTGTGATTGGCTAGTAGTCACTTGAGCGGCATCGACGCAGTATTCAATCAATCAATCAATCAATCAATCAATCAATCAATCAACATAGCAGACACTTGTACTACTGTATAAACATGGAATAGAGGTACAGGAAACAAAGACATTGTACTTACTGCTGTACTACTTACTGTAGCAGTTGACTGGCTGAATGCTGACGATGGACTGTTGTCCCAGTCTAAAAGAACAAAAGAAGTGAGTGGGCGCGCAAGCAGAGCGTGCAAGTCAGAGTCTACAGCTGGCATAATGTAGTTGTGAACCACATAGCAGCGGACAGTCTATAGCTGGCATAATGTAGTTGTGTCGAGGCCGGGCACAGGACTCCTTGTCTACTAATCCAATAGTTATGGAATAATCACTAAGAAAATGAGCTATTGCAGACCTAGTTTTGCTCCAATGTGCTGTCCGTGTCACTGACAGAGTCACTGTGCCGTGTAGTACCAAGGTACCGCACCAAGTTGTCATACAGTGGAAGTTTTACTCATAGTGCCGGTGGCGCCACGGTCATCGACTTATCGTGTCATACTTTATGTTTATAAAGCTCTCAATGGTCTCGCACCTTCCTACCTACATGACTGCCTGCCGAAATATGTCCCAAACCGCCCCCTAAGGTCTTCCACTGCTGGCCTGCTCGCTTTGCCTAAAAAAATGGCAACAAAAAAATACGGGGAAGCAGCTTTTTGCTTCTACGGGCCGACGGCGTGGAACAAACTCCCACTGTACCTTCGACAGGCAGCCTCTGTAGACATTTTTAAAGCTCAGCTCAAGACCCACTTTTACACCCTTGCTTTTAATTGATTTATCTGTCTTTTAAAAAAAATGTTATTCATGTCCTCACTGTATTGTTTATGCCCTGCTTTTCTTTTATTTTTTGTGTAAAGCACTTTGAGCTGCATTTCATGTCATGAAAGGTGCTATACAAATAAAGTTTTATTATTATTTATTATACAGTGGAAGTTCTACTCATAGTGCTGGCGGCAGCTGGAAGAAGGTGTCATACAGCTGAGTTCTACTCAAAGTTCTGGAGGTCCTGAAGGACTTCACGACATAGTGACTCTGTCAGTGACACGGGAGAGAACATTAAGCCAAACTATGGCTGCAATAGCTCATTTTCTTAGTGATTATTTCATAACTATTGGATTAGTCGACTGGGAGACCTAGACACAACTGCATTATGCCTAAGTCCACTGCTATGTTTTTTTCACAATTGCAGTATTCCAGCTAGGGATGTTAATTGTTATGTCTATGTAACTAAATCTTTTGCTTTTTTTTTCTTTTTCTGGGTTGCCTGATGCATCATGAGGACACCTCTACACCTGCATCATGAGGACACCTCTACACCAGCAGTGGATCGAGAAGGGCTTTACCCAAATTATGTTTATTTACCCAAATTATGTACAGTGTCTCGCTATTGCAAACATAGTGGATTTATACCAAAAAAGCATGTTTTTGCAATAGGCGCCCCCTACGGATGGAATTGCTTAAACCACCATGTGAATGAAATTTGGGGTGGACTTTGGAAGCCGCTGAACGATATACGGACTATTCTGCCTGTGGTGTGTTTTAATCGGATAGGTCATACGGAATGCAGGGAAAGTGAATTTTTGATTCGAGGATTTAAAAAATCATGAAGGATACTACACTGATGGTAGATCTTGTGATATGCTAGCTTATCCCTGGAATAAAAGTTATGTTGAGATAAGCTATGCATACAAAAATGTAAAAACATGTCACCCAGGTATAAGGATACACTTTAAGTACTATTTAACTGTTTTTGCTGAACTGTAAATCTGTATAAAAAATACAAAAACCCTGTCTACTTGATGACTGTGACACACATATTTCTAACTTACTATGAAACTCACTTTCTATGAGAGAAACTTCCTATGAAACACATATTTCTAACTATGAGAGAAACTTCCTATGAAACACATATTTCTAACTTACTTTCTATGAAACACATATTTCTAACTTACTATCAAAGTCAAAGTCATACGATTTGTCACACACGTTACCGCAGTGAAATTTGTTCTCCGCATTTGACCCATCTCTTGGAGCAGTGAGCCGCAGCCAAGGAGCGGTGAGCTGCAGCCGTGCCGCGCTCGGGAATCATTTGATTAGTAGATTTGACCCCCCAATCCAACCCTTTGATGCTGAGTGCCAAGCAGGGAGGCATTGGGTCCCATTTTTACAGTCTTTGGTATGACCCGGCCGGGGATCGAACCGCCGACCTCCCAGTTTCAGGGCGGACACTCTAACCACAAGGCCACTGTCTGGTTATGAAACTCACTTTCTATGAGAGAAACTTCCTATGAAACACTGTTAGTGTCTTCATTCTCTAGAATGTTAGTCTTTCTTCTCTAGTATTCTCTAGTTTCTTTCTTCTCCAGTGTCTTCTCTAGTATTCTCTAGTTTCTTTCTTCTCTAGTCTCTAGTGTATTCTCTAGTTTCTTTCTTCTCTAGTGTCTTCTCTAGTGTCTTTCTTCTCTAGTTTCTTCTCTAGTTTCTTTCTTCTCTAGTGTCTTCTCTAGTATTCTCTAGTTTCTTTCTTCTCTAGTGTCTCTAGTGTATTCTCTAGTTTCTTTCTTCTCTAGTGTCTTCTCTAGTGTCTTTCTTCTCTAGTTTCTTCTCTAGTTTCTTTCTTCTCTAGTGTCTTCTCTAGTATTCTCTAGTTTCTTTCTTCTCTAGTGTCTCTAGTGTATTCTCTAGTTTCTTTCTTCTCTAGTGTCTCTAGTGTCTTTCTTCTCTAGTGTCTTCTCTAGTATTCTCTAGTTTCTTTCTTCTCTAGTGTCTCTAGTGTCTCTAGGGGGTGTGACACTCTCTCTAGTCACACCCCCTTCCTCTCTCTCACTTCCTCTCTCTAGTCACACCCCCTTCCTCTCTCTCACTTCCTCTCTCTAGTCACACCCCCTTCCTCTCTCTCACTTCCTCTCTCTAGTCACACCCCCTTCCTCTCTCTCACTTCCTCTCTCTAGTCACACCCCCTTCCTCTCTCTCACTTCCTTTCTCTAGCCACACCCCCTTCCTCTCTCTCACTTCCTTTCTCTAGTCACACCCCCTTCCTCTCTCTCACTTCCTTTCTCTAGCCACACCCCTTCCTCTCACTTCCTTTCTCTAGCCACACCCCTTCCTCTCTCTAGTCACACCCCCTTCCTCTCTCTCACTTCCTCTCTCTAGTCACACCCCCTTCCTCTCTCTCACTTCCTCTCTCTAGTCACACCCCCTTCCTCTCTCTCACTTCCTTTCTCTAGCCACACCCCTTCCTCTCACTTCCTTTCTCTAGCCACACCCCTTCCTCTCACTTCCTTTCTCTAGCCACACCCCTTCCTCTCTCTAGTCACACCCCCTTCCTCTCTCTCACTTCCTCTCTCTAGTCACACCCCCTTCCTCTCTCTCACTTCCTTTCTCTAGCCACACCCCCTTCCTCTCTCTCACTTCCTCTCTCTAGTCAAGGACTGTCTAAAGAGGACGAGACGCGAAGACCGTACGGGCAACGCCATGTTACTTATGGTGCTCCATGGAAGGAAAGAAACATGCGCAATGGGCTATATGCAGCCAACACTTCCACGTTCAGCTTCCTTGGTCTCAACTGCGCATGTTTCTTTCCTTCCATGGAGCACTATAAGCAACATGGCGTCGCCCGTACGGTCTGCGCGTCTCGTCCTCTTTAGACAGTCCTTGTCTCTAGTCACACCCCCTTCCTCTCTCTCACTTCCTTTCTCTAGCCACACCCCTTCCTCTCACTTCCTTTCTCTAGTCACACCACTTCCTGTCTCTCTCTCCTTGTATTAAGATTTCAGCCAGATCTGGATTTTATTTTCATAACCACCTCGTTTTATTGTCCTAGACCACCAGGGGGCAACACCGCCCACTCCCATACATGGTCCATGACTTATCAACCGGTAGGAGAACTCGAGTGATGGGGCGCAGGTAGAGTCTTTCACAGGGTAACCATTGCGCCACCACAGCGTTCTCCTGACTGAGTGAGATTTCCGGGTGCTTATATCTTCAAAGTAAAGTTTCAGAGTAAAGAGCAGAGCGGGATTCGAACCCACAACGTCTGGATCATGTGTTCAGCCATGTAACACACTGAGCTACCGGGCTCTCTGTGTTCTGTCATGGTTTCTCCTCTGTATTATCTGACTAACATCCATGATAACACTTAAAGGCACTAAAGACACATGTGATGGAACAGCAAACGCTGTTAAGATGCTCTGTATATGATCCCAAGGCCCCATTTGAAGTGACAACCAGAAGAACCTAAAACAGAAGCCAAACTAGAAAAAGTGCCCTTCTGGGCACAGGTCTCCACCAGGAGGATAGGAGTGTGTGTGTGTGTGTGATGTTTGGCAAAATGTTTAGGAGCAATATAAACGTGTGTGTGTGTGTGTGTGTGTGAGGCGGCTTGGCCTGTTGTAGCGCCACCATGAGGCTGATTTGAAAACTGTTAAGTGGCATTTCTTCCAAAGCCTAGTGGGAATATGCATGCACAGTTTCACGCTGCGTTGAGTAGTTGTGGCGATTTGTACAAAACGGGTACAAAGCGGGCTACTCCTGAAAAGTTTAGAAGCCAATCGTAGCCAATGAGGGTGGATTATGAGAAATCAAACAAACCCGTCTTAAACACATGACTATGAAGAGCATGTGTACCGATTTGCGTGTAATTTGGATAAAATCTGAAGGAGTAATATTAGAAAATGTGTTTTACATATGTCGGCCTCCTGGTGGCGCTATAAAGAGCAGATGTGAAAAATTCGAGGCAAAGGTTTTTCCTTGGCCTCTAGGTAGTTGGCATACAAAGTTATCCACAGATCCGTGCAGTTAGAGGTAAAACACTTTTCGGCCAGTTATAGCGCCACCATGAGGCTGAGTTGAAAATGTTCATGTGGCATTTCCTCCTCGGCCTAGTGGGAATGTGCGTGCACAATTTCACGGAAATCACACGATGTGTTCATGATTTGCAGCATTTTGTTTGAAACTGAGCACTCCTGCAAACTTTGGAAGCCAATCTTAGCCAATCAGGATGAAGTCTGAGAAATCTGAAAGACCTGTTTCGTTGAATGGCTCTAGAGAGACTGTGTACCAATTTGCGTGATGTTTGGACAAAATCTGTAGGTGTACTGTCCAAAAACTTGTTTTGCATAAAGCGGCCTCCTGGTGGCGCTATAACAGGCTGTTCTGGAGATTTTGGGGCAGAGGTTCATCGTTGGCATCCAGGGAGTGTGTGTGCAAAATGTGGCATCGACCGGGTTAACGGTGCCGGAGGTTAGCTGTTCACAGACGGAAGGACGGACGGACACACGGACGGACACACGGACGGACGGAGTGCAAAACATACTCTCTCCCCATGCCTTCGGCCTGGTGGAGACAACTAAGGGACTAAGGTGGTGTACACACGAGGACGTATTTTGAGTTCCCTGGGCAAGTAATTAGCCGATCTGCCCTTTTTGCCACACGGAGACAGCGTTTTGGGGGATTAAAACGGCTAATTTTGAAACCACCTTCCAGAGTGGGAAAGTTTGGAGCCCCGCCTCTCTCTCATTCCCCCCTCTAGCCTTTCCGTCAGACAGCCTGTGCAGCCGGGGTGCGGAGTGTACTAGTGTGGCTGGGAGCAGCCGGGGTGCGGAGTGTACTAGTGTGGCTGGGAGCAGCCGGGGTGCGGAGTGTACTAGTGTGGCTGGGAGCAGCCGGGGTGCGGAGTGTACTAGTGTGGCTGGGAGCAGCCGGGGTGCGGAGTGTACTAGTGTGGCTGGGAGCAGCCGGGGTGCGGAGTGTACTAGTGTGGCTGGGAGCAGCCGGGGTGCGGAGTGTACTAGTGTGGCTGGGAGCAGCCGGGGTGCGGAGTGTACTAGTGTGGCTGAGGGGGTTCCCTCAGGTGGCCCCCAGCTAAATGATGGAGAGTTGGTAACCAAATGAACCCTTATAGATCTTTAACTCTTGAGAGTGTAAAATGAAACCAAGTGGGTCCATTTGGTTTAACTGTACACTCTCAAGAGTTGAATAATTGTTAAACATCTGCATTACTTAAGTTAATTTACAAGAAGTCTACACAATTAGAGAACTTAGAAAACATGTTATTTTGATCAACATTGGCCTGTTATCTCTCCTAATGGTACCAACATACAGTTCTTTAGTCATCAAATGGTGGTCCGTGGCTCAAATGCAGAATAAATAATGGACCTTGATATGAAAAATCTTGAAAACCACTGATTTAAGGTATATTTAGAACGGATACAAAATATGCGATTCATTTGCGTTTAATCGGTGATTAACTATGGGCAATCATGCGATTAATCGCGATTAAATATTTTAATCGACTGACAGGCCTAATTTGCACATAATGTCTATAAATCTCTTCTCCAAAAATAGCCGATCTGCAGCCCGCATGCATGAGCTTGTAGATGAGGTATTTTTGGAGAACAGATATAAATTATGGTGATTACCAATCTGGAAAGACAAGAAAAAAACGGATGATCTTCTACATTATTGTTACTATTAAATGGTGTAGTGTAGAATAGATTAGTATAGGCTATACAAGTTAGGCAGCACAGCCTAACTAGGGGGGAGAGAGAGAGAGAGAAAGAGAGAGAGACGAGTGCATTATATTTATATATCAATCTGTCATAATGCTTATCGCAGTGGTCAGCTGCGCAGCAGCTACACACAGCTACTCGTTCGCACGTTGCATCCATTTCCAATAATGCCCGCCTGTGTGAATCACTTACTTTGTGCTTGCTGCTCGTTTTCAGAAGAATTAATCCAAGGTTTGTCATATTATGGTTTAAAGTAGGCATACACTTTAGCTGGTCAGTCAGTGTTTGCAGACTCAGAGAGAGAAGCAGCACTGCTCTGCTGATTAAATTGATATGACCTGATATGTCATATGCGCATCTGACTGGCAAGATAATTAGTTATTTGGCAACACCTGTGTGAAATACCAATGCTTTCATATAGCCTACTCTTAGAATAAGCTTTTTTTTATTTTTTTGGTGGCCATCTACAGGCCGGCCATGTGTACTACAGCTTTCCCTTGAATGCGGAGCAGTTTACCGGTCTCGTCTATACAGCATAATAATTAACATAACCGCAATGTGGACGAAGGAAAGTTTTATATCGTTCACAAACTTGCGCGGGGAACAGCCCGAGCCGTCCTTGTGTGGAAAGCCTCTAAGATAAGAGCATCTAGCGAGAATTCTACAGATATGAATTTCCACTTACTTAACACAAAAGCACATCGATCTGTTCCACCCATTGTTATGTCTATCAAAAACAACTTTTCTATATTTGGAAATCACGGAGAAGTGCAGAAAGTTCAGAAATGCCGCTGTACTAGGCTAATGGGCTACAGGGCTAGAGTCGCTTCGTGGTCCCTTTTTATCCCAGACTGCTTTGCGCCCACCCAGAATGCATCTCGATAGATTTAAGATGTCAGTATCTGCGAAACGGCTTATGGCATTCAATGTATGTGTTAGGACAATGTTTGTGTTTACACAAACCCTCAGAGCTGGACATAAGAGTCTTAGCTGTGGACCCCCATCTGAAAATATTTGGTGCCAGGGACCCCGTACAAGGTTTTTGTTGTTAAAAATGTTTAAAACATATTCCACTTCCACATATTCCATTTCTTTCTAGATTTCACTTGTCACATCACAAGTTTGCCAGTTCTGGGAACAATTTAGCGAGCCTAGCTTTGCTAGTACTACCCAATGTAGTACTTAGTACTAATATTAGTAGGATTTGATGACCCCTGGGGTCCCCGACTCCCCGGACACCACTTTGAGAACCACGGCGCTATCTGATAATTGATCGAATAAAATATTTAATTGTAACGGATTTCCCTGCCTGTTTCACAACATTGGCAACGGGACTGACTGATGATTACTATATTTACCCAGGGTATCTGGGCTAAGCTCAATAACTTGTTTCCAGCCAGGCCCTGCTCATAGAACACATTTCATCGTAGTGGTTCAATGCCTTGTTCAAGGGCACTTCTGAGATACACACTGTTTTAATTTGTAGGCCCACATTTGTCATTTTAATATTATGACCAAGGTTTTGACAAAACAAATTCAGTGGCCTTATGGTCTCTCACAATTTTAATTTAGACAGCTACACTCAGCTGGTTAACGGAAACATCCAAACAGGGTCCCCCAACAGTATACTTGAAAAACGTGTTTTTTTTTTAATCTGACGTGGGGCCAAGGGGTGATGGGAGGAACGGGCGTGCTCAAGCTACAGTATCTGCTGAACCTAATAAAAGAGAGGATCTGATCTTCCACAGGGAGAAGTTAAGGTGACATCTGTTTTGTGAAGGTAAGAATTTATTTTACATTTCTTTTTGGTCATGTGTGTCGTTATTTGCGTTTTTCCCATTAAATGTATAGGCTAAGTAATTGTGCTATACCTATAGCTGCACCATGTGTACATTTTTTGACAATTTCATAAAAAAAGGTGACTACACATGTCCATATTGAGGGATAGAATATTAGAGCATAATATGGTCAGTGGGATAACGTTGGGGGAAGCAATGCTGTTCTTGCAATTAAGGAAAGAAGTGCACAGACAACTGAATCACTTGACTGCAGTCTGTTGATCATTTAATTTCACAGTTGTTCTTTTGCATTTGATTTGAGTGACTCTCACCTCTTTCTGTCTGTTTTCTTATTTAGATGAAGTGGATTCTTGTGTCTGTTGCTTGCGCTCTCTTGCTCACATGGGCTGTAGGCAAGGCAGAAGCTGGTTTTAATGCCTGGCATGGCAGCAGCGGAGCTTCCACCTCAGTCGGTAGGTTAAGTGTTTGGTTTGATTTTGAAGTAATTTTACTTGTATATGTACATGGCCAATTGGCCATATGTAGGCTATAATGAGCATTTTGTTTTTGTAATTTTCTCCCGCAGCTTGGTGTTACCATCTTCCAGATTGCAGTAAGTCAATTGCGCATAATATTCCTCTAAATACCTAAGCACTATCAGTGGTTCTCAAACTTCTCAAACTCTCAAGGAAGGAGAACCCCAAACAGGGGTCGGTCATCATCACCCTGTGATGGACATTTTTTGTTTGCTACAGACATATCAGGCCTATACGGAGGTCAATTATTACCAGAAACATTTGTGCCAATGTGCTACATTTTTTAAATGGTCTAGAATGTCTGCATTCATATCAGTAACCTACCAACAACAAAAAACAGGAGGGTGGCATTACTATAATTGGATTGTGTGTATGTGTGTGTGTTGTTGAGGACCCCTGCTAAATCAATATGTTAATCCTGATATATTTGAAATAGTTATACAATGAACACCTATGCTATGATATGCTGCTTGATTAATATAAACTCTTGTGTTTGTGCTCTTTTAGATGATACGACTTGGCCGACCATTTCTCCGAATCATTGTAATGGTTCCAGGCAATCTCCGATTGACATCGTCTCGGCATCAGCCACCAGTGACTCCAAATTGGGAGCCTTCACCTTTAACAACTATGGCAGCAACTCGTCGATGACAAACGCCTCCAACACTGGCAAAACACGTGAGTCGCAGCTTTAGAGACCTGCTTTCGGGCAGCCAGAAACCTTTTATTTTTTTGGTAAATTCCGTTCCTCTTAAGTGTTTTGAATGGTGTTTGTCCAACTACAGAATTAAACTGTACAAGATGTTAATACATTAACTTCCCCCCCACCCCCGAACACACACACACACACACACACGCACACGCACACACACACACCAGTCAAAGTAGGACTTAGTGGGGTCAGTATTTCAGGAGGTGATCTAGCGGAGGCCTATGACAACCTGCAGTTCCACTTGCATTGGGGCAACGGCTCTTCAGTCGGCGGCTCAGAGCACACGGTGGACGGCAAGCGCTACCCCATGGAGGTATGGCAGTTTTCAACTATTCATTTTCAACTATTTTTGAGTGGTGCAACCACTCCTATAGACAGATGTGTGTGGCTGTGTCCCTGTGTCTGTCCCCGTGTCCCTGGCTGTGTCCGAGCACAAAAATAGCGTTATAGCATTTGTTCACCACCAAGTGTCACTAACACACAGACACAGACACACACAGGCCAGGGAGGAGGGCTTGTAAAGTACAGTACAGTACAGTACAGTACAGTACAGTACAGTACAGTACAGTACAGTACAGTACAGTACAGTACAGTACAGTACAGTACAGTACAGTACAGTACAGTACCACTCACTTCAGACGGTCTGATTTTTTATCTATTCATGTATTATTTACACATTTTGATATGGTGAACCTATTGTGCTGTCCGGGTAACGGGAATAGAATCGTTCTCGAAATAAACCACTGACCTGCTTATCTACTTCATGTCTTAATTTTCCTCCCTCCTATAGTTGCACATTGTCAGTGCGAAGGCCTCATTTAACGGGGATACAGCGCAAGCTGTCCTGAACTCCACTGGGCTTGCTGCTCTTGGATTCTTCATAGAGGTAAAGAAGGAGATTCACATTAACATCAGATGCTAATAAATGGGACCTGACACGTGTGGTAATAATACAGTGTTTACTGCACTTTGACAGGAAATGTCAGGCAACGAAACTGCTTCACCTGCAAGCTGGAAGACCTTGACCTCCTACTTGGCCAACATCACACAGAAAGGTAAGCGTTCGTTCTTCATCATTTCTCTTCAAATTTGACCTTGTAATGAATTCAGTGAAGGATCAGCTGCAGTTCCTTCACCAGTCCATGTGCATTTTGTCTACAGACCAGAGTGTAGAAATTGCTGCCGGCGTTTCCCTGGATGATCTGTTGAGTGGAGTGGATCGTACCAAGTACTACCGCTACCTCGGATCGTTGACGACCCCCTCGTGTAACGAAGCTGTGGTTTGGACCGTGTTCAAGGATTCAATCAAAGTCAGCAAAGATCTGGTGAGTTTGATTTTACATGAATACATGCAACCGTTTTGAAATCATGACATGATGTTCTGTATTTCACTTTTCCCTCAAATAATGGGTCGCGAGCCATCTTTGGGACGCAGACCCCATTTTAAAAATAAATATTATAAGATAACATGAACAAATGAGAAATTAAAAGAAATGTCACATTCAAAAGAATGTAACAATTAAAAATCTTAAACACTTTTAAGGAGCAGTGGAAAAAAAGCAGATTGATATAATGCGATGCATTGTGATCTTAGATTTTGGGTACCGGAGAGACCTCTTTTGGGTCTCGGGATTACTGCGTATGCATGGGAACGCATTGGCCGCTCTGGGCTAGAAGTGGGAGTCAACCCTTCCGGTTGGGCATCGCTCCAAATGATGTGACGTAGCACGATCCGCCCCTCTAGACCAGAGATCTAACACATTAGCTCAGGCTAACTGCCGTATAGTTGATGAAGTGATGTGATGTCTCCTCTGCAGATCGACCTCTTCAGCACCACGCTGCATGTTGGCGACTCCACCTCGGAGCTGATGACCAACATCTTCAGAGGCGTAGAGCCGGCCCAGCCAGTGACAACCCAGGCCACAAGTGGATCCTCCACAACGTGTTTCTCTCTAGTCCTCATTTATTTATTTTTTTGCCTATTGGAGGAGTGTTTAGACAAGATTCGATACACCACCAAGATACCCATGTACCTGTCTAGATACTTCCTTAATGTTAACCCCTTTATGGCCAGTGACGTAATTGACGTAATGAAATCAATAAATCCATCATGGCTAGTGACGTAATGGACGTAATCGATTGATTCCCAATAATCGGGAGCTTATTGTCGCAAAATTTTGCATTTTTTAGCTAATTTGGCTAACGGCCGATGTAATCTTCCTAAAACCGGCCGAAAATCCGCGCGTGCACGGTCGATCACACACGCGCGTGATCGCGCATGCATCGCTACGTAACATGCAATGTTTTGGGCTTGATTAGAGCTTAATTTGACTTAGTTATGAAAAATACGATGATAGCTTAGCATTCCGGACATCTGAGAGTGTAACACAGTAGCAAAGCTACTGCCGGATATTTTGATCCAAACCGGAAGTGGTCATCGTTCACTCGCTCTCTTTGGTCAGAATCGGCAAAATGGTGACGTTACCGCCACCATCAGGACTGATTGTCCCAATACTATAGTCTTGCCCCGTCAAAATGAGATATAGTGTGTATATCGCGGATTTTTCTATTGGCATTAAAATGACAAATTAAACATTTGAAAAATGCTGGCTGAAGGCACAATCCACTGTTAATTAGGTATAGCAATAAGAGGGTTTTAACGAAGTCCACACCCACAACACCAGAGGGAGTGCAACGAACCATGTACAACCCAGATTCGGCACAAACAAGGGACTAAATTCTTTTCGCTCCTATGCCACCAAAATGTGGAACGCCCTACCAACAGTCATTAAGACATGCGAATCCCTTGACTCCTTCAAAACCGCTCTCAAAGGGCACCTACGGATGGCTGCAATTCGAAACTGGCCCCCGTAAAATCTGAATCCCCCCCACCCACCCCCCTTTTTCCCTCACTGTATATGTTTATTTTCCCTTTTTACCTCCATTATGATGAATTCCTGTTCTGTTCTTTGTCTAGAAGTGTCTATTTGTACGTCTCTAAATGTTTTGATGAATTGAACATGGTGGACCCTCTTGTAAACAAGTGTAATACTTAATTGGGTGAGTCGTCCACTCACAGTTAACAGCCTTTGTATTGAGTTTGTGCTTGAAATGTACTGTAATTCTGCAAACTGTTAATAAATATTTCAATCAATCAATCAATGAGATTTTTTAGATTGTACCTCGTCATCGTGGGGGTGGGGCTCGCTCCAGCGAACACACACTAGTTCTCTACTAGTTCTCTTCTTTTTCGCCGCATCTAACTACTTCCACATACTTTGTGCTAGAAATCGAGTTCAACACTTCAACATGTTCAGCTTTATGCAGTTATTTATGCTTGTATTTTTCTTTTTACACATTTTTCTTTTGTAAAAGTTTTAGCATTGTCTGTCTGTTTGAACGCATTCAAACCTCTGCTGCTTCCTTGGGCAGTGAATACGTCACCATCCATCATCACGGCGCCGGGGCAATTTTTGTTAGGTTTTTTTTTTAAACTTTGTCTTCAGCTTTAATACATTTTCTATACTGTACATCATATACATTGCGGGTTTTCAGCAAGCCCACGCAGTTTCTGCAGGAACTTCTTTTCTCGTTTTAAAATCAACTGCCGCTATGAAATTGTTACGTATAATGTTGTCTGTTATAGTTATTATTATCATGATGTTATTATTTGGCCTCATTAGTTGTATTAGTTTATTAGATTATTATTTGTGGGCACTAAAGGCAAACTAAGGGACTAAGATAAGAGCATCTAGCGAGAATTCTACAGATATGAATTTCCACTTACTTGGCTTTATATCGCCGATTATTGTTGCACATGTAAACACAACAGCACATCGATCTGTTCCACCCATTGTTATGTTTATCAAAAACGACTTTTCTATATTTGGAAATCACAGAGAAGTGCAGAAAGTTCAGAAATTCCGCTGCCAGGGGTTCTCAACCCGTGGTTCTCAACCCTCGGGGGGTCACCAAATTATTTTGGGGGGGTCGCCAATTTATATAAATAAATAAATAAATAAAAAACCTTTTTTGCAACTGAATGGCTGGAAAATGGAAATGAAGAGTTTACATGGTACACATAGTACATGCATACATTTCCTTAAAGATTATATCTGGTTTCAGTATTCATTTATGAATGATACATTTTCTCTATTATTAGATAAAGTTATTTTTGCAGTCAGTTTGTATTGGCGGTGGGGACTGGGGAGGGGGGGCAGGGCGTGGGTCGCGATACATGGCCAAAGCATTTCCGGGGGTCCCCAGCCAAAAACGTTGAGAACCCCTCTATAGGCTAGAGTCGCTTCGTTGTCCCTTTTTATCCCAGACTGCTTTGCGCCCACCCAGAATGCACCTCGATAGATTTAAGATGGCAATATCCGCGAAACGGCTTATGGCATTCTATGTATGTGTTAGGACAATGTTTGTGTTTACACAAACCCTCAGAGTCTTAGCCGTGGACCCCCATCTGACCCCCATCTGAAAATATTTGGTTATACATATTCCACATTTTTCTTTTTAGATTTCACTAGCCACATCACAAGTCTGTCAGTTCTGGGAACAATTTAGCGAGCCTAGCTTTGCTGTAATGAGCCCAATGTAGTACTTTAAACTGGATTATAGAGGGTCTTGCACAGGAAGAAGAGGCGTTGATGGCATTGAGTGCCTCTGGCCAATATTAGTAGGATTTGATGACCCCTGGGGGTCCCCGGACACCACTTTGAGAACCACAGCATTACCTGATAATTGGTTGAATTAAATATTTAATTGTAACGGATTTGCCTACCTGTTTCACAACATTGGCAATGGGACTGACTGACATTTGTCATTTTAATATTATGACCAGGGTTTTGTCAAAACAAATTCAGTGGTCTCTCAGAATTTTAATTTAGACAGCTACACTCAGCTGGTTAAAAATAAATCCAAACGGGGTCCCCCAACAGTATACTTGAAAAACTAGTTTTTTAACCTGAAGAAATAGCCTCTACTTCAGGGTTTAGGCCAAGGGGTGGTGGGAGGAACGGGCGTGCTCAAGCTACAGTATCTGCTGAACCTAATAAAAGAGAGGAGCTCATCTTCAACAGGGAGAACTTAAAGGGATAGTTCAGATTTTTTGAACTTAAGTTGTATGAAATACTTGCCATTAATATAGTGGTTGCAACTGTATTAATTGATTGCCCGAGTCCTGTGGTGGGAGTTCTGCTCTGGTTTTGTTGAAATATCAAGTAGTTCCGGTCATTTTGTGGGGGGCACTGGGGGCCACGCAGTAAAAGTAAATTAATCCACAAAACTAACGTCATTTGTATTGTTGACCTATTTCTAAAATATTAGTGCAACTTCCGTTCTTTTTTTTACCCCTCTATCACACAGAACTATGTTTTTTGTGTCCATATCACTACGCCCAAAAAATAGTTCCATGTGATAGAGGGGTCAAAGTTGAACGAAAGTCACGCTAATATTTTAGAAATAGGTCAACAATACAAATTACGTTTGTTTTGTGGATTCATTTACTTTTACTGCGTGGCCCCAGTGCCCCCCACAAAATGACCGGAACTACTTAATATTGACCAAAACCAGAGCAGAACTCCCACCACAGGACTCGGGCAATCAATTAATACAGTTGCAACCACTATATTAATGGCAAGTATTTCATACAACTTAAGTTCAAAAAATCTGAACTATCCCTTTAAGGTGACAACATCTGTTTTGTGAAGGTATGAGTCTATTTTTGGTCATGGGGGTTGTTATTTGCGTTTTTCCCATTAAATGTATAGGATAAGTAATTGTGCTATACCTATAGCTGCACCATGTGTACATTTTTTGACAATTTCATAAAATAAGGTGACTACACATGTCCATATTGAGGGATAGCCTATTAGAGCATAATATGGTCAGTGGGATAATGTTGGGGGAAGCAATGCTGTTCTTGCAATTAAGGAAAGAAGTGCACAGACAACTGAATCACTTGACTGCAGTCTGTTGATCATTTAAGTTCACAGTTGTTCTTTTGCATTTGATTTGAGTGACGTGAGTTGCTGACTCACCTCTTTCTGTCCGTTTTCTTATTTAGATGAAGTGGATTCTTGTGTCTGTTGCTTGTGCTCTCTTGCTCACATGGGCTGTAGGCAAGGCAGAAGCTGCTTTTAATGCCTGGCATGGCAGCAGCGGAGCTTCCACCTCAGTCGGTAGGTTAAGTGTTTGGTTTGATTTTGAAGTAATTTTACTTGTATATTATGCATGGTCATATGTAGGCTATAATGAGCATTTTGTTTTTGTAATTTTCTCCCGCAGCTTGGTGTTACCATCTTCCAGATTGCAGTAAGTCAATTGCGCATAATATTCCTCTAAATACCTAAGCACTATCAGTGGTTCTCAAACTTCTCAAACTCTCAAGGAAGGAGAACCCCAAACAGGGGTCGATCATCATCACCTCGTGATGGACATTTTTTGTTTGCTACAGACATATCAGGCCTATACGGAGGTCAATTATGACCAGAAACATTTGTGCCAATGTGCTACATTTTAGAAATGGTCTAGAATTTCCGCATTCATATCAGTGTCCTACCTATTAGAAAAAAATCACACCCGTGTTAACTGAGTGGTGCAACCCCCCCCCCCTCTCTCTGTCTCTCATTAGCAGGCAGCAGTGCAGCACTATCTCTCTCTCTCTCTGTTTCTGGCACAACAGCGCCACTTTTGGTACTCATTGGTACTCGTGCTCATAGTGACATAGTTAGGTGAACACATAGGTGAACACGGACATTGCTGTTCATTGGAGTGGTTGCACCACTCAAAAAAAAAAAAAAAAACAGGAGGTTGGCATTACTATAATTGGATCGTATACAGAGAGTGCTTTCATCGCACATTCAACTAGAAAAAGTGCCCTTCTGGGCACAGGTCTCCACCAGGAGGATAGGAGTGTGTGGGATGTTTGGCAAAATGTTTAGGAGTAATATAAACGTGTGTGTGTGTGTGTGTGTGTGTGTGTGTGTGTGTGTGTGTATGTGTGTGTGTGTGTGTGTGTGTGTGTGTGTGTGTGTGTGTGTGTGTGTGTGTGAGACGCGGCTTGGCCTGTTGTAGTGCCACCATGAGGCTGATTAGAAAACTGTCAAGTGGCATTTCTTCCTCAGCCTAGTGGGAATATGCATGCACAGTTTCACCGCAATCGGACGCTGCGTTGAGTAGTAGTAGTAGTGGCGATTTGTACAAAACAGGTACAAAGCGGGCTACTCCTGAAAAGTTTAGAAGCCAATCGTAGCCAATGAGGGTGGATTATGAGAAATCAAACAAACCCGTCTTGATCACATGACTATGGAGAGCATGTGTACCGATTTGCGTGAAATTTGGATAAAATATGAAGGAGTAATATTAGAAAATGTGTTTTACATATGTCGGCCTCCTGGTGGCGCTATAAAGAGCAGATGTGAAAAATTCCAGGCAAAGGTTTTTCCTTGGCCTCTAGGGAGTGTGCATACAAAGTTTTACACAGATCCGTGCAGTTAGAGGTAAAAACACTAATCGGCCAGTTATAGCGCCACCATGAGGCTGAGTTGAAAATGTTCACGTGGCATTTCTTCCTCGGCCTAGTGGGAATGTGTGTGCACAATTTCACGGAAATCACACGATGTGTTCATGATTTGCAGCATTTTGTTTGAAACTGAGCACTCCTGCGAACTTTGGAAGCCAATCTTAGCCAATCAGGATGGAGTCTGAGAAATCTGAAAGACCTGTTTCGTTGAATGGCTCTAGAGAGACTGTGTACCAATTTGCGTGATGTTTGGACAAAATCTGTAGGTGTACTGTCCAAAAACTGTTTTGCACAAAGTGCCCTCCTGGTTGCGCTATAACAGGCCGTTCTGGAGATTTTGGGGCAGAGGTTAATCGTTGGCATCCAGGGAGTGTGTGTGCAAAATTTGGCATCGACCGAGTTAACGGTGCCGGACACACGGACGGACGGACACACGCACACGGACGGACGGACGGACGGAGTGCAACACATACTCTCTCCCCATGCCTTCGGCCTGGTGGAGACAACTATGAGGAATCTCAGAGAGCTGAATCAAAGTGAGCTCTGTGGCTCCCGTGTTAAGGCAATGTCTATGTGAGCCAGAGGTTGTGAGTTCAAACCTAGCTGAGCTCATTCTACTTTCACTCTGGAGCATGTTTTGGAGAAGAACACTGGAAAGAGATGGAAAGCTGAGGAGGAGCATGGTGGCTCTCTGGGTTAAAGACACTGTGTATGTGATCCTCAGGTTGTGGGTTCAAACCCAGAAACCCAGACAAGGCTCATCTATCTGAATCATAGATGGGTGTGTGGCCAAATACTTATTCATTTGGGTGTCCTTCACATGAAGATGTTTGAGAATCATTGTGTTGATAAGAAGAGGCAGCTGAATGGGTAGAGGTGCTGCCTGGCAAGCAGAAGGTCCTAGGTTCGAAACCCGGTCCAGGCAATGTGGCAAGCCCTTAACTGCTCTTGTGTGGGATAGCAACGTGAAGCTTTCCCTGTGGCATTAAAGCATCACCATCATCATGTAGTTTGGTATATCTGTGGCTAATTTGGATACAAACAACATGGCAGCTGACTTCATTACCCAAGAGTCTCTGCAAACATGTCCGGCGAGGACGTTCTAATATTTGCTTTGACTGGCAATGACACCCCCTGTGTTTATACATTTATGGAAGGATGATTGTTATTGCTTAAACATGTACAAACTGCTATGAATAGCTCTATTTATTATTATTAGAAAGGTGGGCATTGTAATGGTAGCCTACTTTTTATTCAGCCTAACTAGCCTGCACAGGACAACAGTTTTATGTCCACGTGCCTCCCTGTACAGTTATGATTTTATCTTCAGTGGTGGATGTAATGTACAGATGTGAATTATATTCTCATACTGCATTATAACTCATTACACCTGTGGTGTACCGTGTGGCCAACAGATGGCAGTGCAGTACACCATATACCAGTGCAGCCACATGCAGTCCTGAGCATGCACAACAATACACTGACCCTAACTGAGAACTGTATAATCGCTGGTCCTGCTTGATGTTTTACAAATGGTCTCCACATTATATTAGTATTATTGTAGACCTTTTTATTTCTGGGAAAAGAAACCTTCCTCAGTTCAAATAACCATAGTTATGTTAATAGACTGATAGTGATAGCCACAGCAGTGAATGAGTGGAAGAGACAGTGCTTTGTAAACGGAACATCTTTGTGCTTTGAGACCAGGAGTAGCCTACTATACATGTGGAGCACAAAGGGTGGAAGTAACATTTTCTGAATTTTAACAGGAGAGCAAAAAACATTTTTTTCATTGATTGTAACGATTTAATCTATACAGATTATGTGGTCATGCTGACACTGATACTGACCATGATAAATAAGATCACAATACATATTATTCATTTAGGTGTATTGCCATGAATATGTTTGAGAATCATTGTGTTGAAGAGGCAGCTAGCTGAATGGATAGAGAGGCTGCCTGGCAAGCATAAGGTCCTGGGTACGAATCCCAGTCGCGGCAATGTGTCAAGCCCTTAAATGCTCTTCTGTGGAAAGCAAAGTGAAGCTGAAAATCTGAGCTTTCCCTGTGGCATTAAAGCTGTATGTAGTTTGGTTTATCAGTGGCCACTTTGGATACAAACAAAATGGCAGCCAACCCAAGAGTCTCTGCAAGCTGTCTGGTGACGTTCCAATATACACCCCCTGTGTTTAGACATTTATGGAAGGATGATTGTTATTGCTTAAACATGTACAAACATAGTGCTACTATGAATAGATCTAATTACTTGCGCAAGCAGAGCGTGCAAGTCATGTTTTCAGTCAGGTGCTACGATGCACGTGTCCGGGGCCAGCACATGTTATGACGTCATATGCTGGCCCCAAGCTGACCGTGCAGGTGTGTTTTTGTCATGCTACGAAGCATATGTCCCATGACGTGATGAAGATATGTACCAATGTCCCTTAGAATGCACGTGATATGATGTCATACGGACATACGGAAGCTGACCGTGCAGGTATGTTTTCTGTGAATCGTGATGAAGATTATGTACCAATGCCAGGGTATAATTGGTTGACGATGGTGACGTAATGATGATATGTTTCAGTGTCAAGTACATACGCATCAAACCACCCAGCTGATCACATTATACCACTAACCACTCAGAAAACTACATATACATACATATAGACATGTACACATATATGGACATATGAGCATATGACGTGATGAATATATGTACCAATGCCAGGGTATAGTTGACGGTGACGTAACGATGATTTTACCATACTTAAAAAGTTTTCCTTCAGAAGCAAGGTACGTAGCAAATAGCTAAATCTAATAATTCAATATGTGAGACTAAGATTTGAAAGTTTATAGCGGTCTACAGCACTTGCACGCTCTGCTTGCGCACTAGTGTGCAACAAGCAAGTAGGCACTCGACAGAGTGCAGTTCTAGTTGTCATTGCGTTTACAAAACAAACATTGAACTAAAGACAAAAATTATAAGACGGGCTAGCGCCCCTCAAAAATCGTTTTGTCCCGCCCCGACCCTTTGGTGTGGTTTGGGTTTTACATGACGTTAGTGCCCTAAGCAAACATTAAAGACTGGCTGGCAAACAATTTACGTCAACTGCTCTAAACAAACTTGGCTTAGCCTCACGTAGCCATATGAAGCTGTCATAGACCTTATGCATAGTCTATACAATGTAATCACCACTCTCCTATAGTCTCTACAATGTAATCACCACTCTCCTATAGTCTCTACAATGTAATCACCACTCTCCTATAGTCTATACAATGTAATCACCACTCTCCTATAGTCTCCACAATGTAATCACCACTCTCCTATAGTCTATACAATGTAATCACCACTCTCCTATAGTCTCCACAATGTAATCACCACTCTCCTATAGTCTATACAATGTAATCACCACTTTCCTATAGTCTATACAATGTAATCACCACTCTCCTATAGTCTCTACAATGTAATCACCACTCTCCTATAGTCTATACAATGTAATCACAACTCTCCTATAGTCTCTATAGTCTCTACAATGTAATCACCACTCTCCTATAGTCTATACAAAGTAATCACCACTCTCCTATAGTCTCTACAATGTAATCACCACTCTCCTATAGTCTATACAATGTAATCACAACTCTCCTATAGTCTCTATAGTCTCTACAATGTAATCACCACTCTCCTATAGTCTATACAATGTAATCACAACTCTCCTATAGTCTCTATAGTCTCTACAATGTAATCACCACTCTCCTATAGTCTATACAATGTAATCACAACTCTCCTATAGTCTCTATAGTCTCTACAATGTAATCACCACTCTCCTATAGTCTATACAAAGTAATCACCACTCTCCTATAGTCTCTACAATGTAATCACCACTCTCCTATAGTCTATACAAAGTAATCACCACTCTCCTATAGTCTCTACAATGTAATCACCACTCTCCTATAGTCTATACAATGTAATCACCACTCTCCTATAGTCTCTACAATGTAATCACCACTCTCCTATAGTCTCTACAATGTAATCACCACTCTCCTATAGTCTCTACAATGTAATCACCACTCTCCTATAGTCTATACAATGTAATCACCACTCTCCTATAGTCTCCACAATGTAATCACCACTCTCCTATAGTCTATACAATGTAATCACCACTCTCCTATAGTCTCCACAATGTAATCACCACTCTCCTATAGTCTATACAATGTAATCACCACTCTCCTATAGTCTATACAATGTAATCACCACTCTCCTATAGTCTCTACAATGTAATCACCACTCTCCTATAGTCTATACAATGTAATCACCACTCTCCTAGCCTCTCCAAGCCTACCAACTATTCACTCAGCTCTGAATTCTTACAGTCAATACAGTGTGGCAGCGGTGGCCGAACGGATTGCGGAGCGGTCTTGATACCGGAAGGTCGCCAGTTCGAATCAGCGGTCCGACACGTTAAAATTACCACCGCTGAAGTGCCCTTGAACAAGGCATTGAACCACTACGATGAAATGTTCTATGAGCAGGGCCTTTCATTTCATTAGTGTGTAGAGCATTGGTTCTCCAACATTTTTGTCTCTGTAAATAAACGTTATATCCTGTAAATATCTTTTTATGTCGACGGGGATGCACCGATACATCGCCCACATATTTGCCGGTCAATATCAGTATCGATCTGTTGTTGATAAGGCATACATTTTGCGTTGGCTATGTTGTTTATCTGCAGCCTAACCAAGGTGTAGATTCTGAACCGTTATTTATCCATACTCCAGTTTTAGATGATAAGCTACTCACCAATTTTGGTGACAGAGAGATGTGTTTGGGTGTACTAGTAACTAGTAATAGGCAATATACCGGGGTATTCCAAATCTGCCGAGGGCAATACTTATTTTTTGCAATGACAGATTTGTCTAGTCTAGTTAGTCCGCTCCTCCTCTCCTCTCACCTGTCCTCCTCTCCTTCCAGCAGCTTCCTGTAGGTGGCGATCTCAATGTCCAGAGCCAGCTTCACGTTCATCAGGTCCTGGAGTAGGAGGAGTAGGGGGGAGGGGAGAGGGAGAAGAAGAAGACGAAGAAGAAGATTGAGAGTTCATTCGTCACCATTTGATTATGCCTGAACAGTCTGTCTGTCTGTCTGTCTGTCTGTCTGTCTGTCTGTCTGTCTGTCTGTCTGTCTGTCTGTCTGTCTGTCTGTCTGTCTGTCTGTCTGTCATACCTGGTACTCTCGTAGCTGTCTTGCCATGTCCTGCTTGGCTCTCTGCAGAGCATCATCCAGGTCTCTGGTTCTGGCTCTGGCCTCCTTCACCGCCAGCTCTCCTCTCTCCTCTGACTCCGCCAGCTGGTTCTCCAGGTTCCCACGCTGTGGAAGGACGTTATATACTTTATAAAAAGGTTCCCACGTTGTGGAGGAATGTTAGAGCAGTGGTTCCACACTTTTTCCGTGCTACAAACAACCGACGGCTTGGAATAAACTCCCATTACGCCTAAGACAGGCAACCTCTACTAGATAGCTTTAAAGCACAGCTCAAGAAATACCTATTTCTTCACTCTTGCTTTTAGTCCAAAATTTCTGTGTTATTCATGTACTCACTGTTCTGCCTGATTCGCTGACTTGTTTTGGCTGTTATTTTAAAGATAATTGTTCTATGTCCTTTTATATATTATTTTAAAGTTACTTTGTTTTTTTTCTCGCCGTCAGTTGATTCTGAGACAAACCGGTAGGATAATTTGTTTATTTTTCTAACACGGTTCTTATTTAAGAAACGATAGCGATAGCGATATAAGAAACGTGTGGAATTCAGAATGGGGGGCAAACACGCGACCCAGTTAGGATGTGTAAATTCAGACTATTAACTAACCACTTTTTGACTCTGTCAAAAATGTTCAATGGTTTCCAAGTAGAAATAACTAATCTATAAGCTCACAGCACATCGGTTGAGGGTCATAAAATGCGAACTGTGTGTTTGTGTTTGTGTGTGTGTGTGTGTGTGTGCATGTGTACGTACATGTGCTTTGACAGACTCAATCTCACTCTGAATTCTGCTGATCAGCCTGCAGACCTCAGCGATCTCTCCCTTGGCCATGCGCAGCTCGTCTCCAAACTGACTGGCCTGCACCGCCATCTGGTCAAACTGCAGGCGCGCGCGCACACACACACACACACACACACACACACACACACACACACACACACACACACACACACACACACACACACACACACACACACACACACACACACACACACACACACACACACACACACACACATTTTTGAATACAAACAATAGTAGATGCACAAAATTGGGAAACTCAACAAGTGTTTCAGGATAAAGGAAGCATCATTTTCATTATTGGGCATGAACATTTTAGATGATGAAACACTTGAACTTATAACAATTCTGTCGTGCCCAGCAATGTACATTTCCTTATATATGTACATAGCAGCCATTAAGCATATGTGACAGAGTTTATATACATAGGCATAGCAGCCATTCAGAATATGTGACAGAGTTTCAGTAACTGGGTTGTGGTCATAGTGCAGACAATGAGGAGGAAACGTATTAGAGGGAAAACATTGAGTCTGGTCAACTTGGAAGGACCTGTAATCTGGCTTTGATTGTAAATCAGCAGGAATTAAACCAGTCCATTGTTGCTGTTGTTGTTTTTGCAGTTGTAACATTACGAGGTGGCTCAGTGCATTGACCGGTGATACATTATGTTCTACATTGTTAACTGAGATCATACAGTTGGTAATAATGTCCTCAGAAACTGCTACAGTTTCAGCGTCAGGTCAAACATACTGTAGCTCAGGGATACCTCAGTTCTCACACAGAGGTCATTGAGGTCAGGAATTCGCCCCTGCCAATGCCTTCCATTCTGAGCAGATTTGCTTGAGGCAAGAACTACCCCAGGTCCATGAACCGAAAGTGAAAGCCACCAATGTTAAATCTATTGGATCACATATCTAAGTCATCCAAAACCTAAACTTGCAACCGCGACTAGCGACGTGGCCAAAACAGACAGTGAATCAATGAGTGTGGCGGCCATTTAGATTTTCGGGTCATACCCCGTCTACATCAAGCTAGCATTTACAGAGCTAACGAGATGTAGCTTAGGGACCAGAACTGGGACCTGCTACATTAAGGCTGTGCTTTCTTCTGAACCCTCTGAAGGAAGCTTGGCCCCTCTTGCCAAGGGCACTATGCCGTTTCATGTCTGGAAACAGAAGCTCTATAAGTTCCCTGACAGTCTTGTTTGTCATCGTTGTTTATCATGTTTATCAAGTGAGGGAAGTCAGGGTCACAGGGGTCACCTACCTTGGTCTTGTACCAGTTCTCGGCCTCGTCTCGGCTGCGAGCTGCGATGTCTTCATACTGAGCTTTGACTTCAGCAACGATCTGCTCCATGTTCAGACTCCTGCTGTTGTCCATCTGTACGACCACTGAGGTGTCCTTGATGCTCCCCTGAAGCTCTCTGAGCTCCTAGGATATTAATGATAATAACAATAACTAGAAATGCACTCTGTCGAGATGCCAACTTGTGCCTTGCACACATGTATGTCTGCTGATTCAAGCTAAATATCAATGCATTGCTTATGTATTGCTCAAACGCGTAACCTGAATGATGAACTGAAATTCTCGTGCGCATGGCTCTAAAGTAAACTATAATTCAATGTTGTATAGCTCTAATCTGATTCAATGTTACAATGCATTCAAGTTGTATGTTTTAAATTTGCACGCCTCACGTTAATCTCATTAACTGTCTTGATATGTGCTTGTTCTTGTATACCCAATTACCCATGAGGGGTTTGATAATGTTCTCTGATTTTGCTTAGCATGCTACTTCAACAAAAGCAGAGCAGAGCCTTTAACACGTTTAACTGTATTCCATTTTTTGTTGCAACTTTGACTTGAGTGTCTGAATAATAATAATAATAATAATGGTAATAATAATAATAATAATAACCTCTTCATAGATGTTTCGTAGGAAGTTAATCTCGTCAGTCAGAGCGCCCACTTTGTCCTCCAGATCAGCCTTCACTAGGTAAGCTGAGTCCACGTCCTGAATGCACACGCACGCGCGCACACACACACACACACACACACACACACACACACACACACACACACACACACACACACACACACACACACACACACACACACACACACACACACACACACACACACACACACAGTGTGTTGAAGTTAGGTCAGAGATTAAACACTGTAGTGACCTCAATGAAGGGGTGGAAACAGGAGACAGAGAGAGAGACAGACAGACAGAATAGGAACAGTGGATTAGGGAGTGGACAGTATGATCTAATTCACACTCTAGTGTGTTGTGTGTCACTGTGTGTGTGTGTGTGTGTGTGTGTGTGTGTGTGTGTGTGTGTGTGTGTGTGTGTGTGTGTGTGCGTGTGTGTGTGTGTCTGTGTGCCTGCGTGCATGCGTGCGTGCGTGACCTCACCTTCTTCAGGATAACAAAGTCATTCTCCAGGTTGTTTCTTCTGTTGATGTCATCCTCGTACCTGACAGAGGACGAGAGGTTATAGGGTTAATATGATGATGTCATCCTCGTAGAGTACTACTACTACTACTTATTACTACTACTACTACTACTACAACTACTACTAATAATGATAATAATACTACTAATAATCATACTTGTGTTTAAAGTCCTCCACCAGGCCCTGCATGTTTCGCAGCTCTCCGTCCAGTTTGGTCTTGTCGTTGTTGACCAGGTCCATCTGTCTCCTCAGCCCTGCCAGGTAGGACTCAAACAGAGGCTCTATGTTGGAGCGACTCACCGTCTGACCCTGGAGGAGGTCCAGCTTCGTCTCCAGCATCTTGTTCTGCTGCTCCAGGAACCGAACCTGACACACACACACACACACACACACACACACACACACACACACACACACACACACACACACACACACACACACACACACACACACACACACACACACACACACACACAGAGGAGAGGTGGGTTTAAAATAACGGAACCCCTTTTGGTGTTACCCTTCAGGATTAGGCTGCAATCACGCAGCCCGTTCGGCAAACAACGACTTATGTTACATATTTCGTGTAATGTTACACATGTTTTGGAAAAGGTTTTTATTAAATCAATAGCCAAAAATGATGCATATCCACAAATTTTACAGGCATGTACCGATTCACTCAACTCACGATACGATTTAAATGCGGTTTTGAAGTTTTGTTTAAACAAAAAAATAAGTTTTATTATTTCTTTCGTATTATTTCTCTTACAAAGATCCTGTATTTTCTTCTCTTTTTTACGACATTTTAAATTGTCACCGGTTCCATTTGCGATAAATCATCACATGCATGGTCTGTATCAGAATGGACTTCTCAGTCAGTCCTTGGCTTTCCTCCTCAGCCTGTACTAGGCCATCACTACAGCTTGTATTTCCAGCCTGTAGCCAGGAGGGCTCTCTCTGTCCATGATATGTGTTCTCACTCTGACACAAAGAGCTGTGTTTTGTTCTGTTCTGTTGTGTTGTGTTCTCTCAGGCCACTAATCCCCCCGGGGCCGGGCCGGGCCGCCCGGCTCGCCATCAGCTTACATTACAACCCTAATCATGGCATAATGGGCTGGAAAATGGAACACATGGATTGACTGGCATCATAATGACCCATTTTAACTTTTAAATTGATCATTTTAAATACACCAAGAAAAACAAGAATGACCCATAACTGCCAGGTGTAACAAGCTCTTCTAGCGCCCGCTTTCGTTCATTGCCGACATTTGTTGGTTCACTCACTGTGGCTTGTTATGTTTGTCCTCTAACATTGGCTTCTGTTAAGTTCTGTTGCCACTCGCCCCACGGTTTTTATGCCGTTCAGACTATCATTGGCTTAGGAGGCAGCCAATCGTGACTAGGTCACTAGTAAGGTGACTAGGACTGAGGCAGCCAATCATGACTAGGTCGTCACTAAAGTTGTCTTTACGGCTGGTTGCAAATTAATGTAGTCCAGGCGCTTCCAGGCGCTTTTCAAGCACCTGGCAAAAAAAAGAAGAAATCCTTACAATTCACACACAAAGCCACGTGGTCAGAGTAATGGGATGTCGGAGTCGGAATAGAGGCTGTGCGTGTGACATCATCATCATACCCGGAAGTTATGCGGGAACACCTACTGAGTGGCAAAAAACTACTTTCTGGCCTTGACAGCCCATACCATAGATATTTAAAAAATATAAATGCCTCATTTGTCGCTGCACTTTCGTTGGAGAGACCTGTCTCCAACGGGAGGAGGAAGTCAAGCAGAATCTCGGAAGGGAAGTGCTGCTGGGAAAGAGGCTCTGATTGACCTACCGAACGTCCCCTTCCGTTCTTCCGTTTTGCTTCCTCTATGCTTCGCAAGGAATCTCGGGAAAGGTTGCCAATACAATCAATCACGCATCGCCATCGCCTCCCGTTGCCTCCATGTCGCCTTCCGTTGAGATACAGACGCCCCAGAGCCGTCTACCTTTATATGTCTATGGCCCATACATCCAAACAGAAAAGTCCTATCTGATTGACAGCCCATACATCCAAACAGAAAAGTCCTATCTGATTGACAGCCCATACATCCAAACAGAAAAGTCCTATCTGATTGACAGCCCATACATCCAAACAGAAAGGTCCTATCTGATTGACAGCCCATACATCCAAACAGAAAAGTCCTATCTGATTGACAGCCCATACATCCAAACAGCAGAATCCAAATTCTGTCGGAATTACCATCGGATCCCCATGTGCATACCCTCTATAATCCCTCCTGCTATAATGGGCAGTACGTCAACCTGCCAGGTGGAACTACAGCAGCAATAACTGCCAGGAGGAGTGAACCACATAACCTTGTTGTCAGGCAGAAACCTCTTTTCTCCATATTCTAACTTCAAACAACGCCCTACTTGACCATACTACAGCGTCATACAAAATAGCAAGTCACGCCGAGTTTTGAGCTCGTGGATCTGCAACTTTTTATGCTTTTGAATTTGAATCCTGAAAAGTTAACGGTTTTGGACATATGAGGTTTCCACCTGACATGTAAAACCAAACAGGAAGAGCTCTAATAACAGCTGAGGTAAATAAAGAGAGAATGAACAGCTGACCTAGATGGAAAATAAAAGACGTTGCCCCGCGCCTCGCAGCCAAACACAACGCGACAATGGCTGTGTTGTTGTGTGGGTGTGGCGTTCATGCGAGGTCGTCAGACCTTCTCATTCACACAGTCACGTCTCACAGGGGTCAGCAGTAGCACTTTCAAACATAATGGTTGGGAGAAGAAAGAGGTTTTCAAGTAGGTCCAGAAAGATATACTAGTGTTGTTGTTGTTTGAAAGCTACAAAAACATGTTTCCTGTGTGAAACAGTATAGCTGACACGGAGCATGTTCTTTTGGGTATGAGGTGAAAGGTTTTGTTGCAATGTTAACTTTAGTATTGTCTTGTGTTACTTATGCCTTATTTTAGGGGGTTCCCAGATGATTCACTTAATTAATGTGAAACATTGTTTTATCTCACTCAATAGTAAACAAATCAACATACAGTATAAGTGTGTATACAGGCCCAGGTATCTGTAACATTTCTAAAGTTACAATGTAATGACCTTTAAAGACCTTTTTAATTCCAATTTGGCCAAATATGATGTCAAATATTACATAAGAGAGAGGCAGTGTGAGGCGTTGTGAGCTTGTAGATTGGCTATTTTCACAATATGTATCTGTGTGGAACCGAGTCAAACTATACGTATATACTATACGATCGAGTCAAACCATCATATATCTGATCGGGATCATGCTGACAAATGCATGCTCAAATAAACAACTACACCAAATAACCAACCCTTTAGAAACAAACTCAAATAAGCAACTACACTTCAGAAACAAGCTCAAATAAGCAACTACACTTTAGAAACAAGCTCAAATAAGCATCTACACTTTAGAAACAAGCCCAAATAAGCAACTACACTTTAGAAACAAGACCAAATAAGCAACTACACTTTAGAAACAAGCTCAAATAAGCAACTACACTTAATATACAAGCCCAAATAAGCAACTATGCTTTAGAAACAAGACCAAATAAACAACTACACTTAACCAACATTTAGAAACAAGTCAAAATAAACAATTAACCTACACTTTAGAAACAAGACCAAATAAACAACTAAACTTTAGAAACAAGACCAAATAAACAACCACACTTTAGAAACAAGTCCAAATTAACAACTACACCAAATAAACAGCTACACTTTAGAAACAAGACCAAATTAACAACCACACTTTAGCAACAAGTCCAAATAAACAACTAAACTTTAGAAACAAGATCAAATAAACAACCACACTTTAGAAACAAGTCCAAATAAACAACTACACTGTGGCTCATGGGGAGAGATGGGAAAACTGTGAGGTTCCCAGTTCGATCCAGGCTCCCCCAGAGTTAGTGTCGAAGTGTCCTTGAGCAAGACTCCCTAATTGCTCCTGATGTGCAGGTTGGTGTCTTGCATGGTTTCCTCCGCCATCGGTGTATGAATGTGTGAATGTAATGCACAATATATGCAAAGTGCTTTGAATAAAAGCACTATATTTTTTTTAACAAAATGTCACTTTCACCACCTTCAACGTTGAATCTTTTTTTAGTTTTGTGATCTAGACCAGGCCTGGGCAACCTTTAGGCACGGGTTCCAACATTGGCACAGTGGAGGGTGATCACTGGCACACTGGCACTGGCCGTGCAGTGAAACCGTTTATATGTAGCAGAGAGGCTGTGTGACTCCGGGCCGTGCAGTGAATCCGTGGCGATGTGGGGAGCAGTACAAACAATAGCTCTTTTGTGAGAGTTGTCAGCGACTCCGTGAGAAAGCAGAGTCCGTCCCCGGAGCACGGAGGGTATCGGTGACCAAAATATTATCACACATAATGCCCTCTGTGTGTCTCGTTCAGCGACGTCACAAAAGATGTATTTGAAAGTCATAGTTCAACAACACACATCATCTATACGTTAATTGCTGCCCAAACAGAAATAACATGCACCATTAAAGTATGAATTTCAGATTGTGTTGCTGATTAAATCATTTAGAATAATGCTGTAGTCAACACTTTCCCCTGTATCAATCTCTCTCTCTCTCTCTCTCTCTCTCTCTCACGCACACACACACGCACAAGGGGATCCTTGGGGGGGTTCCTGGGGATCGGGGCTAAAGTAGTTAACGCAGCATCACAATCCCCGGAACTTCCAGATCCACAGGAACGTGCCCAGGGTGCCGGCCCGGTTCTGGCGAGCCGCCCCGCGTCCGAAACGGTCGAGAAATGACAGAGTTACCGTGTGGGGGTCCCAGCTGGTCCCTCTACTGTACTGTACTGTCACTGTACTGTACTGTACTGTACTGTACTATCACAACCGAAATCATCATATATACAGTTAATGTGTGTGTGTTTGTGTGTTAGGCTGCACTACAGTGACACTTGGTGATGAAAACCAACCAAGCGCTATTTTCGTGCTCGGACACAGCCAGAGACACACAAAGCTCCCTATGAGTGGTTGCACCACTCAAAAAAAAGAAAATGTTTAAATCTGTCACCATAAGATTATATGTTGTTGATAATACCAAAAACAATAATAGTATTATTTATTTATTTTTAAAGATATTTTTTTGCGGCTTACGCCTTTTATTGTTTTTTTTTTTTTTGAAGGGACAGACAGTAGGCTGACAGGAAACGGGAGAGAGATGGGGGAAGACATGCAGTAAAGGCCGTGTCGGGCTCGGGAGTCGAACCCGCGGCACACTGCGACTGGATTACCAGTCGGGTGCCCAGACGGTTACGCCACCGCCTGGGCCAATAATAGTATTAATAATCAATAATATTCTAATAATAAATATATAATAAAATAATAATAATAATAATAATAATCTTGCCGATGAAAGTAGCGAAGGGTTTTTGATAATAATAATAATAATAATAGTAATAATAATAACCTTATCGATGAAGGTAGCAAAGCGGTTGTTGAGGCTCTTCATCTGCTCCTTCTCGTGGGTGCGCGACATCGACAAGTTGGGATCGATCTCCAGATTGAGCGGCGCCAGCAGGCTCTTGTTGACGGACAGCGATGCCAGCGAGGAGCCCAGGCCTCCTCCCAGGCTGTGGTGCCCATTGGTGCCCGCGTACAGCGAGCTGCTGCTGAGCGACGCTCCGCTGAAGCCCCCAAAACCTCCGTACCCGCTCAGCCTGCGAGCTCCACCCCCTCCACCGCTGCTGCTACGCACAGAGCTGCTGGAGCTGATCCGCTTGGAGCGACTCAGACTCATGGTGGAGAGTTGTTGTGTGAGTCGAAAGAAAGTACGACAAATTGTGTTGTTTGAGTCGAAAGAAAGAAAGAAAAATGTTTTAAGACGAGAGAAGGAATAAAAGCGATGCTAAAATAGCTGTAAACGGAGAGTGAGTGAGTGAGTGAACAAAGATCAAAGCAGGATAGAATGAAACACAGTGCAGTGAAGAGACTAGAGACAACCACAGAAGGAAAGGCTTCAGGTCTCAGGTGATACCGTAGTACGTGACCCGTTATTTAAAGCCTCTGTCTGGTGGGCGGATCCCGAGGCAGGACAGGACAGGAGTCGGATGGCAGGCCCATTGTTGTGTCGACACTGATATTGTAGGTGTTGCACTGTGACTTTTTGTGTATGTGTGTGTGTGTGTGTGTGTGTGTATATGTGTGTGTGTGTGTGTGTGTGTGTGTGTGTGTGTGTGTGTGTGTGTGTGTGTGTGTGTGAGTGAGTGAGTGAGTGAGCAAGACAGTGAGATTCCTGTGTGTATTTGAGAGTCAGTAGTTCTAAAAAATAATAATAATAAAAGATCTGAGCTGTAATAGAAACAATTACAATTGTAGTGTTCGGTCACACTTTGCAGATATGGGGGTGCCAGATATGGGGGTGACATGTGAGAATGTTGGCTGGTTGAAGACCAAGCGTGCTTCAGAATTCTGAAATATACTTCCATCGGAACTAATATGCAGACAGTTGTGTACTGATAGTTACAATTCTTTCATTTGAATTACTTACTTGATGTCATTCGCTACAAAAAAAGAAAAGAAAAAGAAACAAAAATGAACGCAGGCACAAATAAAATGAGCTATGTTTTGCCAGAGAAGCAAGTAGTCCCTCAACATCCTTACTAGGTATTGTCTTTTTAAAATGACCTTCCATCTTCCATCTTTCTGGTGACGCTCAGCTCCACCTGACGATCAGTTACTGGCCAAATTTCAATACCAAAATCTCGGCCACTCGCTCATTCACACTCGGTTGCGTTCCGGCCAGGTGGGCCTTTCTCAGAGGACGTCCCTTGTCTCGTCAGAGGAATTAAAATATGTAAAAAGGACATTTGTTGTGTGCTGGCACTTCCTTCTTTCAATTTCGTATTTTTGAGCCTTGCACCTACAAGAATATACTCTTCCCGTGTTGCGGGTTGTCTGCTTCTGCAGTCTTTGTTCCTCTCAGTACAAGAGATGCTTATATGGAAGACATACTGGTTGCTGTGGAATCCCAAAGACTGAATTCAGTCGTGGCGACTGAGAACTTCAATCCACGCAGTTCACCTTAGTTCTGGAGCACAACAGTTACTGGGACTTCACCGTTGACCCATTAGGCAATTTTAATACAGGATAGTCATGAATCCTCATGTGTTCTCAGATGTCCAGAATGACTAAAGCTTTTGTTACAAACTGCACAAGCAAAGGGCTTCTCACTAGGGGTGGGACGATACGGGTACCTCACGATACGATATCTGTGGTGATATTAGGCCCTCCATAATCATAATAATATCACGATATTCAATAAGATTTGTTGTGCCACAAACTGGCCAATAAGTGCATGAATCTTACCTCCTCCAAACAGTAAAACACTGACTGCTACAATGGGTAGCCTACTACTACTAACTAATCAATATCACGATATTGGGAGGACGACACACACACACACACACACACACACACACACACACACACACACACACACACAGCGATATGTCGATATATCGATATACTGCCATATCGATATATCGTCCCACCCCTACTTTTCACCTGTATGAATCAATTTGTGTGCTTTCAGATTCTCAGGACGGTTAAAGCTTTGATTACAAACTGTGCAAGCAAAGGGCTTTTCATCTGTATGAATAATCATGTGGGATTTCAGATGTCCAGCACGTCCAAAGCTTTTGTAACAAACTGTGCAAACAAATGGTTTTTCACCTGTATGAATACTCATGTGTTTCGTCACATTTCCACTATCGGTAAAGCTTTTGTTACAAACTGCACAAGCAAAGGGCTTCTCACCGGTATGAATCATCATGTGTCTCTTCATGTTTCCACTAGTGGTAAAGGTTTTGTTACAAACTGCACAAGCAAAGGGATTTTCACCTGTATGAGTCCTCATGTGTGTTCTCAGAGTTCCAGCTTGTTTAAAGCTTTGACTACAAACTGTGCAAGCAAAGGGCTTTTCATCTGTATGAGTAATCATGTGTGTATTCAGATGTCTAAAGCTTTTGTTACAAACTGTACAGGTAAAGGGCTGTACCTCCGTATGAGTCGTCCTCATGTGTATTTTCAGATCACCCTTTCTACCACAGACTTTGCCACACTCAACAAAAGCTTTTCTTTCCTGTTTGACTACTGATGGATGCCGTTTGTTTTGATGATTTCGGGTCCCGGGGCGGCTTGTTTGTCAACGACAATATTTGTCCTTCCACACATTGGTCCTCATTCACAACGGCGTTTACGCTCATAAAGTGACGTTACGTGAGCGGAGCGTGAGCGGACAGGCATTTACGTGGATTCCCACATTATGTGGGAATTCATGAACTTGAACGTGAACTTGACGCTGACGTTGGTTGGTCGGAAATTCCGCTAAAAGCTGCGCCAGCTCTCATGGTCGTGTACGGCTTGCGTAGATTTATTAAGAAGGCTTTAGTCTTCATGCTGAATCAATTAAAAGTCCCCAAACCTCAGATAAAATATGTAGGCATGTGTACTCAACATTGGTCAGCACATAAAAAAATGATAGCCTATATAAAAGCCAAGTATCACTTGTATGCCTATATGCATGCATTCTAGAGGCAAGTTAGTCTAGAGTCCCATACAGAAACTGCCCCCGAGCCCGACACCTTTTTATTTATTTATTTATTAGGATATTTCTAGCATGCGCGATTGGGGCTGCTCACTCGGCAGCCTTCTACTCGCAGTGCAACGCGTTGTGAGCTTGTAGATCGGCTCTCGCGCTCGCGCTGCATGTTAAAAAACAAACTCACAATTATAATAAGAACATACACTTATCTGCATTCTGCACTGTACGAATCCAACGTTGTTTAGTGTAGTAATGTCTGCAGTATAGGCCTATTTAAATTGTTTAGTTATGGAGCTCCTTTGAGTCAGTCTGACTGTCGGTGTGTGTGTGTGTGTGTGTGTGGGGGGGGGGGAATTAGCCCTATATAAAAAAATAGAAGACCACATTAGCCTATTTGAATGAATGGCATCAGCGTGTTTGAAAGTCGGCCAGTCATATCATAGTTTTAAGCCAGCTCACCTCCACTCGCGCTTGTTCACAAACATGACGGACAGACAGACAAGAAAGGCTGTTGATGATGATGATTATTGTCTCCACCAGGCCGAAGGCATGGGGAGAGAGTATGTTTTGGATACTCTCACACAGAATGGAAGACATTTAAATGGCTGACATAACCAAACTCAGTAAAACTATACCTAAACCTAACCTGAACCCAAAAAGCAGCAAAAGACCTGAGAAGAGGCCCTGAGAGGATTCCCACCCTGGAGAATAGACTTTCAACAACACAAAACAGCTTTTGTTTCGGTGAGTGACAGCAAAGTAGTTTTGTTTATTTTTACTAAAAGTCAGGAGCCCACACATGGCAGTGGAATCTTCTGTCCATGTGCAGCAGTTAGTGCCTGGCCAGGCGTTAGAGAGAACTCACTAACGCTCTAGAGTCTAGACCAGTTAGTGCCTGGCCAGGCGTTAGAGAGAACTCACTAACGCTCTAGAGTCTAGACCAAGGCTAGGAGGCGTCCCTCATCCCATCTGGTACCAGCCAGATGAACAGCCAAGCGACAGCTCCGCAGCCCTTGAAGTGTGCCTCACTTATTGTGCGTATTGCATAGTCTTTTTCTTATTGCTGCAAATTGGCCCCCTCGATCATATCGCTGCTTGCAGCTATATTTTTTCTTGATGATGATGATCTACGATGGAGTTAAGAAGCTAGACTAAAAACAGCCTGTTCCACCCAAAGAAAATACCAAATAAAAATACACAATGCAGCTTGTTGAGTTTACCAAGACTTAAAGACACCAATGCAACCCCGCCCAGACATTTCATTTGTTAATGACTTTCATTCATATGTAGAATCTAATTCATGTCGTTTGTAAGAATGATTTGCATTCACGCAAACACAGAGTCTGTGAATACCAGCAGTTCCATACAAACAGAATGCTGACAAACTACTTCACTCTATGTATGGTTTGTATACTGTATGTTTGCATGTCTTATTCACTCTCTCTGGTCCATCACTTACACTAACAAAAAATAATCATGAAAACCCACTACCATACAATGAAATGATGGCTTCATGTCCTGACCTATAGTCACAATTTGAAGACTGGATGAGTAAAACAAATAAAGCATTGATATTGAACTAATGTGTTTTGCTTAACAGAACTGAACAACTGAACGCAAATCACACAATATAGTATAGACATTTATTTGAATTAAACATATAATTCCATGATTTCTTTACAGATATATATCTTTAAAAGTCAGACCAAAATAAATCAATTGTATTGCTTCATTATTTTCTAGCATGACAAGATATTTAAATGGTTCAATAAAACCTTGAGATTGATGCAAAAATGATAGTGATTATATTTTATGAGGAAGTAGATGCTCGTCCTTCATGTTCTCATCATCAAGAAAATAAAATACAAAATAACTAGACAGCTGTTTTAGTCAAATCTTACATGCCAAAGAACACACACTACAATAACAAAAATAGGCTAGAATCATGAAAATCCAACTACCTCACTTTAAACCAATGAATTTTTCTATAGTCTAGTCATCACTCATGATCATCATCAACGTCATTGTTCCTCAGAACCCAGGACAATGTCCAAGTGGTCAAACCTCAGTTCTCACACTGGTCAGATCATCAGACAGGACGTGTCCTGGTTTGGCAGTGTTGGGGTCCAGAATGACGTAGGGCACCATGTCCTTCATCTTGTCCCAGACTCTGAAGGTCAGGTTGCCCAGGTGTTTGACCACGTCTATCAGTACCCCCGAGACCAGCTGTGGGTCCTGCGGTGTGAACTGGACTCTTTCCATTGTTGTCTTGTAGTTCTGTAGGAATGAGATGTGTTCAGCTCTCAGCTCCTCCTCTATGTCTGTGATTGTGTGTGAGAGGGTTAATATGTCTTTGTTCAGACCCTCAATCTTCTCTTTCATCAACTGACACTTCCTCTCCTCTTCCTCCTTCAGAGCAGTGATGCTTGTCTCCTCTTCCTCGTGTAGAAACTGATGGAGCTTTTTAAACTGCTTCTTAATTCTACACTTTGTGTACCGGGCCTGGAACCTAATGTATTCTGCTGTTTGCACACATTTACTCCTAACATCATTGAATGTCTTCAGTTTCTTCTGCAAAGGCTTCAATGATTTCTGGACTTCCTCCTTGTGGTCCAGTGCAACTTCGCCGATGGGTCTGAAACGGTGGTTGGTGTGTTTTTCAGAATGAAGACACACAACACACACTGGCTGTTGACATTCCAGGCAGAAGAGCTTGAGTTTCTCAGCGTGCAGACTGCAGTCAACCTCAGACCCAGATGAAGTTCTCTGACGTTTTGAAGCTCTCTGATGTCTCTCCTGTATGAAGGCCTCACACAAGTTCTTCAGAGCCAGGTTACAGGGTGGATGATCCATTGAAGATATCTTCTTACAAACTGGACATTGCTGTATTTGTTTCTCTCTCCACCATGTATGCAGACATGCTCTACAGAAGCTGTGGCTGCATAACAGGACAACAGGCTCTTTAAAGATGTCACGACACACAGCACAGGAAAAATTCTCCTCTGAAAGACACGACTGCGATGCCATAATGCCTCAATGAAGCTACAGTCACTCTGATCAAGACAATGTTCCCTGCAATCGACTCCTGGTTGAATCCTGGCAAAGCAGAAGTTTTGGTCAGTAACTCAGTATTCCTTCTTGTAGCTGTGGTAAGACAGACAGGCTGTCCTCCCTCTCTCTCAGTGGAAGTGGTTTGTTTGGTCTGAGGAACTGAAGGTGAAACTTATAGTCTGGTTAGGGGCGGAGCTTTGACATGCAAATTACCCCCCCACCATCACACACACACATTCACCCTATTGTTGCATTCACACGGGCAGATTAAATTATGCAGTCTACCATTCATTGTCAATGGAAGCCAGCCAGCGACATGGCTTTGCAACTGAATAATGCGTGTAGTGGATCAACTCACAACGCGTCTTTGCATCGTTTCATCTGCCTGTGTGAACACACCATAGCCTATGTGTGTGATACCAACTCTTACAAGATAGGCCATAAGCAAATAAATTAAAATGAGCTAGAGCCATATATTTGAGTGGTGTAAACCACTCCTACAACTGGCTTTGTTATTGTTGAGTGGTGTAAACCACTCCTACAACTGGCTTTGTTATTGTTGAGTGGTGTAAACCACTCCTACAACTGGCTTTGTTATTGTTGAGTGGTGTAAACCACTCCTACAACTGGCTTTGTTAGTGCAGAAAAAATGAGCATGGTTGCTATGTTCACCCTGTTCACCCGGGTGTGATTTCATTACGTCAGACATGATTTCATTACGTCAGACAGGCTATATTACACTAGCCTGGCTTGGCCAGCCTCATAGCGGAGATTCACTGAAGATTCTTCCCGGGGAGAAAACATCAGTGAACCCTCGCTATGAGTCTGGCCGCGCCAGGCTAATATTACACCACTCAGTTCACACGGGTGTGATTTTTTTATAGCAGTACATGGCATTGTTTTGATAAGCTGGTAAGAGTATATTACCTCTGACTTCAGTACATAAATAGTAGTCCATATTTTGTTGAAACCTTTCTTTTTTTGGCATGAGCGGACATTTTTGAGGGGTTACAAGGAAGGTAATCACACGCAATTCACGGTAGATTGCATGTACGTGAATAAACAGCATTAAAAATGAAAGCAATGGCGTTTTAGTCCACGCATATAAAGGTAAAATTAGAAAGTGTGTTTTATTTTCGAATTTCCAAGTAACCTTTCACGCCCAGGTCTGTGCTAGACAAACTTTGAACTGGAACATTGAGCTGATAAATGAGCAACACTCTGCACAGTCAGACACACAACATGGAGCAAAACTGGATGTCCACAAGTTCTGGGCCCAGTGGCGTGCACAGATAGACACTAGGGGGTGCTAGAGCACCCCCTGCCCTTTTGGCAATGTGCCCTTTTGAAAAAAAAAACAAAAAAATATACATTTTTTTTCCTTTTTTTTTTTTGATTTTTCAAAAATAGCAGACCTACAAGCTCGTAGCGCGCCACTCGGTGGCGCGCTATGAGCTTGTAGATCTGCTATTTTTCAATAGCTAAAGCATAACATAATGCTAACACCAAAAGGGGTTCCCGCCCAAAATGGATTAAGGCAACCGGCCGGTTCCACGCGCTGCACAAGGTGCCCTTTTTTAACTTGAGCACCTGCCCCTCTAAATGTCTGTGCACGCCACTGTCTGGGCCCCTACACACAAATATATGGTGTGTTTTTTGTAGTGGTTCTTTGTGGTGGTTGAGGTCAGGTGTTATTATATACTGTAGCACCACGTCACGGTCATACACAACCTGACCTGCCCTGGTGGAGACCTGTGCCCCGAGGTGCACTTTATCTGAATATTTTTTTTTTGCTATTTTTGAGGGGCGCTAGCCCCTCCTATATACAGGTTTTGTCACTGTTTGTTTTACATCACCTAATCAACATGAGTTAGACTTTAATATATTAGCACCCCCCCCTCCCGCATTTAGTTATAGTTATGTTAACTTTATGAACTAAATACAAATATATTGGACATAAAAAAGACAATAACATTTTAATACTAGTACTCAGCTGAAATCAATAATATATCAATGTTCGGATATTAGCCTGCAGGCCGCATTAAAGGGGAATTCCACTCATTTTCAACATTTTACTATGTCATTAATATACCTTAGAGCTGTTGTGTGGAAATAATACAAAACATCCCCCCATTCTGTGTTTCCTAGAACACAGAAAAAAGAAGAAATATTAACATGGTGAATCACATCTTGATGACATCATCAAGATGTGATTCACCATGTTAATGATTTTTTTCAGCCCTCCAGTTCTAGGAAACACAGAATGGGGGGACCTTTTTATTATTTCCACACAACAGCTCTAAGGTATAATTAATGACATAGTAAAATGTTGAAAATGAGTGGAATGCCCCTTTAAGTGATGGTGCGGCCCATGTGGTCCCCAGTTGCCCATGCATGGCATTCCATAGATAGACGTACGGTTGTTAAAGTCATCAATGGTGCAAAAGTATATATATATATGTGATGGCCCCTGGCCATATTTATTATTATTAGAGTTCTACTTTTGGTAGTAAGAGGTGATATTAGTAGGAGGGTATTGTGTTGGTCTTGTCTTCAGTCCAGGTGGTGAGCTGCAGTGTTCTGTGAAAGAGGCTTGGGTGGTGGCTTCATTGCCAATCAGCACAAATTATTGATGCTCTGGTCACGGAGGCGTGGCCAGGTTTCTTCTCACCTGTGATGAACTGATCACCCTCCCAGGATTGGTGGCTGCTCTCGTCTCCATGGCAACGCTGAGGTGGCAGGCTCAGCCCTCACTATAAAAGCCAGTCTGAGCCTGACCGTGACGGTAGCTGGAGAAGGAGGCAATCCTCCTTCCCCAACCAACTACCTTAACCAGTGACTTTGATTATGATTTGATCCCTTCGGAAAGGATCCCTTTTGGGTTTAGTCGTAGTGTTACAGTGTTGTTTGTTAGCCTAAGTTTTGTTGTTTTGCCAATTCAATTAATTGATTCGTGTTATGTAAATATTCATTCATTTATCCACATTTTTGTTAATAAATTCTATTTTTGCACAAGCTGCTCATTTTCAACATGTTGCTGGTCTTTGCCCCCTAGACACTAAGGGTCGTAACAATATATTTCATTTACGAGATACTGATAAATGCTAACTTCTGTCAGCGGCAGTAGCAGATCAAAACACTGAGTTGGCGTCACAGTCAGCCACTCTGTGTTCTGGATCGAATCAGCTCAGTTGACTCGTTTTCTCCAGGTAGCGTGCCTTTGCGTCTGTGTTTAGCTTCTCTGTGTGGTATTTCTCTGCCATGCACTGCCCAATCCATCTTTCCACCCATCTTTACCGATAACCGATATACCCTAGATACATTTTTGACATTTGAAAATATCAGATCTACATTGTAGATCTGCTATTGTCAACAAAAAATATATATATATTATATATATATATATATATATATACCTGACTGTTAGAAATAGTTAACAACCGCCGGGAGAACAACGCTCCACGCGTCCTAAACTCTTCTCCCTCCCAATCTTCCACCGTAGTCTGAAAACTAACCTTGAGACTCCATCTTAGCCCGTAGCACTTGCCCTAGCCTCTGTGTTTGTCCCATTTTTCGAGTTCTTAGTTGTCAGGCAGACCTCAAATCTCGCAGCCATAGAGAAATTGGTTCTATAACAGAGTTTAAATGTCTATCAATCACACATTGGCAACATACTCAAATGAAAACAAAATAAAACTAGAAAAGGTGACCCACAGGGCACAGGTCTCCACCAGGATAATAGTGTTTGTGATGTTTGGACAAAATGTGTAGGAGTAATATATGAAAAATCAAACAGAACTGTGTTGAACACATGACTATAGAGATAGTGTATACCAATTTGTGTGATGTATGGCTAAAATCTGTAAAGAAATGTGTTTAGTAAAAATTGGCGTCATGATGGCGATATAACAGGCAGATGTGGAAAATGTTTTTTTCCTTGGCCTCTGGGGAGTGCGCATACAAAGTTGTACACAGATCAGTTATAGGTAAAAACATGAATTGACCTGTTATAGCGCCACCATGAGGCTGCTTTGAAATTTTTTAAGTGACATTTCTTCCTCGGCCAAGTGGAAATCATGCTGTGTTCATGATTTGAGGCATTTTATTCAAATCTGACCAATCCTGCAAACTTTGAAAGGCAATCTTAGCCCATGGGGATGGAATATGGGGAAGCGGAGAGGTCTGTGTCGATCACATGACTATAGAGATAGTGTATACCGATTTGCGTGATGTATTGATAAAATGTGTATGAATAATATAAAGAAATGTGTTTTGCAAAAATCACCCTCATGGTGGCACTATAACTGGGCATTGTGGATAAATTGGGGCAGAGTTTCGTTGTTGGCATCCAGGGAGTGTGTGTGCACAGTTTGGTATCGACCGGGCCAACGGTGCCGGAGATTAGCTGTACACAGACGGACGGACGGACGCACACACAGACAAGTGTGTGCCGTAAACAGTGCAAAACATACTCTCTCCCCATGCCTTTGGCCTGGTGAAGACAATAAAAATAAATATATTAAAATTCATAAAAGGCATCAGATTTTGGGTAAATTATCTTGATTCCAAATATAGGCAATTCTAATTGCATGGTCTATATGCATTCCACTGATGCAGGTAACTGTTTGTACTGTGAAACAGTCCATATCTCTATGGTCCATATTTAGCATACACTGCATAAGTTTGCATAAGACAATTGAGAAGATATACATTTGTAGGCTAATTTAAAAGATGGCACTGTATTGAGGTGAATTATTTTAAGTCAGTGATGTGATGTTTTCATTTAAGACCATACAAAATGCATGCGCTTTAACATAATCCAGCACTGATCTGTTTCAAGTATTGGCCTTTCTCTCACTTAAAGTCAGTACCAGTATGGCCCTCTGGACTGAAATACTGCCCACCTGTGGACAGCATAAAATGCCCTTCTTGCCTTGCCTCTCAGGTCGTTCACAGCTTTGTTGAGGTTACCTGTGTTGCTGATGTTCCATTGTGTCAATGAAGGCGCTTCTTCACACCAATGACACCATAGATACTGTATTCATTTCATAGACATATAAAAGCAATGAGCCACCTCTGTAGAAAGCTCACGACCATTGAGTGTTTTTACCCGCTAATGTGCTGCCATTCAAATGGAAACAGCTGGTTTCAGTGTAGATTTCCAAATGTGTTCTCAATGTGAATGTGGGGTTTGGGGGTCTCCAACATGACACGATACAAATACAATGTTGTTAATGGGTGTGTCAGAATTTGTACACTCTCGGGCAAGGCAAGAAAAGCTTTTATACCATCAAACATCAGCTAGATGGGTGGGTGTGGGCATTTCACTCCAGAGACCCATCCTGACTTTGATAAAGCGAGCGAAAGGCTGAAACTTGACACATAGTGCTGAATTATGTTAAAACTGCATGGATTTTGTACAGTCCCAATGAAAACAACACAGACATGATCCACCTCAATGCAGTATCAACTTTTAAATTAGCCTACTAATTTCTACCTTGCCACTTGCAAAACTTCACAGGTCACTGATATGGCCATTGCAGTATGCTAACTATGGACTCAAGTCAGACATTTGTTATTTACCATTTTCTCGGAAATCGGTGACTGATCAAAAACAGCCAGTTTTTCATAGTTGCAATGTGACATAGCTCGATGCTGTAGTGGCCCCACCAAGTCCAACTACATGCTTTCCCCAGTTTTAGTTTTTTGCAGTGAAACACAGTAGAAGCTGTGCCTGTGACAAACCCTGGCAACCTTTCTATTTATTCTCTTTTTGTTCTATATACCCAGGCGGTTTGATTTCATTATACAAATCTTTAACGGTTATTTTGTTAGGGGGGTATTGTACTCACACCGGAGGACAACAATTTGATTCAATCACGACTGCTCAAGTGCTCATTCTTTTATTCCATAACTTCCAATCTCACTTGTTTATCCTGTATGAGTTGTATCTCTGTGTGTGTGTGTGTGTGTGTGTGTGTGTGTGATTTGCATGTTAAAGAACAGCTCCGCCCTCCAGACTCATCTGAGACAATAAAAGTTTCACCCAATCACCCTCAGTTCAGCAGACCAAACACAACTTCCAGTGAGGGACTGTCTTTCCACAGCTACAGGAGGGAATACTAACCAGGAGACTGCTGCTGACTCTGTCAGATGAATGATTTAACAAGAACCAGGATACACTGTGAAAGTCAACTTCAGGGAACATTGTATCTGGAGCAGGGGGTGTTTCTACCATTGACTGGCTGATTTTCTGTCTTGATCAGAGTGATTGTAGCTTCACAGAGAGACGCAATGGCATCTCAGTCGTGTCTTTCAGAAAAAGATTTTTACTGTACTGTGTGTTTGGACATTTTCAAAGATCCTGTTGTCCTGTTATGCAGCCACAGCTTCTGCAAAAGCTGCCTGCAGTGGGGAGAGAAGAAAATCAAGGAATGTCCAGTTTGTAAGAAAATATCTTCAATCAATCATCCACCCCGTAACCTGGCTCTGAAGAAGTTGTGTGAGGCCTTCGTACAGGATAGACGTCAGCATGCTGAGAAATGTACAAACCACAGTTACAGACCTATCGCTGCACTGGACTACAAGAAGGAGGACCTCCAGAAATCTCAGAAGACTTTTCAGAAGAAACTGAAGGTATTTAATGCAGTCAGGCAGAAATGTGTCCAAACAGCAGCATACATTAAAGTTCAGGCCCAGAACACAAAGGGGGAGATCAAGGAACAATTTCAAAAGCTCCATCAGTTTCTACATGAGGAAGAGGAGGCTAGCATCACTGCACTGAGAGAGGAAGAGGAACACAAGAGTCAATTGATGAACAAGATTATTGAGGGCCTGAGCAGAGATATATCATACATTTCAGACGCAAGCAGAGCCATCCAGACACAGCTGAGAGCTGAACACAGCGTATTCCGAGACAGCTCATTCCTACAGGATGACTACAAGATGATGAAGGAAAAATGCGAAGGAATCCAGTGCACAGCTTTTGGCCCCACACATGATCTGCCCTCAGGAGCACTGATAGATGTGGCCAAACACCTGGGCAACCTGGCATACAGAGCCTGGAACAAGATGAAGGACATTGTATTCTGGACTCCTGTCATCCTGGACCCCAAGACTGCTTATCCAGAGCCTGTCATGCTGTCTGATGATCTGACCAGTGTGAATGGGTCCTATCAGCCCGATTATCCATTCATGGAGAAGGTTCCTGACGTCCCAAAGAGGACGCTCTCTCTCTTACGCTACCCTGAAGATCTTACCGAATCTTACCTCTGTACATGTCTCTGAATATAATTGAAGGACCTGTACTTATTGTATTGCAGACTGTGTTGGCATGCAATCTTTCACTTAAACAGGTGTGTAGTAGTTATTTGCCCCACACATGATCTGCCCACAGGAGCACTGATAGATGTGACACCCTATTAAGTCTAATTGTTCATCTACTTCCTCATACAATATAGTCACTACTGTATTTTACCATTTCATCTACCGGTATATACTTTTGAAATATCCTGCCATGCTACAACATAAATTAAGCTATAGGATATGATTTATTTATTTTGATCTTGTGTTATTTGAGTTTAGTTGTTTAGTACTGTTTTAACCAACATTAAATCAATCCGAGGCAATATAGTAAAACACTATTCGTTTAACATTGATGTTTTTCTAAATGCATCAAGTCAGTCTTTAACAAAAAGTTACTGATGGACCAGAGCGAGTGAACAACATGCACACAGAGAGACAGATGCATTCTATCAGCCTTTTGTTCATTCTCACAAACAACACAAATTTGATTCAAATATGAATTAATTGATCTCCACAACAAGCTGCAAGGTGTATTTTAATTTTTGTATTTTAGTTGGACGGTTAATTGGGCTGTTTTTCTACTTACTTTATGAACTTGTAGATTTATATTTTCTCCTCATTTCTGGGCCCACATCTGTTTGATTTATTGATGTATGGATACATTAACACTATATTTTATTTTACTGTGTGGATTGAACAAGATGCTTTTCTGTTTCATTTGATTGAAATAAAAAAATATTGAGCTACAGAGATTGTTTTCCTTCTAGTCTATGAGCCATGTTATATTTCCCATTGTGGTTTTGATTATGAAACAATGAATCCCATCGAATACTGGACAACTCACCCCGGTGAGTTGTCTTCACTTTCTGACATGTCGGGGTGAGTTGTCTGTACTTTCCGCTGGGGTGAGTTGGGCGAGAAAGTACGGACAGCTCACCCCGAAAGTCCAGACAACTCACCCCGGTGGTTGTCTTCACTTTCTGACATTGCGGGGTGAGTTGTCTGTACTTTCCGTGGCACCCATTACAGTAGGCCTAATGCAATTTCGGATCTAACTATCGGTTCCTACAGACGTGCGCACACTGCGCAGTCACGGCTAATTATTTATTTACTTAACACTTTGATTGCTACAAGATCTCGACAGGCCTATTTGGATGTTGCTACCGTTTAACATTGCACAAAGGCCTTGTTCGGGGGCCCACAGCAAAATGTTCTCTTATAGCGAGAATCACACGCATACATCAAAAGAAAGCTGAACTTGTCCACTTCAATTTAAAAAATACATTTTGATTTTACCATGTTCCATTCTGGAGATATTGACCTTTTTGCAACACCTGCATTTGCCTGGAAGTGGTTATCTTGAACAGCGAGCAGAGTTATGGATGGTTTAAAGTCAGAGACATTGACAGGCAGATATAAAATTGAACCCAATAAATATCCTATACATCCTATACACCGAATGAAAGCCCTGAATGTGTACTTTTACGAGGAAAAGAGTAAACATTGATCCCATGTACAGTTAGACAGTAATTGGTTATTGAATGCAGCTTGTGCCCACCAGATAACTTCAGAGAAGACATGGACGTGAACTCCTCAATATTCACAAAATAAGGCCTATAGCGACATATAAATACTATATACCGTATGAAACAGAAGACTCTGCTTTCATAAGAAAAAAACTTCTACTGTAGTAATAATAAAAATCACACCCATGTGAAGTGAGTGGTGCAACTCTGTCCCATATTCTGTTCTCTGCTTATTCAATACAGCTCGCTATATACGGACTGAGGCAGAAAGTCATGTAAACCTTTTATTTACAGTTTGGTCTGTAAACTTCTACTGTAATAATAAAAATCACCCCCCTGTGAAGTGAGCGTTGCAACTGTTCTGTACTTATTCACTACAGCTCGCTATATACGGACTGAGACAGAAAGTCATGTAAACCTTTTATTTACAGTTTGGTCTGTAAACTTCTACTGTAATAATAAAAATCACACCCCTGTGAAGTGAGCGGTGCAACTGTTCTCTACAGTTGCACCGCTCACTTCACAGGGGTGTGATTTTTATTATAAAACGTTTGTTTTAAAAACACCATTAACAATGAAGGGAACATTTATCATCTCATCACATCATATTGTCCCTCATTACATCATTAACACCTGTCCCCTGTCAAAAACTAAAAAATAATAATTCAAAAACAAATTAACTAAGCATAAACTGCTATTTGAATTCCAATCTGGCTTCAGAACATCCACTCCACTGACACATACATACTACTGTATGAAAACATCAGGGAAGCCTTGCTCCTGTGTTTGAAACAGTTAGACTAATTTATCTCATGCACTGTTGTTGCACTATGGCAAATGCTATATATATATATATATATATATATATATATATATATATACACACTCTATTGGTAAAACAATGTTTGCAGATGGTACACAAATAGTAGGTCCTACCATAAGCAGTATTCAAACCTATATGAGATATGGATTAAAAGTCAAGTCAACTACACCACTATGCCACATGGCAATTGGTGAGACTGCTTCATCCCGCACCTGATTTCCCATTCATTCTCTATGGTATTACTGAACCACTACTGATGTAATAACATTCTATTATGCTTCTACAGAACTGATCTGCGTTGAACAGCAAAATGGTATTATAAATATGCATACTACTTTAATGATTTACTCATATATTTATAAATGGATCAAAGCTGAAATTAGGCAAATCAGTAACATTCATTCAGAACATGTGTCCAAAATTGAATTCAGATTTTTGTGCAATGGAAAGGAAAAGATATATAACTACAACCATTATTTATAAAGCATTATTGTTTGATATAGCCTACATGAAACCTTTCTCCCCAGACAGTCAGAAGATCAAGTCATCTTTATAGCACATATAACCCAAAGTACTTTCCAATGGGTCATGACAAAAATGATAGGCCTATTATACTGTAGGCCAGGGCCGGTTCTAGGGGAGGGCAGGGGTGGGCATAGCTCACCCAAACGTGCGTCTTGCTCACCAATGTGGGTTTGACACCCCACCCGCCCCAGCGGAGTCGCCCCCCCTTACAATTCTGTCTGCCCACCTGAGTGGGGCTGGCTAAATCCCCCTGCTGTAGGCCTACATAATAGCACACAAAGAAACATGTGACACAGATAAAATACAATAATATAGCCCATAGGCTATATTTGAACAATCTAAATTGTGATTATACTAATATTGACTTATTCTTCTTATTACATTATTGATATATATTATAATATGTAACAGGCAGCAATGGTGATTTTCACTGTGTAGCATTATTTGGATGATCAAACCAGGCCAGCCTAAACGGCTATAAGTGAACATGTGCCCAAAGACGTTGCTCACCCGATTTAATTTGATTTATGATTAATTTGGAGCAGACAGCAGCAGAGCTTTTCCAGTTATCACTGGAAACATAGCGTTCTGACTACAGTCTTTGGAATCACCACTAGATGGCAGAAGCGGCAGCGCTGCCGCCATCTTGGTGTGATTACGTCAAGTCATCGCACCAGCGTCGCCTCTTTATATAGAATCTCTTCTTTGGTGCTGATGTTAGTCTAGCCACAACGTAGAAGTCAATGTGCTGTTCTAAATGTCACTGCCAACTGAGGAAACTGTGTTTTCTTTTTTTTCTCTGACTGCTAGGGCAGAGTAATCTAGTAAGAGAGTGGCGACACGCTTTGATCTCGCCGCAAAGCGGGTGCCTATGGGCTATAGTTCCAAACGTTGGAACTATCCTATTGCGGTAGGACTTCCGCATTCCATTGTTACAGTGGGAATCAACACTATTGTCGCCACTCTCTTACTCTGTGTTACACCGTCTCCACACCTTAGCGCAAAACGGTCTTAAGCTGCGCACTTCTTAAGCTGCGCGCAGCTTAAATTCTGAGTTTTTAGACAGCTGGTGGATGGAAAAGAAGCTCCACCTTCGCTGACTTTTTGGGCGGAGGAGAGCGTTTCCGGGAATCTGGCCGTCGCGCAAGTATTCCGCGGAGGTGGAGCTTAATTTCCATCCACCAGCTGTCTAAAAACTCAAGCTTTAAGCTGCGCGCAGCCGAGAACGTGCGCAGCTCTTTCGACCGTGTGGCAGCACCTTGTGTGGTCGTATTTTTTTCATCTGCTGTTCATCATCACCTTTTTGTTTCTTTATCACAACGAACAATTAAATCAAGGTCTTTGAAATACTTTGTAATGATTGTTGACTATCTTGCAATTTCGGCGGTTGTGCCAAACGAGTCACGAGTTACATAAACCACGTGACAGAGGTGTTTTCTGCTCCATCAATGTCGTAACTCTGTTTTACTCTATGACACTGGTTAGCATATAGTCATCATTTGGGCTCCATCTTTTTGGCAAATCTAGAACTTGAGAGCTAGCAAATTTAGGACATCCGGTTGCTTTCAGAATAAAAGTGCCATTAATTAAATAATTATTACATTACATTATTAGTATTATTATTACAGTTATTGTAAAGACACACATTATGTTTCTGTGTAAAAATAAGTAATTAAATAACGTAAAAAAGGTATCTAAATGCTAAAATCTAAATCTAAATAAAAATGCTATTCACTGGAGTGCATGGACTTTATAAAGTGGACACTGGACAAAAGACGGCTCCGCGAGGCAACTGTTGTGACATATGCACGCGTTCAGGGAGATGTCCTCTACCACACCCCACTCTCCGCTAAGCGGGAGAGGTGTAAAATTCCGAGCAGCAGACCTTCTACTGCTGTCAAATGTAAAAAATGTGCCGTTTCCAGACCCAGAGTGGACACTGGACAAAAGACGGCTCCGCGAGGCAACTGTTGTGACATATGCAATGTGCATATGCATGTGCATGACAGAAACACCCAGGGACAGGCTACAGACCATAGTCAGATAACAGAAACACCCAGAGACAGGCTACAGACCATAGTCAGATAACAGAAACACCCAGGGACAGGCTACAGACCATAGTCAGATAACAGAAACACCCAGAGACAGGCTACAGACCATAGTCAGATAACAGAAACACCCAGACAGGCTACAGACCATAGTCAGATAACAGAAACACCCAGAGACAGGCTACAGACCATAGTCAGATAACAGAAACACCCATAGACAGGCTACAGACCATAGTCAGATAACAGAAACACCCAGAGACAGGCTACAGACCATAGTCAGATAACAGAAACACCCAGAGACAGGCTACAGACCATAGTCAGATAACAGAAACACCCAGAGACAGGCTACAGACCATAGTCAGATAACAGAAACACCCATAGACAGGCTACAGACCATAGTCAGATAACAGAAACACCCAGAGACAGGCTACAGACCATAGTCAGATAACAGAAACACCCAGAGACAGGCTACAGACCATAGTCAGATAACAGAAACACCCAGAGACAGGCTACAGACCATAGTCAGATAACAGAAACACCCATAGACAGGCTACAGACCATAGTCAGATAACAGAAACACCCAGAGACAGGCTACAGACCATAGTCAGATAACAGAAACACCCATAGACAGGCTACAGACCATAGTCAGATAACAGAAACACCCAGAGACAGGCTACAGACCATAGTCAGATAACAGAAACACCCATAGACAGGCTACAGACCATAGTCAGATAACAGAAACACCCAGAGACAGGCTACAGACCATAGTCAGATAACAGAAACACCCAGAGACAGGCTACAGACCATAGTCAGATAACAGAAACACCCATAGACAGGCTACAGACCATAGTCAGATAACAGAAACACCCAGAGACAGGCTACAGACCATAGTCAGATAACAGAAACACCCATAGACAGGCTACAGACCATAGTCAGATAACAGAAACACCCAGAGACAGGCTACAGACCATAGTCAGATAACAGAAACACCCATAGACAGGCTACAGACCATAGTCAGATAACAGAAACACCCAGGGACAGGCTACAGACCATAGTCAGATAACAGAAACACCCATAGACAGGCTACAGACCATAGTCAGATAACAGAAACACCCAGAGACAGGCTACAGACCATAGTCAGATAACAGAAACACCCATAGACAGGCTACAGACCATAGTCAGATAACAGAAACACCCAGGGACAGGCTACAGACCATAGTCAGATAACAGAAACACCCATAGACAGGCTACAGACCATAGTCAGATAACAGAAACACCCAGGGACAGGCTACAGACCATAGTCAGATAACAGAAACACCCAGAGACAGGCTACAGACCATAGTCAGATAACAGAAACACCCAGAGACAGGCTACAGACCATAGTCAGATAACAGAAACACCCATAGACAGGCTACAGACCATAGTCAGATAACAGAAACACCCAGAGACAGGCTACAGACCATAGTCAGATAACAGAAACACCCAGAGACAGGCTACAGACCATAGTCAGATAACAGAAACACCCAGAGACAGGCTACAGACCATAGTCAGATAACAGAAACACCCAGGGACAGGCTACAGACCATAGTCAGATAACAGAAACACCCAGAGACAGGCTACAGACCATAGTCAGATAACAGAAACACCCATAGACAGGCTACAGACCATAGTCAGATAACAGAAACACCCAGAGACAGGCTACAGACCATAGTCAGATAACAGAAACACCCAGAGACAGGCTACAGACCATAGTCAGATAACAGAAACACCCAGAGACAGGCTACAGACCATAGTCAGATAACAGAAACACCCAGAGACAGGCTACAGACCATAGTCAGATAACAGAAACACCCAGGGACAGGCTACAGACCATAGTCAGATAACAGAAACACCCAGAGACAGGCTACAGACCATAGTCAGATAACAGAAACACCCAGAGACAGGCTACAGACCATAGTCAGATAACAGAAACACCCAGAGACAGGCTACAGACCATAGTCAGATAACAGAAACACCCAGAGACAGGCTACAGACCATAGTCAGATAACAGAAACACCCATAGACAGGCTACAGACCATAGTCAGATAACAGAAACACCCATAGACAGGCTACAGACCATAGTCAGATAACAGAAACACCCAGGGACAGGCTACAGACCATAGTCAGATAACAGAAACACCCATAGACAGGCTACAGACCATAGTCAGATAACAGAAACACCCAGAGACAGGCTACAGACCATAGTCAGATAACAGAAACACCCAGAGACAGGCTACAGACCATAGTCAGATAACAGAAACACCCAGAGACAGGCTACAGACCATAGTCAGATAACAGAAACACCCAGAGACAGGCTACAGACCATAGTCAGATAACAGAAACACCCATAGACAGGCTACAGACCATAGTCAGATAACAGAAACACCCATAGACAGGCTACAGACCATAGTCAGATAACAGAAACACCCAGGGACAGGCTACAGACCATAGTCAGATAACAGAAACACCCATAGACAGGCTACAGACCATAGTCAGATAACAGAAACACCCAGAGACAGGCTACAGACCATAGTCAGATAACAGAAACACCCAGAGACAGGCTACAGACCATAGTCAGATAACAGAAACACCCAGAGACAGGCTACAGACCATAGTCAGATAACAGAAACACCCAGAGACAGGCTACAGACCATAGTCAGATAACAGAAACACCCAGAGACAGGCTACAGACCATAGTCAGATAACAGAAAAACCCATAGACAGGCTACAGACCATAGTCAGATAACAGAAACACCCAGAGACAGGCTACAGACCATAGTCAGATAACAGAAACACCCAGGGACAGGCTACAGACCATAGTCAGATAACAGAAACACCCATAGACAGGCTACAGACCATAGTCAGATAACAGAAACACCCATAGACAGGCTACAGACCATAGTCAGATAACAGAAACACCCAGGGACAGGCTACAGACCATAGTCAGATAACAGAAACACCCAGACAGGCTACAGACCATAGTCAGATAACAGAAACACCCAGGGACAGGCTACAGACCATAGTCAGATAACAGAAACACCCAGACAGGCTACAGACCATAGTCAGATAACAGAAACACCCAGGGACAGGCTACAGACCATAGTCAGAATACAGAAACACCCATAGACAGGCTACAGACCATAGTCAGATAACAGAAACACCCAGAGACAGGCTACAGACCATAGTCAGATAACAGAAACACCCATAGACAGGCTACAGACCATAGTCAGATAACAGAAACACCCAGAGACAGGCTACAGACCATAGTCAGATAACAGAAACACCCAGGGACAGGCTACAGACCATAGTCAGATAACAGAAACACCCAGAGACAGGCTACAGACCATAGTCAGATAACAGAAACACCCATAGACAGGCTACAGACCATAGTCAGATAACAGAAACACCCAGAGACAGGCTACAGACCATAGTCAGATAACAGAAACACCCAGAGACAGGCTACAGACCATAGTCAGATAACAGAAACACCCAGACAGGCTACAGACCATAGTCAGATAACAGAAAAACCCATAGACAGGCTACAGACCATAGTCAGATAACAGAAACACCCAGAGACAGGCTACAGACCATAGTCAGATAACAGAAACACCCAGAGACAGGCTACAGACCATAGTCAGATAACAGAAACACCCAGAGACAGGCTACAGACCATAGTCAGATAACAGAAACACCCAGAGACAGGCTACAGACCATAGTCAGATAACAGAAAAACCCATAGACAGGCTACAGACCATAGTCAGATAACAGAAACACCCAGGGACAGGCTACAGACCATAGTCAGATAACAGAAACACCCATAGACAGGCTACAGACCATAGTCAGATAACAGAAAAACCCATAGACAGGCTACAGACCATAGTCAGATAACAGAAACACCCAGGGACAGGCTACAGACCATAGTCAGATAACAGAAACACCCAGGGACAGGCTACAGACCATAGTCAGAATACAGAAACACCCATAGACAGGCTACAGACCATAGTCAGATAACAGAAACACCCAGGGACAGGCTACAGACCATAGTCAGATAACAGAAACACCCATAGACAGGCTACAGACCATAGTCAGATAACAGAAACACCCATAGACAGGCTACAGACCATAGTCAGATAACAGAAACACCCATAGACAGGCTACAGACCATAGTCAGATAACAGAAACACCCAGAGACAGGCTACAGACCATAGTCAGATAACAGAAACACCCAGAGACAGGCTACAGACCATAGTCAGAATACAGAAACACCCATAGACAGGCTACAGACCATAGTCAGATAACAGAAACACCCAGAGACAGGCTACAGACCATAGTCAGATAACAGAAACACCCATAGACAGGCTACAGACCATAGTCAGATAACAGAAACACCCATAGACAGGCTACAGACCATAGTCAGATAACAGAAACACCCAGAGACAGGCTACAGACCATAGTCAGATAACAGAAACACCCAGAGACAGGCTACAGACCATAGTCAGATAACAGAAACACCCATAGACAGGCTACAGACCATAGTCAGATATACGGCAGGAGCCAAAATGTTTGTTTCACAATGAAAAGTCCCTCAGTATTTTCAGACACCACAAGATCAAAATCTGCCCAAAACTTAAAATACCAATTTTTTATTACAGACATATTTTTCCCTCATAGGAATGTTTTTGAAGCTTTTGACCACTTTTTGAAGCTTCCCTCAAGGCAACATTTCTCTAACCCATTCTGGGCGGGAACCCCTTTTGGTGTTTTAAAGCATTATGTTATACTTTTAGCTATTGAAAAATAGCAGATCTACAAGCTCATAGCGCGGCACCGAGTGCCGCGCTACGAGCTTGTAGATCTGCTATTTTTGAAAAATCGTCAAAATGTGCCTCAAATCTTTGAATATATATTGGTCCCTGGAACAACATATTTTCAGATGGGGATCGGCAGCCAATTTCATATATTTTTGAAATATTACCCAGCCATAACATGAACACAGCATGCACACACAGTACAAAGAGGCCAATATAGCAATGACTTTTACATGCATTGACCCTTTTAGACCTGAGGACGATTCTACAAATGCTAGTTCTAAATCCTGACAAGTTTTTTGAAAATCCTGTGTTTCTGTGTCCGTCGTTCTCAAACATTTTAATGTCAAGGACACCCAAAAATATATGTAATTGGCCGCCGACCCCCCCATCTGAAAAAGATGTTGTTCCAGAGACTTCCCCAGAAGCAAAGATTTGAGTTAAAAACATTCAAAGATTTGCGCCACATTTTCACGATTTTTCAAAAAGAGCAGACCTACAAGCTCGTAGCGCAGCACTCGGTGCCGCGCTATGAGCTTGTAGATTTGCTATTTTTCAACAGCTAAAGCATTTCAACATAATGCTTAAAACACCAAAAGGGGTTCCTGCCCAGAATGGATTAAACACCACTGTTGTAAGGAGATGTATAGAGCAGTAAACCACTGTTGTAAGGAGATGTATAGAGCAGTAAACCACTGTTGTAAGGAGATGTATAGAGCAGTAAACCACTGTTGTAAGGAGATGTATAGAGCAGCTGAGGGAGTATACAGCAGATGCATGTCTCTCAGTGCAGTGACATTCTGTGAATTTTTGCCATAATCATATTAAAATATGTATCATTTTCGGCCAAATTTGAGACTTGGGGGGTGCGTCAGCTAGGTCAGGAGGTAACAGGGTGTATGGCCAAACAAGTTTAGGGACCGCTGGCCTAGAAGAATATGCCATAAATGATGCATATTTGAGGGTATTTAAAGTCTGTCTGCGTTTTACAGTGGTCTCCCTCGTCATCTGTTTTTACTTTGGACCTTTGGACCTTTGCCTGGTTGGAAATCCCAGAATTCTACACTTTCATGTTGTAAGGAGATGTATAGAGTCAGTAAAACACTGTTGTAAGGAGATAGTCAGTAAAACACTGTTGTAAGGAGATGTATAGAGTCAGTAAAACACTGTTGTAAGGAGATAGTCAGTAAAACACTGTTGTAAGGAGATGTATAGAGTCAGTAAAACACTGTTGTAAGGAGATAGTCAGTAAAACACTGTTGTAAGGAGATGTATAGAGTCAGTAAAACACTGTTGTAAGGAGATAGTCAGTAAAACACTGTTGTAAGGAGATGTATAGAGTCAGTAAAACACTGTTGTAAGGAGATAGTCAGTAAAACACTGTTGTAAGGAGATGTATAGAGTCAGTAAAACACTGTTGTAAGGAGATAGTCAGTAAAACACTGTTGTAAGGAGATGTATAGAGTCAGTAAAACACTGTTGTAAGGAGATAGTCAGTAAAACACTGTTGTAAGGAGATGTATAGAGTCAGTAAAACACTGTTGTAAGGAGATAGTCAGTAAAACACTGTTGTAAGGAGATGTATAGAGTCAGTAAAACACTGTTGTAAGGAGATAGTCAGTAAAACACTGTTGTAAGGAGATGTATAGAGTCAGTAAAACACTGTTGTAAGGAGATAGTCAGTAAAACACTGTTGTAAGGAGATATAGTCAGTAAAACACTGTTGTAAGGAGATAGTCAGTAAAACACTGATGTGTGGTGACTCTCCTATTGGCCTTCACTGATGTGTGGAGACTCTCCTATTGGCCTTCACTGATGTGTGGAGACTCTCCTATTGGCCTTCACTGATGTGTGAATCAGGATGGTGACTCTCCTATTGGCCTTCACTGATGTGTGACTCTCCTATTGGCCTTCACTGATGTGTGACTCTCCTATTGGCCTTCACTGATGTGTGGAGACTCTCCTATTGGCCTTCACTGATGTGTGGAGACTCTCCTATTGGCCTTCACTGATGTGTGACTCTCCTATTGGCCTTCACTGATGTGTGACTCTCCTATTGGCCTTCACTGATGTGTGACTCTCCTATTGGCCTTCACTGATGTGTGACTCTCCTATTGGCCTTCACTGATGTGTGGTGACTCTCCTATTGGCCTTCACTGATGTGTGGTGACTTTCCTATTGGCCTTCACTGATGTGTGCCTAGGATTACTATACAATATCCATATTGATTTCCATAAAAATATGATAGCTAAGACATCACATCACAAATTATTAAAATAGTCAATCCCTCTAATCACTCACCAGTGGATCTCTCTCTCTCTCTCTCTCTCTCCCCCTGATGTGTTGCGTACGTGTGAATTGGGTCAGTATGTGTGTCTCACAGACAGTTAGCAGTGCTGCAATTGACAACGTCTCCCCTGTGGGTTCCTGTCTCTCCCTTGATTCTGACAGTAAGACTCTCTCAATAATGCCACAATATCAACTTCTCTATTCTTCTCTCTCTCACAGACATGTCTTCATCAATAATGCCACTATGCCAACTTCTCTATTCTCTCTCTCACACAAGAAACTATAAAGGTCATTGACCCTTTCAGTTCAACTAGGCCTTTCTGAAGGGTTCTATCTGGTGCAGCTGTCCTTCAGAGGGTCACCACTTATACAAACTACCCTGACCTCGACCTTGACCTCGACCCTGACCTCGACCTTGACCCCGACCTTGACCCCAACAGCCTACAGTCCAATAAATTGTCTTAGTATAAAAGTGTGAAAAGAGACTATTCAAATACTTCAATACAATTAAAACAGCCTTTCTTTCACACCATCAGAATTAAACAATACAAGGAAGAATCATTTAGGAATCCTTAAACATTCTGCTGAGAAATAGCCTTCCTGCCCAGGTTCAAATCACTCGGAAACATCAAAGTATGAAATTCAAATGACTATAGTTGGGACTTCTTTAAAGTGACTGACGTTTGGAGTCCAATGCTCTTCCTCAGTGTCTGTTATAGTCACTCAACATCACAATGTTCTTCCTCAGTGTCTGTTATAGTCACTCAACACCACAATGCTCTTCCTCAGTGTCTGTTATAGTCACTCAACATCACAATGTTCTTCCTCAGTGTCTGTTATAGTCACTCAACACCACAATGCTCTTCCTCAGTGTCTGTTATAGTCGCTCAACACCTGCCCAAGTTTGGGTTGGGGATGTGCATGCATGTCTTGTTGTGAATTTCCTCAGCAATGATGCCGGTGGTGGATTGACTCATATTATGGGTCAATCCACCGGCATCATTGCTGAGGAAATTCACACCACAGTAGCTGCTTTCTGATTGGCTAGAAGCAGTGCAATTTTACCACATCGCTGTTCTCTCAAAGAGTCCATCATCAACGTCCTCTCTTGTGACTTCTGTTCCATCAAGCTGTACAAGGAGAGCAGTCTGAAAACCCACTACAATATCTGAAGACGTGTACACCTCAACTGGAGTCAATTCAACTCAGAAACTCAACTCAACTCAATTCAACTCAGAAATTCAACTGAACTCAACCTAAAATGTCTGAAGACATCTACACCACACCAGAGCCGACCGACGACACTTATGAAACCCTCAGTGTTTCTGACCCTGAGAACACAGCACGGCATGGAGGTATAGAACTAACCGTCTACGAAAACCTCCGAGGTTCTGACCCTGGGAACACAGCACAGCATGGAGGTAAAAACAAAGAATACTATTACTACTACTACTACTACTACTAATAATAATAATACAATGATTTAAGTAACACATCTATCGATCTTACGCAATAGCAGTTGTATAGTGTCGGCGAAGCCAAATCACAGTGCCTCTCTTTAATATCAATGCTTTATTGGATGTGTTTAATGGTACACTAACATGTATTCACATGCAATCATATCACTGTAGCAACACAATACATGTGCTCTGCCTTAATGTATACAATAATAGTGAAAATGTGTCTGATGTTTACATTCAGGATTTAAGAAGAATGTCTTCAAAGCTGTTGCAGCGTGTGTGGGGCTGCTCCTATTGGCTGGCATCATTGTCCTGGTCATACTCAGTGAGTAGCATTTTATAAACACTACTGTATCATTATGTCTCATATTTGAGTCAGGAATAGTTTGATTGATTGATTGAATGAATACTTTAACAGTTTGCCAAAAAGAACACATGCGGGAAAGTTCAATACAAAGTCTGATATTTGAAGATTTGGTGTGTGTGTGTGTGTGTGTGTGTGTGCGCGCGTGTGTGCGTGCGTGCAATAAGTCAAAACATGAGCTTTAGGAGTGCATTGACGCAGAGAATATACCGCCCAAATTATAGACATTTGTCCGACAACACCAAAATAAATGACTGCAGTGTGGACCTTTAGGACCTGGTCCTGTCTGTCCTTGTGGACACATAGATACTTTACAATGACAAACGCTACATGCAGGCACGGAGATACTGGGGGGGAAGGGGGGTTGGTCTCCCCCCGGCCTGGACCTCTTGGGGGCCCGGGCTGTCAGATGATCGATGGATGATTTTTTACACAGTCACTCACGACAGATAAAACCAGCGGGCCCCCGCGAATCCCGCATCCTCCCGCAATTAACCAGATACAGAGATTATAGCTATAGCCTATAATAGCCTATAATAGCAAAATATGAATGTCTGATGAGAATGTATAATTTCCCTACTGCGCTGGACAAGCACTGTGGAGTCTGTCTCACTCTCTCCAACAGACATCCTCAGCCACGCTCCCAAAGTGGCAGCACCTGTCAATCATTAGTAGGCTAATCACTCTCTGTGAGAAGTGCAGACTTTTTCGCTTCTAAACCACTTGTTGCTCTGTGTGCGTCACTCAGCAATAAGGTGAAACAGAGAACACAAGGCTATTTGTTTTTTTTAACACGCAGCACCTCTCTCTCTCTCTCTCTCTCTCTGTGATTGTGAGACTATGGTTTAGCGTATATGAAACGATAAAATTGCGGGATGGTGCAGGACTAAATGGGACTTATTTTTTTGTTGCGGACGGGAGCGGCGGACAGGTGCTTGCAAAGTTGCACAGCAGCAGCAGCATAAAAATAAATATTATTTGTATTAGCTTGTCCGACACCTTGTCTGACAAGGTTCGGCAAGGCCCGGTCGTGTGGTCAACCCCATGGCCCGGTACCGGGTTGTTCCGCCTCTGGCTACATGACAGATTAAAATCTGAAAATCTAAAACTAGAACTTCAACCGGACACCTATTTGTCTCATTGTCAAATGCAATAAAGTTGGATGTAAAACTAATCAGTGTGTTGATTATCCTTCTTGCAGATTTGGACCTGACTGAACAGAGAGGCCAGTGGAAGACCAGTTATGATGAGTTAGAGACCAGACTTAACAACATGACTGACCAGAGAGGCCAGTTACTGACCAGACTTAACAACATGACTGACCAGAGAGGCCAGTTACTGACCAGACTTAACAACATGACTGAACAGAGAGGCCAGTTACTGACCAGACTTAACAACATGACTGAACAGAGAGACCAGTGGAAAACCAGTTTTGACAAGTTACTGACCAGACTTAACGACATGACTGACAAACCAGATGACCTGAAGATACGTTGTGGTCAGTGAGACAATGTTTTTTATTCATTCTAATACCATGTAGAATGTAGATCATCATGTCATTAATCTGAGCACATGAAAACAGTGTCTAACATTATATTTTGTGGTTAGAATCACATGGATTTACATTTGGTGGTGATGGGTGTTACTACATCTCTACTGCGACGACGAACTGGGAGGACAGCAGAGCATTCTGTACAGCCAGACAATCTGACCTGATGACCATAAAGAGCAAAGAGAAGCAGGTGCAGTGTGTGTGTGTGTGTGTGTGTGTGTGTGTGTGTGTGTGTGTGTGTGTGTGTGTGTGTGTGTGTGTGTGTGTGTGTGTGTGTGTGTGTGTGTGTGTGTGTGTGTGTGTGTGTGTACGCGCGCGCGCGCGTGCGTGCTGTATTAAATGTACATCTAGTTGAGACACACATCTAGTATTGTACACATTGTACTTCAGTAACCAGCTGCTTGTCTGTCCAGGACTTTGTTGACAGACTCGTTGGCAAAAACAAGTGGGTGTGGCTTGGATTGACCGACAGCGAGACAGAAGGAGTGTGGAAGTGGGTGGATGGAACACCACTGACCACAACGTAAGACTTTACCTTCATTATTCTACTGAGGCCGATTCTAAAAACGCCTTCTAAATACTGACCTAAGTTTCCTGAAAAACTTCAAATATTTATATAGCAGCATCACATTTCTTTAATACTGTACATACTGTACAGAACCCCAAAAGGGATTCCCGTCCAGAACGGGTTAAAGAAAACATTTTAACTACATTTATTTTCAGCAAACTACATTTCACATTATTTCCTCTTCATATTTATTTCTAAATTGAACTCTATAATAAAACACAATTACTCTGTATCCGTTGTTTATTTCATTGTCCAGTTAATTTGTACCTAAATATATAATGTAATATAGTCATAATAAGTCATGATTAAAAAAAAACTAAACATTCAGATAAAATCCTTGTTGTGAAGGTATTGTAATGTATTAATGTTTCTACTTCTACAGGTACTGGGGGTCTGGTGAGCCTAATGACGGCCGTGACGGAGAAGACTGTGGTGCGTTTCGTAATGGAGGATGGTACGACTATACATGTTGGTTCACATGCTATTTGATTTGTGAAATAGTTTTCTAGAGCAGAGGTTCCCAACCACCAGTAAGTCTGGTCTCTAACTTGTCAAAATGGACCTACCGGTATTTACTTTGTCTCTGAGGTCTCAGAGCTCTTCGGTAAAACGTTGAGATTTGAAATGGTCATTGTTCGCTCAATTCTCAACCTTTTTTTAAAAATTAAAACATCTCCATAACCCTTGGGGAGTTTGCTTTCATTCGCTGTATCACACCCGATTCAATTCTTATTCAATAAAATGCTACGAGCGAAGACCATAACATCGGGGGCCGCAGCATTACACATGGCGCACGTAGTAGGTGCCGGTGGCATTTCAACTCATTCCTTCGTGGTGACTCGAATGAAATAAAATACAATAAACGTTATTTTACTGGTGTTTTTCAATAGAAACAAATAAAGAGGGTGTGTGCAACAGTGCATGCATGCGTGCAGCAATATCTGTCCTGAGTGTCGGGATGTAGTGGTATGGTCTCACATAAAAATGTTGAGATTTGAAACGCCCATGATTCGGTGATTTCTCAACCTTTTTTTAAAATGTAAAATTCTCCATAATCATTATGGAAAAGTTTGCTTTCATTCGCTGTATGATACATTATGCTATTCTCATCGAGTCAAACATAGCAAGCGAAGACCATAACATCGGGGATCCCCCGATGTCATGCCATTACGCACTGCAGTGACTGCAGGTGAAGCTTATTCTTACATGAATCGAATGAAATAAAATAAAATAAAATAAACTACAGCTGTTTTTCCATAGAAACAAATAAGAGCGTGTGTGCAACAGTGCATATACATCATGTATGATGTATATGCACGGATTTCGGATGTCGGATTGCCGTCTTGTCTTTCATTAAAAAAAGTTGAGATTTAGAATGTCCATAATTCTCTCATTTCTCAACCGTTTTTTAAAATGTAAAAATCTCCATATTCCTTAGGAATCTTGCTTCCATTCGCTGTATAGTACATGGTTCTATTATTATCGAATTAAACAATATCAAACGAACTTGTATGTTCGGGGGTTAGACGATTCTGGGAACATTACGCATGGATCGCCAATTTGCCAGCCTATGCTGCGGATCTACTCGCAGTTCTATTCCGATCCGAAAGGTAGGTTTAGTTATTCATTTATGAATAACTAAATGAACTAGAATAAAGATTTTTACAGCTGTTTTTCATGCTTAGAACAGAAACGGCTGAAGTGATGTGCGTATATCCCACCAAGTTTAAAATTAGTAAAAAGAATTGAATGCACAGAATATCAATACGAAGCACCTGAAAAACACCTTATTTCAATGGTGGTGGATGGAGAGAGAGAGGATTTTTGTCCAACCACGAAACGGCAACCAATGGGTGCGAAGAGGGGCACAACCACGGAGGCGGGACTTGACAAAGGGTGAATTGAGCGAGTGGGACCAACGCGCCGTCGGAAATAATGTCGCTGACCCGCCGCCACACACAGCGATGACATCACAGTGATGTCACAGTGCAGTGGTCCTTCCTTACCGTTGCCGGAGACGTCGGTGTGCGGTCTGGACTGACCGACGGGTGACTGGACCAGCAGCACGCACAGCAGCCACATGAGCAGCAGGGGGCAGCAGAGAGACACAGAGCAGGACGTTCTGGAACACATCATGATGTCCACGATCACTGCAGGGAACACATGCACGCACGCACGCACGCACGCACACACACACACATGCACGCACACACACACACACACACACACACACACACACACACACACACACACACACACACACACACACACACACACACACACACACACAATAAATATTTAACCAAGGAAAAGTACTAAAAAGAGAGCGTGTCACTAAATACGGTAATAGATCGACTGTCTGTCTGGAACACTGAGGCTAATTTTTCCGTTTCCTGAAAAGTAAACGTTTTGGATAAATAATGTGTGTAGAAATATTAAACACCCACAGGGGAAAAACAGAAAATAGGTGGTGGTGGTGGTGGGAGCAAACACCACATGCAAACCAACCTCCAGCGACACTGAGAGAAAGAGGAAGAGAAGTGAACGAGAAGAGTTTAACTCATTTAGGCCTGAAATTTAAAAGTCTTCTAAATCCTGTTCCAGTTTTCTGAAATACCTCATGTTTCTATATCAGTGGTTCTCAATATTTCATGTCAAGGACCCCAAAAATGATATGCAATTGGCTTCCGAGCCCCCATCTGAAAATACGTTGTTCCAGGAACCCCTCGGAAGCAAAGACTCGAGTTAAAAACGCTCTGAAAGAATATATAGATTTGTGCCACATGTTGTGCCACGATTTTTCTAAAATAGCAGATCTACAAGCTCGTATGTGAGCTTGTAGATCTGCTAGTTTTTCAACAGCTAAATGCATAACATAATTCTTAAAACACCAAAAGGGGTTCCCGCCCAGAATGGATTAAATAGACTGCCAGATAGGTCGACTGCTCAACACATCATACACCCACATAGTGAGTGACGCACACGCAAGCAAACCTAGTCTCCAGTGTATCTGAACATACATGTATGATGAATATGAGTCCAAGTTGCGTACTCCCCTGCATGTCCAGGGGTCATGCCGGAAGGCAGCATTCAGTAGAATTGCTTTTTCTCCAAAGTCTCCTGAACTTGGAACGCAGCATTTTGCATTGAACAAATTTGTTTAGAAATTCCATGTCGTTACACACCGCATCTCCACTAGCTAAAGAGTGCTGGGTTGCGCCCCGAAAATAGCTGATCTACAAGCTTTCGCTATTTTTGTCCAAAAGTGCCCTCTTACGGGATTTCAGCCCCTGACATGACGAAGGACAGGCCAGTTGGAAGGAAGTTGAACAGCACGTGCGTGCGTGCGTGCGTGCGTGCGTGCGTGCGAAAGTAGGCCAGCATAGTTCCTCTCAGTTATTTTCAACATATGTGATATTAATTTGATAACATGTGGCATCACGAGGGGCCAGGTGTGGTACTATAGGGGTGTTACGTTCCCACACAAACAGTGGCAGCCACAATACAACACCACCACGGATGCTGTGCCTGCCCTGCGCCACACATTACATCAGGGTTTCTCAAAGTGGGGTGGGGTGTAGCACCCTACGGGTGGCAGCATGACTCAAGGCCTGGGGGGGGGGGGGGGGGGGTGGGGGTGCTCCTTTCCATTCCATGCCAGAAGGCAGCATTCAGGAGAATTTATTTTTTTCTCCAAAGTCTCCTGAACACCGCATCTCCACTAGCTAAAGAGTGCTGGGTTGCGCCCCGAAAATAGCTGATCTACAAGCTTTCGCTATTTTTGTCCAAAAGTGCCCTCTTACGGGATTTCAGCCCCTGCCTCTCCAACACTCTCTGCACGTGCCTGGATATTAATAATATTTACGTGGGGGAATGAGAAAACTAAAGGAAAATTGAAGTCCTTAAACCAGAAAGCTAACCTCACAGACTGTGTCGCGGTCTAAAACTTCACTTTATCGGCGAAAATAAAACAAAAGGTTGTTTGTGGATGGCACAAAAATTGTGGCACAAGCAGGATTCAAACCAGGGAGGTAATGAAAGTCTTATTAGATATTAAAGGGGTGATAATATCACCCCCCCCCCCCCCCCCTCCCATAATCCACCTCAGCAAATCCAACCCTGATGTTAGTGTCAAAAGTAACATACCTGTGATATATAATTTTTGCTTTCACCACAAAAAACACACACACACACACACACACACACACACACACACACACACACACACACACACACACACACACACACACACACACAGCAGAACACACTGCCTGTATGCTGGCCTCCATGGTCAGTGTGAAAAGGCAACTGCCTATAAACGATACATTATAGTAGGGGCTGAAAGCATGATGCAGCTACACCAGCTGGTTGTCACTGAGAACCACAGAGCTATAAGGGATGATTCCTCACCCTAGAGCATGGGTTCCCAAAGTGGGGTCCGGGGACCCCTGGGGGTACTTGAGGGAGTTCCAGGGGGTACCATGTGCATATGCATATTGCATATGCATGTGCATATGCATATGCAATGTAATGTCAGGGAGATGTCCTCTACCACACCCCTGATTGTGATGATCATTATTTTGCAGAGTGAATTTTTCTTCTTCTGTGTAACAGTGAATGAGAAACACCGTAAGCAAACTGTATGCCTTTTTCTTTCCATTGAAATTGATTGATTGAATGATTAATTAAAAGGTATTTTTTTGTAACTTTCAAAGCCTTGTCTGTATTCTTTTATAACTTTAATGCTATGGAGAGGGCCACTATATTTCCACATTCACTCCATATTTTTCACCTTACACCTCACTGTATGGCGTGCCATTTTTTTTTTACACCTCTCCCGCTTAGCGGAGAGTGGGGTGTGGTAGAGGACATCTCCCTGAACGCGTGCGTATGTCACAACAGTTGCCTCGCGGAGGCGTCTTTTGTCCAGTGTCCACTCTGGGTCTGGACACGGCACAATTTTTACATTTGACAGCAGTAGAAGGTCTGCTGCTCGGAATTTTACACCTCTCCCGCTTAGCGGAGAGTGGGGTGTGGTAGAGGACATCTCCCTGAACGCGTGCGTATGTCACAACAGTTGCCTCGCGGAGCCGTCTTTTGTCCAGTGTCCACTTTGGGTCTGGAAACGGCACAATTTTTACATTTGACAGCAGTAGAAGGTCTGCTGCTCGGAATTTTACACCTCTCCCGCTTAGCGGAGAGTGGGGTGTGGTAGAGGACATCTCCCTGAACGCGTGCGTATATCACAACAGTTGCCTCGCGGAGCCGTCTTTTGTCCAGTGTCCACTCTGGGTCTGGAAACGGCACAATTTTTACATTTGACAGCAGTAGAAGGTCTGCTGCTCTGAATTTTACACCTCTCCCGCTTAGCGGAGAGTGGGGTGTGGTAGAGGACATCTCCCTGAACGCGTGCATATGTCACAACAGTTGCCTCGCGGAGCCGTCTTTTGTCCAGTGTCCACTTTATAAAGTCCATTCACTCCAGTGAATAGCATTTATCCATTTAGATAACTTTTTTACGTTATTGAATTACTTATTTTTACACAGAAACATAATGTGTGTCTTATAGCATCATATAGCATCATTTAAATGCTTCATTTGTAGTTTTAATGTGCAAATGAATCTTTTTTTCAATACTCTAGAGGGTACTCTTATTTTGAAGAGATCGTCCACCGGAAGTCTTATATTTGCTCCCTTAGATTTGCCAAAAAAACAGTGCCCATCATTTGACAAGGGGCGTGCATGATCAGCCGACTCGGGCCAATTAAAAAAACGATCAAACCGCTAAAACTGGGTCAATTAGAATATTTTGTTTACAAGAGGTTATATATTATATAGGCTATATTGTATAACATGCATATAAAGACACCCTGAACACAAGAAGCGACAAAACCCAACTGCACAACACGACAAGATCAAAACTTATATTAGGCCTATTTCAAAATCGAGTTCAAACAAAGTCTAACTAGATCCAACTCCATTCTCAGTGCAATTAGCCATACAGTGCTTGCACTCACCATTCTTTAGGCTACAACATAATCCATTTAATGAGTCCGCACAAAATTCTCCATAGTATGTCATCCAAACCTCTGGTCCATAACTCTAAAGTTAGAATGGACAAGAGCGATGGACAGGAGTCAACATCGAATCCAGACCAGATATTGTCCACAAGTAGGAATCATGTCATTTGTTTTCCACAAACGAGGAACACATGAGTTAATTGTTGCCATCAACACAGGTCTCCTCCTATATATATATATATATATATATATATATATATATATATAACAAGGACACAATATACACATGCTTAGAATCATATAAATACAAGAATAGAATGTCCACATGTCATTTAAAAACACGTGATTCCGAAAATCACTGAATTTGAATATGTTCCCCTATAAATACCACCAATTAAGAAACAAACAGCTACTCGAACATTGAGTAATCTACACAGCAAAATGCAAGGATGGCTTCCGCTCCAAAGCAAGCCAGATACGACACCGACGACACATCAGCCACCGGATTCAATACAACGGACATCAAAATATCAAAAACCAACAGCAAGTACTTTAATTTCATACTACAAATTGGACCAGAAGAATACATGGATTGTGTTTCATTTTCACCAACTCATCACGGCAATATACTGGCATGTCAAGAACAGGAGTCTCCGACAACATTCACCAACATTAAAAAAGCCACCAACCAATGTAAGTTTAATTATCTTCATTTAACATTTGCTATTTGATATGCCTGTATAGACCTACACTAAAATAACTATCAAATACTGCCATAATAAAGAAATGTGTGCATTTAATTTAACCCTGGAACAAGTCAAACATCTTTCAGACCGGCAAAAAGTAAGTATTATATGAATATATTTTTCATTCTTAAACTACCGCACAATAGAATACATTCACATAATTAATTTTGAAGGTGGATTCTAACAATAGTTTTTAAAGAGAATACAAAGGGTTTTTTGTAGTTGATCAAATTATGTTTGGCTGGTTAGAAGCATTGTTTACAATGGCGCAAGCAGTGGCGCAACTCTCACCGAACGCTAGGGGGGATATAGAGCGGCGCCGCCGAAAAATCCGTCCCCCCATCCCCTAGGTGGATCGAGGCGCTGGGGGATCCAGCGCCTCGAACATGGTCAAAACTCACTGACCATCTGTAAGTAGCCTATTCTATATAAAATGTACAACACCATCACCTCCTGGGCAGTTTTCAGGAGAGGAGAGGGTTCGCATGTTTTAAACATGTATAGTTTTGTGCTGCAAAACCCATGCACCTCAGAGAAAAAAACCCTGCAGCTTACCAGTTGACAGTTGTGGAGCTTTCATTAGCAACGCTTCGACCTCCTCCTTTCCCCATAAATCCAAAAATAGTGTAATAATTGTCAGAAAGCCTGTCAGTGCCGCCTAGTGGCCTGACCTGGTATTGGCTAGTAATTTTCCACAGGCAGTCAAATTAGGCAGTTTGGACAGTTTAGCGTTTGGCATCAGCATGGTCAGTCAGTCCGACCTGTTGAGAGCTGTGTATTTGTTTTCTCCTGTGTAATGTGCGTTCTTTAATCAAAGTAAGTACTATGTTTGGGTCATAAGTGTTACTTTAGTAGTTGAATAATACCTGTGACTTTGTATTTTATGTTTTGTGGGTTTGTTTGGTTAAATTGATAGCACATGGTTGTATGTTAATATGTCTGTTAGCTTGTCTACTGCCTGTAGTGCGTTTGTATGCCGTTTGTGTTGCTCTGTGTTACAGTGTTTGATTTGTTTATGTGTTTGTCAACATTTGGACCTTTTTGGCCTTGATAATTACAATTTACAATTTAGGCATTTAGCAGACGCTCTTAATCCAGAGCGACTTACATTAAGCAATAACAAAAGCATGGCATACATCACATATATAAAAAGTAGTTATCATGAATCATGCGTAGACTAAGAACGTAACAGTGGAGTATCTATGTAAACTATACATACTATACTATATAATATATTATACATGTGTACTATAAAGTGCTATGACTACATAAAGTGCAATTCTAGAGCTGTCTACGTAACAAGCTATAAGTCTGTTTAAAATACTATCTAAGTCTACATAATGTGCTATCTAAGGGGCTAGGCTAGGGCAAGTGCTACGGGCCATGGTGGAGTCTGAAGAGGTGGGTTTTCAGACTACGGCGGAAGATTGGGAGTGAGGCTGCAGTTCTGACTGTGATGGGAAGTGCATTCCATAGTTTTGGAGCCAGAAGGGAGAAGAGTTTGGGACGTGTGGAGCGTTGTCCCGGCGTTTTTAGTGAAGGTACCTCCAGCTTCCCTGCGTTGGCTGATCTGAGTGCGCGGGAGGGTTTGTAGGGTACGATCATACTTGTGAGATATGGGGGGGCCATGCCTTTGGTTGCTTTGAATGTTGTATACAATATGGAGTGTTTGATTTCATTGGATACTATGCAGATAATCTGTATTTCTAGTGTCTGCATACTGCTGTGGATATTTCAGTTAATATTCAAGTTCATGTTACTGATACTATTCTTTATTTCTGTTTATTGTTTATTCCAGACCACACACACACATTATCACATCGTTGTACATTATATTGGGTACAATAAATCTGCTGAAGAAATCCTCCAGAACCAGATTCTTTGACCGGAGTCCAGTCCATGTTGTCCGCCTCAATCAGCATTTCATTTAAGTAACCGGAGGTGTCCCCCTCAGTTACAATAATAATAATATAATTCCCAAAGTGGGGTCCAGGGACCCCCAGGGGTCCTTGAGCGAGTTCCAGGGGGTACCCATGGCTACATGATAGTTATGTCATGTGGACACATGAGTCTCAGAGTTAAATTAACATTGATTTTACATTATTATCAATTGGAGTCCGACAGGTAGAAATGGCAGAATGTCCGTAGCCTAATGGCATTAATGCTCGTCAAACTGGGGGTCCTTGAAATGAAACGGGTTGAGAATCACTGCTAGAGCTGTATAAATCTTCTCTTGACTTATGGGGTCCCTGGCATATCTCTTCAAATGGGGGTCCGCGGGATAATAAGTGTCCATTTGGGGGTCCTTGACACGAAAAAGTTTGGCAACCACTGTACTAGACGATAAAGTATATGATCCATTCATCTCCTGATCTAAGTTAATACACGTGTTAAGCAGTTGAAACTGTGTGGGTTGAATTAATTTTCAAAAAGGCTAAATCAGTATTAGTGGGCACCGTCTACAGACCGCCTGACCAACATGGGTTCTATGATATACTTGAGGGGTGCTTAGCTGAGGAGGAATGTGTAGAGAAAATCCTGATTGGCGACTACAATACAGACATGCAACGTAAGGAAGCACCTGTGTTTAAGTCATTCAGTAAGTTCTGTGATCTACATAGTGTCAGTCAGCTAATTACCCAACCCACTAGAGTGTGTGATTCTACTCAAACTGTCATTGATCTCATTCTGTCCTCGGACAAATCCAGAATCTCCAAGAAAGGGGTTATTGTATGTGGGCTTAGTGATCATTTTATGATATTCTGTACCCGCAAAATACAAAAACTTAAAACCGGCTGCCACAAAACAGTCATATCAAGGGACCTCAAAACCTACACTAGTGAGGTCTTTAACCAAGTATTGGAGAGTCTGGATTGGTCCGATGAGCTTAAAAGCACACTTGTCGAAGAAGCTTGGCTTGGCTTCAAAACCAAATTTACATCAGTACTGAACAACATGGCTCCTTTGAGAACCACCAGGGGCAAAACCCGCTCGGAACCATGGATGAATTCGGACATACTGGCTGCAATGAAAGCCAGAGACAAAAAATGCTCTGAAGTTCTAAAATGCAAGTCAAAGCTAGCCAAGCGCTTCGACAGTGTTCGCCAAGCTCGTTTGAACAACCTAAATACACAACGAATCAAACTACGAAACAGTGTAACTGCCATGACCAAATCAGCTAAAAGTAACTTCATTAATGATAAAGCTCAGGAAAACAAAAACAATCCTCATGAGCTCTGGAAGCTACTAAACAATCAACTAAGCTATGGTCAGAAACTAAAAACCAGATTTTCGAACATAAACATCAAATCTGACAACACTCTCATCACTGACAACCTTGATGTGGCCAACTACTTGAATATCTTCTTTACAAACATAGCAACAACTCTGGTTAACAAACTGCCCTCCCACTCTGGGCTCTTTGGTGTAGAGCACATTACAACCTTCTACAAAAACCTAGGTGTTTGTAAAGACGATTTTAAACTAGTTATGGTAACAACTGATGAGATAATTAAGAAACTGAGTGCCCTCCAACCCCACAAGGCCACAGGCCATGACAACATTCCCTCCAAATTTCTCAGAGACTCAGCCATCTCTATAGCTCCAATCATCACCCACATAGTAAACCTCTCCATCAAACAGGGACAGGTCCCCCAAGATTTCAAACTGGCCAAAGTAACCCCCTTGCACAAGAAAGGGAGTAAATTAGACCCCGGCAACTACCGCCCTATTTCTATTCTTAGTTCCATCTCGAAAGTGATGGAAAAAATAGTCTATGAACAGGTTGAAAAGTATCTTGCCACTAATAAATTATTGTACGAGTTCCAATCTGGCTTCAGAACATCCCACTCCACTGACACATGCCTTCTCTATTTGAGCGACCACATCAAACAAGAGGTGGACGCTGGCAAATACTGCGGCATGGTCATGCTGGATCTCCAAAAGGCTTTTGACACCGTGAACCACTCCATACTGGTTAACAAGCTAAAAGCAATTGGTTTCGATAGCACATCAGTGAGCTGGATGCAATCCTACCTGGAGGGGAGAGAACAGATGGTGGAAGTGAACGGAACACTGTCCCCCCCCCTCCCAGTGAGCTGTGGCGTTCCACAAGGAAGCATACTAGGGCCTCTACTGTTCCTAATATATGTAAACGACATGACTTCAGCCTGTGACTGCAACTTGTTCCTGTTCGCAGATGACTCAGCACTGCTGGTCTCGGACAGGGACAAACTGCAGGTTGAAAATGCCCTCAGCTCTGAACTCGGTAGAATCTGCACCTGGCTCGCTGATAACAAACTATCTTTACACCTGGGAAAAACTGAATCCATTCTCTTTGGCTCTATTAGTAATCTCAGCAAGGCAAATGGCTTCTTGGTTAGAGTGGGTGACAATGTTATCACACGTAAAGATGAAATTACCTACCTAGGTTCCATCCTGGAGGCTAATCTTTCCGGTGATAAAATGGCCACCAACGTAATCAAAAAAGTCAACCATAGAACAAGATTCCTCTACAGGATCTCCTCACTGGTCAACAAAAACACCTTGAAGACCTTAACAGGAGCCCTTGTACAGGGTTTCTTTGACTATGCATGCACCTCCTGGTACCACAGCACCTCAAAGGCCCTTAAAACCAGGCTCCAGACTTCCCAAAACAAACTGGTCAGGCTCCTACTTGATCTAGCCCCCCGAACCCACCTCACCCCTGCCCACTTCGACAGGCTGGAATGGCTTAGGGTCGACGACAGAGTACAGCAACTTGCAATGGGTCTGGTCCACAAGATTCGATACACCACCAAGATACCCATGTACCTGTCTAGATACTTCCTTAATGTTAACGAAGTCCACACCCACAACACCAGAGGGAGTGCAACGAACCATGTACAACCCAGATTCGGCACAAACAAGGGACTAAATTCTTTTCGCTCCTATGCCACCAAAATGTGGAACGCCCTACCAACAGTCATTAAGACATGCGAATCCCTTGACTCCTTCAAAACCGCTCTCAAAGGGCACCTACGGATGGCTGCAATTCGAAACTGGCCCCCGTAAAATCTGAATCCCCCCCCCCCGCCCCCCCTTTTTTCCCCTCACTGTATATATTTCTTTTCCCTTTTTACCTCCTTTTTGATGAATTCCTGTTCTGTCTATAGAAGTGTCTATTTGTACGTCTCTAAATGTTTTGATGATTTGAACATGGTGGACCCTGTTGGAAACAAGTGTAATGCTTAATTGGGTCGTCCACTCACAGTTAACAGCCTTTGTATTGAGTTTGTGCTTGAAATGTACTGTAATTCTGCAAACTGTTAATAAATTCTTCAATCAATCAAAGTCAAAAACAGTGCGTGACACCAAAAGTGGTGACCTATTGAATCCTGTTCCTGTATTTTTAGAATCATTACGCAATCACCACAGAGTGAAAAGAACAATGGGTCACTGATGGCGGTGTAACAACCAAACTGAGCCGGGCGAACGGCTGAAAGGCAGAACGGGCCAAACCATTTTGGGATTTACACGGGGGTGGACCAAATACATCCTTCAAAATATATCGTGTTTATGAACGCAAGATTTAGTATTACTCCTAAGATCCTAACTTTGGAGCCAGGGGGGGACATGTGACGTTGCAGGGGACCAATGTGACGTTGGCAGGGGACGTGACCCCCCCCGTCCCCCACCCAATTGCGCCCCTGGGCGCAAGCACCAGTATAGGTGCTGCCACACTATGGAAAGAGCCGCGCACGTTCTCGGCTGCGCGCAGTTTTTAGACAGCTGGTGGTTGGAAAAGAAGCTCCACCTCCGCGGACTTTTTGCGCGACGGCCAGATTCCCGGAAACGCTCTCCTCCGCGCAAAAAGTCTGCGGAGGTGGAGCTTCTTTTCCATCCACCAGCTGTCTAAAAACTCGGAATTTAAGCTGCGCAGAGCTTAAGAAGTGCGTGGCTGTCGACCGTTTTGCGCTTAGGTGTGGAAAGGGCTTATATGCCGGTACCACAGTTCAGGTAATACTACTACTACTACTACTACTACTAGGCATAATAATAATAATAATTATTACTCTGATAATAATTACTGGGACAAACGTTACCATTGGGCAGACGGTCAATGCAAAGCGACATTTACACTTGGTTCATGTACTGTATCGCGCATCTTCATTAACGACCCTTATGAGCATGTTAGCAATGTTTGAAAGTAACTGTGTGTGTGTGCGTGTGCGTGTGTGTGTGTGCGCGCGCACGCATACTGTCAACTGTATGTAGGCCTATGTATGTATTTATTTATCACGACAAGCCTTAGGCCTTAGTTTACACAAGAAGTCAATATTATAACTATGATGAAGGGAAAATGCACCAGTTGCAGCCCTTATATGTCTTGCTGGAAATAGGGCTTAGACTATTTCTATTGTTGCCCACTAGACAATGTTAATGTTAAATTGCATACTGTTTGTTTGTTAAATCATGTACAGTATGTGTGACTTAAACAAAATTAATGTAGGCTATTATTGAAGCCAGTACACTAATGTGAATTTCTGTTTGATTGTTCTAGGACCAACTGAAAAGAGACTTTCTGCAGAGGCTACTCACCAAAGTTTCCCAGATAATGCAAAGACTGCCTCTAGATGTGGATTACTTGAGATGTGCAGTCAACCAAGAGATGGTTATTTTTAGATCATTGTTAGGCCAGGTTGAGATGCCACAGGATGTCATCAATACGTTCACTGAACTGTCAAGGCTTCTTAATATACAGGACAACACTAATCAGACCGAGAGTCAGGTGCCACTGCCAGCAGTGTTACAAGGAGAAATAGGACGGCCAAAATATGTTGTGTGTCCTCAGGAACTACAAAGCCTGATAGAAATGGCCCTACCAGTGTCATGCATTGCAAGAACTCTAGGTGTATCTGAAAGGACAGTGAACCGGCGCATGCATGATAATGGTCTTTCCATAACCCAGTGCTACAGTAACGTAAGTGATGAACAACTAGATAATTTGGTGAGATCAGTGAAGGCCAGAACCCCACACGTGGGATACAGAATGATGAAAGGAATCCTGCAGTCCATGGGACACCGTGTCCAGTGGAAGAGAGTGTCTTCATCTATGCATCGTGTAGACCCAGTTGGTGTAGTCTCACGATTGACAGCGATGGGGTGTGTTGCAAGGAGGACATATTCTGTTCCGGGTCCTCTTCACTTGGTACATATCGACACAAACCACAAACTCATCAGGTAGGCCATACATAATGTAAGCTTACATGCTATTTTAGATGTGCAGTATTTTTGCTAAATATTTCTATTCCATATATGCTATTTTAACACCCTTGTTTTGCATCAAATTAATCTAAAGTGATTCTATTCTCGCCCCACCCCACCCTCGTCCCTAAAAGATATGGCCTTGTTGTCTTTGGAGGGATTGATGGCTTTTCACGAAAGGTAATTTATTTAATTATCATTAATCATACATTCATTGAGATGACAGTTGAAAATTATAGGTCTACTGCTAAACTTGCTATGGGTAGGACATTCTAAAAGGAATGATCCTATAGGCTACTATACCTGTATACGGTTCTCTGTATGCATGTTATACCACAATAATAACTGGTGCATAAAAGCATGGATTGACTAGATTCACTGGTCTTAAAATGCTTTTATTGCTTTCCACTGAATTATGATATCGTCTGCTCTAGATCATGTACCTGGGTGCAGCAGCCAACAATAAAGCATCCACTGCAATTGATTTCTTCTTGGAGGCAGTGCAAAAGTATGGCTTTCCATTAAGGTAATCCCAACCAATATGTGTGGTCCACCATGCTAGGCATGCTCAATTGTCAACAAAGTTCACACCCACAACACCAGAGGGAGTTCAACAAACCATGTTCAACCCAGATTCAGCACAAACAAGGGACTAAATTAATTTCGCTCCTATGCCACTAAAATGTGGAATGCCCTACCAACAGCCATTCAGACATGCAAATCCCTTGACTCCTTCAACACCGCTCTGAAAGGGCACCTACGGACTGCTGCAATTCAAAACTGAATCTGAATCCCCAGCCACCCCCTTACTGTTTCTTTTCCCTTTTTACCTCCTTGGTAATGATTTCCTATATTTTTTAATACGTCGTCTCTAATGTTCTGATGAATTGAAAAAGGTGGACCCTGTTGTAAACAAGTGTAATGCTTTCAGTGCGTCGTCCACAGTAACAGTCTTTGTATTGAGTTGTGCTTTCATGTGAAATGTAGCCATTCTGCATGCAAACTGCTGCTAAACTGTCAATCAATCATTTGAGTTAGCATTTTTGTAAGTTGATAAATTGCCAAATTAAACAAATCCTATAAAATCACTATATGTCTAAGGTAATGTTGCGCAGTATACAATACTTAATCACTCCAGCTATTCTGGTAAATAATTAGCATGATTTGGATTATATTATTACTTTTAATGACTATGTATTTGGAAAGTTGTTAAAGTTGAGTGTTTAAAGTTAATGTATCATGTATCTTTTGTGTGATATATCTTTTAGAGTAAGAGCTGACCAAGGAGTAGAAAATGTTGGCATAGCACGATGTATGTTCACCGTCAGGGGCTGCGGCAGAGGCAGTTTCATGTCAGGAAAGAGTGTGCATAATCAAAGGTATATATAATATTCAGATGTTGCCTCAGTCAACCGGTGTCATAATTTGTAAAAATGATATTGTATAAAATTGAGGCAATTTGATGATTTTTTTTTACAGAATAGAGCGTTTGTGGCGAGATGTTTGGAACGGCGTTACAAACGTGTACTATGACATTCTTCACAGCCTTGAGGATGAAGGTGTGCTTGATCCTGATGACAGCATCCACCTGTACTGCGCCCAGTATGTATTTCTACCACGTCTGCAGAAGGATCTAGATGTCTTCAGGGTGGGTTGGGATCATCACCCTCTGAGGACAGAGCACAACAGGTCTCCACAACAACTGTGGACAATGGGCCTCCTCCACAATCCACTCTGAATCCAGTATTCTCCACAACTGGCAGAGGTACCAATAAAACATTGTTTTGGTTGAAACCCAAACCATTAAAATGAAATGTATTCACAGGCCTGTGTAAGCAAAGCAAAGTTACTATATTTACCCAGGGTAACTGGACTAAGCATCAGATACTTGTTTACAGCCAGGCCCTGCTCATAGAACATTTCATGGTAGTGGTTCAATGCCTTGCTCAAGGGCACTTCAGCGGTGGTAATTTTAACGTGCCGTTCCGGGGATACGAACTGGCGACCTTCCGGTATCAAGACCGCTCCGCAAACCGTTTGGCCACCGCTGCCACACGTGTATAAGACTTATAACACTGTATGAGACTTATTCCTTTGGACACATTGAAGAAAAAGTGGACCGGATACTATAGAATAGATACTTTCAGTGTAGTATGTTACATGTTGATCTGACTGTGCTTTCCTTTTGAAATGTGATTGTTTAAATTTAGGGAATGGAGGATCCAACTCTTGCTGTCGACACTGCCAGGGAGATGGATGTGACCAGCTCTGGAGTGATTCTTTCTTCCACGTGTTGAATGTCCCCTCTGTGAACAGGATTTGGCCGGCCTCACGGCCACTATTGATGTTACAAGACCATCAGAGTCCTTCGGCAAAGACATTTATTTAGCTGTACTGAACTATGTACTGAATCATGTACCTTAAATGTAAACCAGAACTCAAGTAAACAAGTTTACAACATGTATTCCACATTTGCATTTATTGTGACTAACAAAACAGTGCAGCCAGCCACATGGTAAAGTGCCTGTTGGTTCTTTGTAGAACAATGTAAACAAGTTATGTAAAACCAACATTTAATTGTTGTGACTGACAACAGTGCAGCCACATGGTAAAGTGCTAGCCTGGCTAATAAGCCAGACTAATATCACACAACACTGGCAGGCAATTTTTTTTTGCCAACGGCTGATTCGGTCTGGTTTATTAACCAGGCTACTATTAATGTAGAGTGGTGGTCCGTGGCTCAAATACTGAATGAATAATAAACCTCGACTAGATGCAAAAACAATTGTTTGTTTGGTAAGAAGGAAACGCACTCTCAGTCCTCGACGGGGTCGAGATCCCGGGCCCTGATGATAACAAACCAAAGACAGTACCCACTCTGCTACTGGGATACAGTTTTAAAAAGTAGTAGTAACATATATAAACATTATAAGCGATAACATGTTTGAACAAAAACAACAGCGTTAAGCATTAAATAACATTTCCTTATTTACCTGCTGCCTGCAGACGACGACGGACACGGTGTGTGACGTGGCACTCTCAAACAAACACTGACCAAACCTACCTCAACGCTTCTGCGCCGTATTTGAGGGGGGCGTCACTTCCTTCCGGTGTGAGGCCACGCCCGCGAGTTTTTTCCCGCGAGTTTCTTGTAGTCATATTGTAGTCCTCCTACGTTACATACGGGTACTAGTAGGCACCAGCTCCGGTCCGCTTCTCATTGTAAACAGCAACGCTTGAATCTTTTTACAATGACGTAATTTTTCAGAATGGAAGCCATTGAGGGTTAAAATGGGCCTTAATGCTTCCAACTCGAGTAGAATTATTAACGTAACTGTACAAGTGTCTATGACAAAGAAAATATATGAAGTGGAAGCTTCCTTAAGAAAGACCCGGAAGTGGCTCTGGAAAAGCGGGTTACGTCACGGCTTAAAATTTAAGCCGTGACGTAACCCGCTTTTCCAGACCAGACCACTGAGGACACTGTAAGGATGGGGATCAGTGTCGTATTGACTATTTAAGCCTTAAATAGTCAATACAGACACTGATCCCCGTCCTTACAGTGTCCTCAGTGGTCTAGTGGGCTAGATATCCAACTTTGAGTCCTAACTTAATTGGTTCGAACCATTCTAATGTTTTTCCAACAACCACGGATTACTTGTTTTTGTGAGGTTACGGTTAGGGCGAATTTGACATGAATTAGTCCACGGAGCCCCATTTAATGGCATTTCTATCTCTGGGACCCCCAATTTATATTGTGAAATCAAGGTTAATTTAATTCTGAGGGTGTACAAATGGAACATTCTGGCGGATTCTTTAGCTCAACGGCTCAACTGCTGATGAACCACTACTGATCGAGGTAATGATATTTCTCAACGCGCTGTGGCGCTGTTCTGAATTTCACTGCCAACTGACTTTTGTGTTTTTTTCCTCTGCTGTTCTTCTTCGTCACCTTTTAGTTCTTTCCTTTTAGTAGTTTAGCCAACAATCAAACCATTAAATGCATTAACTGACTTTAAACAACATTGATTGATTGATTAATTGATTGATTTATTTATTAACAGTTTGCAGAATTACAGTACATTTCAAGCACAAACTCAATACAAAGACTGTTAACTGTGAGTGGACGACCCAATTAAGCATTACACTTGTTTACAAAAGGGTCCACCTTGTTCAATTCATCAAAACATTTAGAGACGTACAAATAGACACTTCTATATAGTCAGACTGCTTGCTCCATAGTCAGACTGCTTGCCTGTGTAGGTATAGTAGTGAGTGAGAGGCTGTTTAGCTCTGTGGGTTTTTAGTTGTGCATCACAAGTTCACAACAGATAGCGGTCAAACAAGAGAACAAACAAACTCTGCAGTTGATGACTCGATACACATGTCTGGGGCCATCACTGCGAGCTATTCAAAATCCACATTCTGTGTATTGGTAGTGATGGCTGGCTGCCTGTCAGTCTGACACCAGCTCACTCCGGGATCTACTTGAAAGGCTCGTGCGAGCTACTGGTAGCTCCCGAACCCCTGGTTGGTTACCCCTGCTCTATACAGACATAGATGCATGTTATGGCAGTGATTTCAGTGGCCTAGTAGACTGAGCATTAGCCTTGAAAACCATACTAGATACCAGTCCAGTTCAAGTCCTGCTCATATGAATGTTTTTTTTCCCAAACAACTCCAGATTACTTTTTTGTGAGATTTAGGGTTAGGGTTAGTTTGACATTTATTCTATACGGACTCCCCATTTAATGGCATTTCTGTTTCTGGGGACCCCCAATTAATATTGTAAAATCAATGTTAATTTAACTCAGAGGGTACAAAGAGTGTACAAATGGAACAGATCAAGAAATGGAACAAATGGTACAAATTGAGAGTGTACAAATGGAACCCTAACGGGTCCATTTGGTTCCATTTGTACACTCAGAGTTACAGACCCATAAGGGTCCATTTGGTTCCCAACTATCAGTTAGCTGGGGACCCCCTGGAACTCCCGGCCTAAATGCACATTTTGGTTGATTTTATATTGAATCAACCTGTAACCATCTAATGGTAATTTACATCATGTACATTTTACATTAAAATATCCAACTTTTCTAAGCACATTTATTACTATGAGAAGTCCACTAGAAAAGGTTAGTTTTTCCACCAATGAGTTTCTGCTGATATACTGTAGGTCAGGGGCGCCCACACTTTGATATACTGTAGGTCAGGGGCGCCCACACTTTGATATACTGTAGGTCAGGGGCGCCCACACTTTGATATACTGTAGGTCAGGGGCGCCCACACTTTGATATACTGTAGGTCAGGGGCGCCCACACTTTGATATACTGTAGGTCAGGGGCCCCCACACTTTGATATACTGTAGGTCAGGGGCGCCCACACTTTGATATACTGTAGGTCAGGGGCACCCACACTTTTTTGACTTGAGAGCTACCTTCAAAATGCCCAGCTAAATGAGATCTTGCTGAAAATAGATTAAAACAAAATGTACCTTTGGAATAGTTGCGTGGCGTTGATGTCACATATAATAGAAGGGTGAAAATGGAATTGGTTGATTTTTAGTAGGCCTATATAACTTTGTAATGCTACTGAGGTAATGCTACAGGCCCTTTTTGATGTCAAAAGTCAAGTCGCCTTAATTCAAGTGGCAGATGCCTATTTTAAAGTAAAATTATATATTTTTAGGGGCATCATGTGATCTACCTGCACAGCCTTTGTGATCTACTACCTTTTGGGCACCCCTTCTGTAGGTCTACGCCTAACATCATCTTAGCATTATTACAAGTTTCTTGATTCAGTTCCGATTCTGTTAAAACACACCACCAAATTATTGTTGACAGACGATTGGTATTAGCTGTTCAAAATTATTCCATCTTCAACCGCTTATCCGTAGTCTGGTCACGGGGGCAACAGCTCCACCAGAGTGTTCCAGAGCAAAATCATGAAAAACCGACATACTAAAGTTCATGGTTTCGGATGGCATACTATAGCATGTCGTTTTTCGTGATTTTTGAGGATTTGAAAAATCATGAAAAAACGACATAGGCCTACTATAGTTCATGCTGTTGTATGACATATGTATGTCGTTTTTCACGATTTTGCCAGCAGTCTGCAGTCACCCAGGCGGGTGTGAAGGGCGAGGTCGCTTCTCGCCCTCAGGGCGTCTTACTGGTTATACTAACTATATTATTGCACACTTGGCCTTCCCTTCAGTAAGTACTCCTTGCTGTGATGCAAAATATGTCACAATTTTGATAAACAGATCTACTGGGTTTTAAACAGCACCTCAAAACCAACCATGTGGGCACCTGTCTAGGCACCTGGACGACTGGGCACCTAGGGACATGTGGGCATGCCAATCAATCTGCATGTAACCAGTCTTGTAACTAATACACAAAAATAAACAGGAAGAATCATTTTTTTAACCATAATATTTAATCTTGGTTTCTTTTCTTACAAGGTACACTTTATATAAGACTTTAAAGTGCATGGATTTTCAAACCTTCGTGTGGGATTGGGGTAGCATACGTATGTACAAATTTTACATTCAGATCTTACAGATGATGTAGGTTGTTTTGTTTTGTAGTTAATACTGAGGCGCAGGGGAGTGGGGACAACAGAACAAGGGAAGACTTGAGTGACAGTCGCTGCATCAAAACGAGAATTCAAAATGTCAATGAACACACAAAGGGATATACTAATAGGCGCATTACATCCACGTTCATACAGTTTGTGTTGTCATATACTGCTGTGTACTGACAGGGGGAGTTTGAGATATAGCAATGAAACCTACATAACTGTTTGACTATCATGAACTGACTGAGTATAAAGGAACAAACTGAGGCATAGATTTATTTGTGCTAGCTATTCTTTCACTGTCATGCTCGTTATATTCTATAAATTACTTTAAATAATTACAGCATTAAAAAAAAACGTATTTACATTTCACACATCACCTTGCTATGTTTCCATCTGATTGTTCTGCTTGGTGGGGGTGTGTGTGTGTGGGGGGGACCCTTCTTTCTTCATCACTCATGAGAAATCTACAGAGAAAAGTCTGCAACATGAATAATACTAATAATTCTAGTCTATTCTGTCTGTTACTGTTTTTTCTGTACCGGCCTTATTGCTGAAATGTTGTTGTGTATGTTAATACACAGGATTGCCATGTGCCATTTTATTAAAGTTTGAATCCACTCTGAGAATTCAATTTTATTATAATGCTATGACATAGTTTGTGTATGTTTAAAATAGTTTGTCTATCACGTCCACTAGCCTAACTTAAAAGATGAGTGTGATTAGACTGAGTCAGCATCATGATCTGAGACTACTGGACATGATTATGTCCAGTATTATATTATTATTATTTATTCCCCACATCTAGAATCATACTCCACCATGACAGAAACTGTAACTTATATTAAACACTGTCTCCTTTCATCCATCATATAAAAAAAAGGTTGCAAAAGGATTCTTTCTGTACATTTAAAACACAATGCTCTCTTTTAAAGGACAAAATAAAAAAACTAACACTTTCTACACAAAGTTGAGTTATTCCAAATTTATGCTCTGGCGCATGACGGCGTCGAATGCTGAAAAAAGCCGACCTAAAATCACGTTAGCACATGAGCTGTATATATGGCGTTTTCGACATTCGCCGCTATCGTAGCGCCGAATATGAATCAGGCTTTATGGTATAGCACAGGCAAACATAGACAGTTGTTTTGATGCCCTTAACATACTGTAGGCAGCTGAATCTGCAGTTACAGGCTGTGTCCACCAATACATTTTTCTTCCTGAGTGCTGATTTCAACAGGAGCGCAGCGTATTTATGCTATGCTGGAAACAACAGCTACGTGTGTTTTTTTATCTGGCCGCTCAGAGTTAAACTATTTTCAACTCTAGGCGTTAGGGGGTGCATTTTCAGTTGGGAGGAAAAAATGCTTTTTAGCAGAACCGGTCCTGAGGGGTCACCCATGTCCTAGTGTTGATTGTACCAGAACCCATTGATTTCAGCACAGCTTTATTGGTGGGGCCAACTTTAACACTTCACACGTGATTAGTACAGATCCAGGCCAAGGCAGCTTATCATCCAGCACTGATTCTCCACTCTGTCCCTGAACACGATGAGCTCCATCATCAGCACAGCTATCAGGAGAGTCAATGTTTATTCAACCTGTTCTCACTCTCAACAAGTTGGGGCAACATCTGACGGCGTGTCACCTTGTTTGACGGAACGGGAATCCTGCATAGTCATTTTTCAACACTCGGAGTGTGCCGTTCTCACTCCCAACTTGTAATAGGCAACTTGTAATAGTTTGAGACCGCTAAAAACAAGAAAAATAAGTCAGAAGCAGACTTTAGCCCTGTGAGGCGGCGCAGAGCGAGCCGTTAGGTGACTGACTGAGTGGCCACTCGCTCACTTAAGGCTCTCTCTGTGCTGCCTCGCAAGTCCGCTTCTGCAGACTCAGCACTGTTCAAGTTGCATACCAATATAGGTAAAATAATCACTAATCATCCGTCCTCGACAACATGTGACAGGTCCCGTCTCGTCAACGTTTGAAGCAGGGGAGTCCCGCCGCGTGAGAGGGTTGCCGCAATCGGTCAAATCCTGCCCCAACTCGTCGCCCGTTTGACACAACGGCTGTGAGAACGCGTTGCCATAACCAGCAGGTCAGCATAGGGAGTGTGATGGTCTGTTTTGTAGTAGTAAATCATCTGCACACAGCAGTCTCTCGGCACACACGAGCCATCCGTCCTATGTGCCGTCCGTGGGGGCCTCCTGTGCTGCGTCGTTGATGTTGTCCGTGGGGGGGTTGCTGCCGTTGGGCTGCGGCGGCGGGCATTCTGGCATTTCGCCTGTCACCGCCACCCGGATCACCTTCAGCCAGCGCTGCTTGAGCTCCTCGCTTTCGGCGGCAAAGTTGTGAATGGATTTGGACTGGGACAGGCGGAATGGGAAGGCGGCCTGGGGTTCGGTGGGTCGCAGGCTGTCGTCCACGTTGTAGCCCAGCAGAGGGACGGTGCACTGGGCCTTCACATCCTGCAGACACAAATAGTTAAGTACGTTTGATGTTATTTATGAAATTGCTGTGGAATAAACCACAATATAAAACCATAAAGTAAAAACGGAACATCAAAAAGAGTAAAACATTGACCGGCACAGATAAAACAAGTGAAGCTTCATAAAACAAATGTGTCAAAAGTGTTTAGCCTGCCAGTTAATTCAGGCTGGAACATTCTGTATAAAATATCAATAAATATTAATAACTTTTAAGCACTAGTTTCAAAGCATCAACGCTTTAGTAATTCACTTTGCGGATGGTGGGTTTTCAAACTCCACTTTTACTAATCATTTTTCATGTAGAATGTCCCAAAGAAGCTGTTTTTAGACTGAGGATTTGTCACGTCGTCTGTCAGGTTTGGAGTCCAAGGGTTGCATGGTCCAGTTTATTTTTTTTGATTGATTGATTCTTTATTTAAGTGTCATGCTTCCGAAGAAGCCCCGCCCATATGGACTTACAGGACACTTTTTACAGTTTACATGAACAATTACAATAAACCGACATGACGGTTTGCAAACAATGATCAATTGAATACCAAACTGAATTACCTGTGGAGCTCCATAGACGTAGAGCACCAGGCATTGGTTCTTGGGGATGACACACCAGACATTCTGCCACTGCTTGGTCTTCTCACAGTACTGCCGGAGGAAGCTGAACATGACGCTGCTGCCCGTGAACTGGGCCGCCTCGATCTGCATAGAGGGGAGAAGCATGTGATACTGTACTGTATACACGTGAGCACCAAATGTCGAATATGAGAGGACCATTGTTGTTTTATGGTTGAAAAAAAAATGTTTAGAGATAAGTTTACTATTAGAAAAAGATTCAGGTTGTGGTTAGGCCTTTGGAATTAAGAGTTAAACAATTTATACTTAGTTGTGTGCACTGCTGCGACGAGGTGTGAGCTGATATAGATCGGCTATTTTTCGGCTTCAGGATTATTAGTTAAAATTCCATCAAATTGTAAAAATGGCATTCATAATATCACTGTCCTAAAATGTCGATGTCCTCCTCACAAGTGTGTGTGTGTGTGTGTGTGTGTGTGTGTGTGTGTGTGTGTGTGTTTGTGTTTGTGTTGCATAAGGCCATAGTGCTCCTCACCTCTAGAATTCCCTTCTTTTTCCCCTCTGCTCTCTCTTCTCCAATCAGGATGGAGTAGCAGTCTTTACACACTTTGTTGAGCTTGTTGCCGTCATACTCCAGCGCCACCTTATTGTCGGAGCATTTCCAGCACACCACCTGATCACAAGAACAAACGTTAGAGAATAATACTATAACTATTCACTAGACAGCGCCTCTCCTCAGCACTGAGGTATCAAACATTCATCTCCCACTACTGAGAAGTTGAAGGGTACATTTTTATGTCTGATAATGATGTTCAGACAGTGCATGTTCAAATCATGTATACTTTACATTACTAAATAATACAATTTTCCAAATTCTTTTTTCCCCCCTACATTTTGGCAAAAGACAAAAGGTGCCCACTGTTCCTGCATCCTCTTTGAGGCCCTACATCAGGTGCGCCCACACTTTTTTTTTTTTTTAGAGCTACTTTCAAAATGCCCAGCTAAACGTGATCTACCCCTGCCCTACATTGTTCTCTCTGCACTCTACTTGTGACTAGATCTTATGTACTTTGCTCTGATTTTGTACTTTGTCAGTCACTCACTGGATAACAAGAGCATCTCATCTCTGTCGGGTGCAAAGGAATCTCATTATGTCCAAAACTGTTACTGTTGAGGATTCAAATTCAAAAACAGCAAAAGTAGCAGATCAACAAAGCTCAAAACCCTTCGGCTGTGGATGTGCTACTTTTGATACTTTTGTCAAGTTAAGGCACACATTTACAAACACAAGAAAACACACACACACAAAAAGTTAAGAATATGGAGATAAGAGGTTTCTGCCCTACAGCAACGATCTTCTAAAACTGTCTGAAGTCTAAAAGCGAGTAAGACGGAGGTGACTCACATAACCGCAGGCTCGACAGTGGTGTCTCCGTCTGGTCAGAGCATTGAAGGACTCCTTGCATTTCATACACATGGTCACCTCATTGCCTCTGATCCACCGAGGTGCACGTTTACCCAGCTCCGCCTTCTGTTGGCACACACAACACACAGCTTGTAGATCTCATGTTTTTGAATAAACGTTCACATGTGGGCGAGTGCATGTCAATTTGGGGGTCCTTGACATGAATATGTTTGAGAACCACCGATCTATAATCATAATGAATAATAAGAGGGGAAAAGGGTCACTTCCGTTGTTCTATGAACAGAGTGAACGAGAGTAAAGTGAATACAGATTATACAACAGGTCGTTTCGAGGAAGCAATCTGATTGGTTGAAACAGCTTCTAGTCGTTCCTTAAACCAGCGCAAAGGAACACCTAATCAAAACAAAGATTTGAAAGATTTCAGCTGTGTTTTTTCCCAGAGCGCAGCAGATTCGGTGGCTAGGCTAGCTAGTTTCTTGGGACATTTGTGGTCGTAGTGACTACATCTGTCATTAAAAAATCACACCCGTGTGAACTGAGTGGTGTAAGGTATAGCCTGTCTGACGTAATGAAATCATGTCTGACGTAATGAAATCACACCCGGGTGAACAGGGTGAACATAGCAACCATGCTCATTTTTTCTGCACTAATGTCTGACGTAATGAAATCACAGTGACCCGGGTGAACATAGCAACCATGCTCATTTTTTCTGCACAACAAAGCCAGTTGTAGGAGTGGTTTACACCACTCAAAAAATAAAAAATGTCGGCGTTTATCTCAGTTTTAAGGGAAACTGTTGTATAATTGCAATATTATGAAAATTAATGTATGCCTGCGATACCTTCGTAACTTGCCCTGCGGGTGTGTTCCTACGGCACCGCAGGCGTGCATTAATGACCATAAAGAACACCCTCTTGTGTAATAGCGCTTAATTATAGAATATACTGTAGAACATTGGTTCCCAACCTTTTTATACTGAAGTACCACCTCAGAAAATATTTGGCTCTCCAAGTACCACCATAATAACTGATGTTAAAATACAGGAGCCCATTTTTGTTCCATTCCTATAAGACAATAATGCTGCTGCTCTGACAAAGCTCTGTCTAATAATCACTAATCAGCACAACTGATATTTCTAATGTGATTAATCCGTTCTCAAATCTTCTATTAACGGCTAGGTGTGTTGTCATGCTCATTTCAGCACGGCTGGAGAGCCTATAGAACTACCTGTAGTAATATAAATATTTCATTCCACTGTTTTTCCCCTTTTTTGGGGGGACTCCTCTGAGTACCACCAGAGGGGGCTCAAGTACCACCAGTGGTACTAGTACCAGTGGTTGGGAACATAGACATATATACATAGACGCCCCTTCCGGCTCTGAGGCGTGTGTCAAAATTGAAGGCACTATTTTCCCGACATTCCTTGCGAAGAATAGCGGAAGCAAAGCGGAAGCTTGTCAAGCTTCCGCGTGCGTAACATAAGTCCCGGAAAAGACGCGCTGTGATTGGCCAGTCACTTGAGTGACAGCGAGAGACATGGAGGAGTCACATGAGTGATTGGGCAGCGACGCAGGCGCCTTCAGCAAATGCCTTCAGCACTTCTAAATAATAAAGCTGCGGAAAACTGTTGCTTTGTGTTCACTCTTTAATGTTTTCTGTTAGTAATCTAATCCCCCTGGCTCTGATGTTGTATTGTTAATAACTTGTTGTTGTTTGTGTTTGTTTGTTTGTCTTGTTTTGTATTGTAATGTATACGGTCATGACTGTTATAAAGATTTGTTAAAAAAAAAAAAAAAAAGCCTTCAGCACTGCACTTCCGCCTTCATTGGGATACACGTCGCTCCAATGAACTGCAGCGGCAAATGAGGCATCTATTTCTTAATATCTATGGTTGGGAACCTCTGCTGTAGAGTGTAGAATACAGAATACAGAATTTAGCAGAATGGATTATAGAGTAATACAATGTACTGTATAGATTAATAGATGATAGAATATCACTGTGATTTTTTAACTGGCACGTACTGATACTTCGTCCACCTCTGTCTCGTTTTTCTGCTGAAAGATCTCAATGGTCTCCTGGAACACCTGTAGGACACACACATCATCAGAACGCACTACATAACCGCATAAGACACATAGCCTACTGTGCTGCAAATTGTAAATTAATTAATATATTGTTGCTGTTGGGCAGAAACCTCTTATTTCCATAATTATTTTAACCATTTGTGGGTTTTTTTTAAAATAAATGAATGCCCTAGTTACATACTATAGCTTTGCCCAAAAGTATCAAAAATAGCAAATAGCAGATCAAGATGCAAGCTATTTATTAATTTGAAAATTGAAAAGTAACAGTTTTGGACATATCATATGAGGTTTCCACCTGACAGACACCTACAGTAAATACACACACATAAAATGCATGCATACTGTACTGTAATAATAAATAACACACTCATGTACCTTTATCCAGTCTGCCTTGTCCTGTTCAGAGCTGAGGGAGAAACAAACAAAGGTTTTCATACGGCTTGTGAAAAGGTTATACATGTGATAAATCACCACACTCCCTCTCCTGTCTCATGGCCCTTCAGATGGCCAGCGACTGACGCGGCTAGTAATTAATTTTCAATGAGAGGCCTGAGTATTTTTTTGTACGCACAGAGAACTTGAGAGGCGACAACGCAAGAGTATATACGTGGGTGCGGTCCCGTGAAAATGTGCTTGTTTCGTGCATACACCCACGACTGACTAGACCTGAATTGTGTTGAGCTTTTTTTACGCTTGCGTTGTCGCGCCCCTCATGAGCAGACCTCTGAAAGGACTTTTATCGCTTTGTTAATTACACTATGTGTGGTTTATTTTATTTATTTTGCTAGAAGAGTTGCAGCAACTCGTTTTCAAGGGGGTTGTTTGTATTAGCTAGTCACACTATAGATTAATCCACGGAGGGCTGCCCTGTAGGCCAGGTGTAGGCAGTAAATACTGAGGTGACAAGCTGCACTTGATGTGACACCTCAGCTATGGCTGCGCCCAGGGCACCCCTCCGTGGATTTGTCCACGGAGGGAGCCTTGTGGTCATGTTGTGAGCGTATAGACCCTCCCCGTAGGGATACTGAGGTTCAAGTGGTTAAACTTAAACACTTTCAGTCTGTCCTCATGGAAATGGATATTCTTTCAAGTTTTCCTCCGTGACATACTGTATCTTAGTGGGAAAGATTTGCACATGAGATTCTAAGAAATAACAGAATAATTCAGGGCTGCTGTTTAAAAAAAAGTTATTTACAGAATTATTCATTCTATGAGAACTAGTTTACATAGTAATAGCACTAGTTCCATAGTTATGAACGGGTTGGTGGTTTGAGTGTGCATTTTAAGAATTCAGTCAGTAAAGTGGTGTATAAAAATGTAATTATGCAAGCACCATACAGTACATACACTTGGATGGGGATGACATCCAACTAGTCTATCCTTTTGTCTGTGTTTACCATATGTACCTTTATTTGTCACTGTCACATTTGTCCACCAGAGGGTGCTGGAAACAGCTAAATAAACAGGGGCTGAAGCTGCACACATCTAGGTTGCCTCCTTTTAAATGCTATTCACCCAAAGCAGTGGTTGTCAAAGTGGGGCCCGGAGGCCTCCACCAGTTTAACCACTTTAACCCTATTTTATACTTGGCTACTTGAAAATGGAATGTTGCGTTGGTGTCATCATGTACCTGGCATGCAGTTCCAGGGTCCTCTCCTTGCCAGACACTTGGAAGGTGTGAGGGTAGTCATCATTGTGCGTGGCCAGGATCTTCATGCCATCGATGCCGATGCGCGTCCTCACCGTGTACTTGGCCGCGCCCAGGCTGAACTTAGGCACGCAGTATAGCAGCATGTTGTTGAACTGATGACACACAGACAACATACAGTATATGCTGTTAAATGTGGTAGCTTCCACGCAGAAACCTACAAAATGTAAACTTTTTTGTGTTTTCATAAACTAATGACCCATCATGTCGTTGCATTTTTTTGGGGGCTTCTCTTTAGGGCTTGCTTCCTTTTTAAATAGTCGATAGATAATCTATTTTCAAAAAGCCGTAGCCTATAGTCGCTTCTTTTGGGCTTGTTTTCATAGAACTGGTTGCTTATTTATCTTGCATGAGTAGGGTCTGACCCTACTCATCAGAACATGGCTGTGTAGTGCAGAGTAGAGCAATGTGTTTAGTCTCACCAGGAACAGGTATCTCTCCATGGCGTTGGTGTTCCTGGCAGCCAGCTTCAGGATGTGACCCTCCTTGATGAACTCGTTGGAGGCGTTAACGATGTCCTCCTCCTCGCCCAGCATCTCATAGATCTCCAGCAGTTTCTTCAGATTATCCTGAAAACAACCAGGAACACGGAATGTTCACACAAAACTGCAATGGGGCTACAGATGTAGCATTGCTTGCCAGACATTACAAGCACCACCAGATTCATATGCACTAGGCCACGGACCCCCATTTGAGCCAATCTACAATAAGGCTAAAGTAAGGCGTGTGTGGGTTCTATCCACAAGAAGAGAGACACTGGATGTGGCACTAGGTCAAACACCAGAGGGACTGTGTGGTCCACTGTAGGCAGACCACTTTTAGACAGAATGTCCTCTCCATCAAGGGAAGCCTATGATGGAATAGCCTCCTAGTCACTCTAAAGGAAAGCCCCACCTTTATAAACACAACTAAAAGAATGGTCAGAATATCAATAGGTTTTGGCTGGGTATTAGACTATATACAGTAGGTACTTAGGTTGTTAGTTGGGCATTAGGTATGGCATTTTTATTTATTATTTTTGTAGGCAGGGCCGGACCCGGGCTCACGCGCCGTTATATTCATTTTCCCGATGTGAATTTCACCCAGGCTGGACACGTTGCTTCTGTATGCTTCTCTGTCCGCTCCACACTGACGTGACACAATTTAAACACTACAGGAGAATGGCCACCTACCAAACGTGCCATTTTGTTTTGTACAGTGCAATGTAAGTGTTCTTGACTTATTATTATTGTGGGTTTGTTTTTTATCATGCAGCGCGAGAGTGGAGCGCTGCTGATTGACAATGCCAGGGCCAGGGCCAGGGCCCATTGACAATGCCAGGGCCCATGTTACAGCACCAATGCCAGGGCCCATGTTACAGCACCAATGCCAGGGCCCATGTTACAGCACCAATGCCAGGGCCCATGTTACAGCACCGTAAAGGACTTGACATTGAGAACCAGTGCATTATTAACCTACGCCTACGGTGACAGATGATGACCAATAGCGTCACTACTTACGGATCTTCGAATGGCGCTGTTGGAATGAGTGGCTGCCATGGCGATCATGTCTAAGGACTCTAGGGAGGACACGAGAGGTAAACATTGGATCATTATCTTTTAGATTCGATTATACATGACAGACAATAATAGAAATAACTAGTGGTGGAAAAAGTTTAAAAAAAAGAAAATACTCTAGTAAAAGTATCAATACTGCAATATATAAATACTATTGTTACAAGTAAAAGTCTGGAATTCAAAATTTACTTGAGTAAAAGTACAAAAGTATTGGTATCAAAATGTATGTCAGTACCAAAAGTAGAAAGTACTCTTTATGCAGAATGTCCCATTTCACAAGTTTTCAAATGCATACAATGCATGAAAGTCTTTTGAAAATAGCAGTAGATTGGCTCTTTTCAAATGGCTGAAATGTACTGTCGTTTCAACATTCAAGCGTTGTTTGAACGTCATTTGAATGCCGTTCGAACGTCGTTCAAGCGTCTAAAAAATGTTTATGTATGTGGACATGAATAGATTGTTAAAATGTGTGTGTACGTACTCTCTGCGTCTCTGCGGTCGGGGTCCTCCTGGGGTAGTTTCTTCAGGTAGTCTTTGAGCAGCATCTCGTAAATTGGAACTCTCTGCACCGGCCCCAACATGTGGTGCTGCAGGGTCAGACTCCTACACACCTCCTGGCTCTGATTAACGACAACATCCAATGTACACATGTGACTAATTAAAAACAAAACAAAACAAAAAAAGAAGGGAACATTTTCTTAACCCTACTCACTTCATCATACAACAATTAGTTAAAATAGCCGATCTACAAGCTCACAAGATGTCGCATCACGCCCCATTGTGAGCTTGTAGATCAGCTGGGGGGGTGTATCAATAGCAGAGGCATACATGACCCTCATCCCCACCAGTAAATCCAAACCTGATAGGGTTGTATCAACATTGGTAGTATTGATTAATAGTATTGATTAAGCTCAGTCGGTCACAAGGTAAGTACTGGGAGCTGATGGTAATGATAATGATAATGAATTTTATTTATATAGCACCTTTTTAAAACAATGTTCCAAAGTGCTGCACAGAGCAGGGTGAAGACAAAACAAAGGAAAAAATACATCAAGTCAAAAAACAAAAACAACAACAAACAAAAGCAAATACAGCAAAATTACAGGAAATACAGTAACAAACTTTAAATATGTACAGTCGCGTAACATTTGGTGTAGAGGTACGTTTTTAATTTCGACTTAAAAACAGGCACGGAGGGGGCTAGCCTTAGCTGTGTCGGCAGTGCATTCCACAACGTAGGTGCACGGGCAGAAAATGCCCGATCACCACGAGTAATTAAATTAGTCCTAGGGACATCAAGGAGGGCCTTATTTGACGATCTAAGGGTGCGATCTGGTTTGTGCGGGGAGAGCATATCAAGGATATATTCAGGGGCCATTCCGTTTAAGGCTTTGTATGTGATAAGAAGAATTTTAAAATCGCACCTGGAGCCCACAGGCAACCAGTGAAGGCCAGCTAATATGGGTGTGATATGGTCTCGTTTTCTCGTGTTTGTGAGTAGTCGGGCGGCAGAGTTCTGTATGAGTTGTAGACGGGAAATTGCTTTTTTGTTAAGGCCGGAGTAAATGGAGTTGCAGTAGTCAAGGCGTGATGAAATGAGGGCGTGAATTACTTTTTCAAGGTCAGGGGGTGAGAGGAATGATTTAATTTTTGCAATGTTTCTCAACTGAAAATAGCATGATTGCACAACTGTGGTTATTTGTTTATTGAATGATAGGTCGGAGTCAAAGATCACACCCAGGTTGCGGGCTGCAGGTGTGATATTTGTGGACAGGGAACCAAATTGAGGGTGGAGGGAGAGGGTTGAATTAGAAGGGCCAAATAAGATAATTTCAGATTTGGACTGGTTGAGCTGGAGGACATTTTGTGACATCCAGTCCTTGATGTCGGATAGACAGGCTATGAGGCATGATATATGATCTGAACCGGGTTTGAGTGGGATGTATAGCTGAGTATCATCGGCATAGCAGTGAAAGTTGATGTTGTGTGAGCGAATGATGTTACCAATGGGGAGCATGTAAATAGAAAATAGCAGTGGACCTAGAATTGATCCCTGAGGGACCCCACATGTGAAAGGGGCCTGAGTGGAGGAGGCCTCTCCTATGCTGACGGACAGGGTCCGGCCTGAAAGGTACGAGCTGAGCCAGTCCAGTGCCACCCCTTTAATACCCACCCAGTGCTCAAGTCTGTGAATTAAAATGGAGTGATCTACCGTGTCAAAAGCGGAGCTAAGATCCAGGAGAAATAGCACTGAGCAGTCCCCGGAGTCAGCGGCAAGGAGTAAATCGTTTGTGACTTTTAAAAGAGTTGTCTCTGTGCTATGGAGGGTGCGGAAACCTGATTGAAATTTTTCAAAAATGCTGTTAAAATTTAAAAATGAAATCAGTTGATTAGAAACAACTTTCTCTAAAACTTTGGATAAAAATGAAAGTTTGGAAATAGGTCTAAAATGATTAAGAACGAGGGGGTCAAGAGATGGTTTCTTCAAAAGGGGCTGTACAAGGGCCTTTTTAAGGCTGGAAGGGAAAGCACCAGAGGACAGGGAACAGTTTAAAATAGATAAAATGGATGGGCCAACAGTCTCTATAACCTCCTTCAGGAATGTGGTCGGGATGGTGTCTAGTTGGCAGGAGGATGATTTCATATGAGATATTATCTCCAGGAGTGTAGTCAGTGAGATTTGCTGAAATGTAGTGAGGTGAGATGGTGGTGCTGGGTGAGTTTCAGGGGCTCTAGGTACAGAGTGGAGTTGCTGCCTAATTCCTTCAACTTTGCTGATGAAGTGGTGGAGGAACTCCTCACATCTTTCTGGCGAGGCATCCAGAGGCTGACAGGGCAGTGGGCTAATTACTGAATCAATTGCTTTAAATAGTGTTCTGGAGTTATGAGAGTGTGAGGCAACGAGGTGAGAGAAATAGCTGTTTCTGGCATTCCTGACTGCAGACTGATAACCTGCCATCAGTTCCCTGAGATGGTCATGTGAGGGGGTGAGTTTGTCTTTCTTCCATTTCCTTTCGGCTTTCCTGCATTGTCTTTTAATTTCCCTGGTCTGATCGTTTAACCAGGGTATGGTTTTAGGTTTGGCCAGTTTAATTTTGAAAGGTGCAATGGAGTTGAGTATATGGGAACACGTGCTGTTAAAATCATCAACTAAGTCATCCACTGATAATGGCGGGTGCAAAGTGGAGTTGATTGGAGTAGCAGAGAATGCTTGTTGAAATTTTTGACTAGAATTGGCATTAAATGATCTAGAACGGAATGAAGTACGTGGCATGGGATCATGAGTAGGGAGCATAGTGTGGAAGAGTACGGCTTTATGGTCAGAGGGGGGGAATTCTATAATATTGAGGTTCTCCAGGGAGACACCATAGGAGAGCACTAAGTCGAGGGTGTGACCCAATTTATGTGTGGGACCATTTACATGCTGAGTTAAATTAAAAGATTCATAGAGTCCAATAAAATCTGTTGCAAATGTAGATGAAGGGCAGTCAACATGTATATTGTAGTCGCCTGCCAGAATAACGCTGTTGTGCTGGGCCATGATAATAGATAGAAGCTCAGAGAACTCTTCAAGAAAGCCGGCTAGGTAGGTAGGTGTTGCAATCCACCTCCCAGGAGTCTAGCGCACAGAAATAAGGATAGAATCCCGCATTCTAGCTGATACCGACAATAAAATAACCCTCCCCGACCTGAAAGTGAAGGTCAGCAGCATAACAGTAAACTCTGATGTCTATTTGTGTCCACTGTTTCACAAGACAAATCGCTGACATAATACTCTGTTCAGAGACAAATGAAAGGAACCACTCAGCTCACATGGGACAGAATTAAAAACCGAGCTGACTGGACAGCATTGCGTAGGAGTGCTGGTCATTGGTCAACCTAGAGGTCAGGGACACACAGACAATGTTTACTCCCACACTGTCCTCGTGTGCAAAGCTCTACATTACAAGCTTTCCTCTTTGCTATTTGTCACACTCAGTCACACATCCTACTATAAATGCGCCATGTCTCTGTGTGTCTGCGTGCGTGTGTGTACGGTTGAAATGCACGTAACTCGACAACCGTTTGCCCCACCGACTTCACATTCGACCCACGCGGTCCACACCCCCGCAGGGAGTGCAGTGCCCGGTATCGAGTCGGGCGGACCCACGGTTCTCCAGAACCACCACAAAAGGCTCTTAAAGGCTCTGATCAGGCTCTGCCAGTGGGAATCCCCTCACCTGTGCAATTGGCAGCCTCTACCTCAGCCAATTGAGGCTCAGGCAATTGAGGCTGCTCTGGGAATCCCCTCAGTGGGAATCCCCTGGCCTGAGTCGGTCGGACCCGGTTCTCCAAAACCACCACAAAAGGCTCTGGTCAGGCTCTACCAGTGAGCCTAATCAGCCTAAATCCCCTCACCTGTGAAATTGCCAGCCTCTGCCTCAGCCAATTGATTGCCATGGCAACCACACACCTGCCAATTGATTACTTAACCAGACTACTTTTCACAGTCAGTTTGCACTCTTCACACACAGGCAGACAGACAGATAGATAGATACAGAGATCTCCATGTGGGACACAGACAGACAGTAAAAATGGGTGCTATGACAACAGGTATTGCATACTACAGATATCTCCATACAGTATGGGCACAAAAGGGACACAGACAGATAGTTAAAATGGGTGCTATGACAAGACGGGTATTATTAGGTTCCCAAGTTGCATCGTTCCCAAGTAGGCCGGTGGCCAACGGGCACGTCCAAGTCTAGTCCACTTAAAAAGCCAAAAAGTCGACAGCACCAATTCACTGAGCAGCAACACTAGAGATGACAGCACAAATTCACTGAGCAACTATAGTACTATAGCTTTTCTTCATTCATTACAATGAGAAAACGGTGCATTACTAATGATAGTAGGCTTGTTTACTGTGATATACTCCACCAAGATACCCATGTACCTGTCTAGATACTTCCTTAATGTTAACGAAGTCCACACCCACAACACCAGAGGGAGTGCAACGAACCATGTACAACCCAGATTCGGCACAAACAATTCGAAACTGGCCCCCGTAAAATATGAATCCCCCCCACCGCTGCAGGGTCAGACTCCTACACACCTCCTGGCTCTGATTAACGACAACATCCAATGTACACATGTGACTAATTAGTCATAGTTAGATTGAACTCTATTCTAGTTTGAACATTAGGCCAAAATAAACCTGATTCATACTTGGAGAATGCAGATCTACAACACACACACAAAGTTGAAATATGAAGATAAGAGTTTCTGGCCGACAGCAATGATATTATGCAATGCGTTGTGAGCTTGTAGGTCTGATAAGTTCAGCGCACAATGCAGAATGAATTAGGCATTACTGTCCAGTCCAGTGTCCATGTGCTCTCACTGCTCTGTGCTTGTGGAGCAGCCTGCGGTTAGGTTACAGGAGTCACACACACACACTTCCGTTGAAGTCAGTGTTCTTTTTGGCAGCAACTTTAGATTTTAGTTTTAGTCATAGTCTCTTGAATAGTTTTCATTTAGTTTTAGTCACATTTTAGTCACCTAGAATGTTTTAGTGTTAGTCTAGTTTTAGACTAAATATCATAAGATTTTAGTCGACTAAATCTACAGTTGATTTAGTCGAACAAAATGTATTTTGGCGGGCCTTGATGCCGTCGTAATGACTGTTTTTTCACTTGCTGAAAATAGCTGATCTACAAGCCCACAACTCATCGCAGCTCGACGCGTTGTGAGCTTGTAGATCAGCTATTTTCAGCATGCAACTAATTGTAAAATGACTTATACTGGATCTCTTGTACACTAGTCCATCCCTAACATTTTAGTCTACTAATTTGTTGACGAAATTGTCGGTAATATATTTAGTCTTGGTTTTAGTCATCGTAGCTTAGTTTTCATTTAGTTTCCATTTAGTTTTCGTCAGTGAAAAAAGGTAGTCGACGAACATTTCGTCTTAGTTTTAGTCGACGAAATCAACACTGGTTGTGAGCGTGTAGGTCTGCTAAGTTCTTTTTTTAAATATAATTTTTATCCCACGATTTTGCAACCCAGTTTTTCCACCCAGTGCCAATTATCTAATGTAATCCTGGGCGCTACACTTCCTCTGCCAACCTGGGGGGGCAGCGGCACTGATGACGCGGAGGAGGGAACACGCCCCCAGCATCCCCAGCGGGAATCGAACCCAGGACCTTCTAGCTGTGAGGCGACAGCACTACCAACTGTGCCACCGTGCCCCTTAGGTCTGCTAAGTTCAGCGCACAATGCAGAATGAATCAGGCATTAATTACTGTCCAGTGTCCATGTGCTCTCACTGCTCTGTGCTTGTGGAGCAGCCTGTTAGGTTACAGGAGTCACACACAGTACCTGGATCTCCAGGATGATGGCCTTGAAGCTTGGCGAGCGCTCCGGCCACTGCTTCAGCAGCTCCATGGCCTTCTCAAAGTTCTTCACGTACTCTGCGTACATCTTCAGGAAGGGAGTGATAGTCAGCAAGATGTCCCCGATGCGAGGCGTCGTCTCCCTGAACACATGAGAGAGAGAGAGACACAGACATACATACATCACTCAATATTTTGTTAGGCCATTTGTGAAACAGTGTGAAAGGAGCTACTCCCACCCCCTCCCCTACCCTAGTGCTGTTTCATAAACAACCAAAATATGTTTTGAAGAGATTGGAGATTGAGGCGTTCTTGAAATAGCCAAGATCATTAGGGTTTTCTAGAATATTGGACATTTATTCTATCGCTAGTTTGACCACTTAAAATACTCTTGAATCTTTTTTTTTCTTCTTTTTTTTCACAATTTTGTAACCCATTTTACACCTGTGTCAATTATATAATGTGATCCTGGGCTCTACACACCCTCCGCCAACCTGGGGAGAGCAACGGACTTGATTATGGGTAATCTTATTACTAAGGACCGCAATGGAACCGCAATGGAACCAGGTAAACTTTTTTTTCCCGTTACCCTTTTCGATTATTGTGGGTCAGATGTATGTTGTTAATGTGACATACGTTTTATAATTTCATGATCAATAAAGACAGCAATCAATCAATAAATCAGACATGACATTTCAATATCATCCCATCCTTAATCAAAGGCGTTGAACTCACCACTCCCCCATGCGTTTCTCCAGGGCTGGGTACAGGAACTGGCTGTGCAAGTTCCAGATGGATGAAATGTTAGAGAAGATGTTTTTCACCACTTCTACTGGGAAGGATCCTTTATTTGCCTCCTCCATCAGCCTGGCACAGAACACCTGCAGACCCACACATGCTGTATATATACCGATCAAAGTGTATTGTTGCTGTCAGGCAGAAACCTCTTAACTCATTGTTTTTTTTTTTAATTAACGTCCTAGTTGATCATACTACAGCATTACCAAAAAAAAACCTCAAAAGTTGAGCTTGTAAATCTACTGCTGTTGATGCTTTTGAATTTTAATCCTGAGAAGTAACAGTTTTGAACATATGAGGTTTCCACCCGACAGGGAGGATGTATAGTTTGCTGCATAGCAGAATTGGAAATTCCAACCGGTATCTTTAAGATATTTTAAAATATATATTTTCGTGCACAGAAAAAAGGACGGAACATAAGTAACTAACTGAATGAATAACTGCTTCCGTTTCCCGCCTTTCAATCAGGGGGGTGTATAGTAAAGAGGTTGTCTGGCTCTGCGAGACTTAATTGAACTGCAGCGTTTCTCTGTGTGGGGGCGGGGCTTCTTCCTTACCTGCTCCAGAAGGTCGAGACGTTCCACGTACGCTTTCTCCGTCTGCAGGAGCTTGTTGGCGATCTTATACAGCTTCTGCTCGTTGGTCTCCTGGAATGCAAGGACATGAGGATATATTGTAAATATAAAAACAAAACAAAACAAAAAAAGAAGGGAACATTTTCTTAACCCTACTCACTTCATCGTACAACAATTAGTTAAAATAGCCGATCTACAAGCTCACAAGATGTCGCATCACGCCCCATTGTGATCTTGTAGATCAGCTGGGGGGGTGTATCAATAGCAGAGGCATACATGACCCTCATCCCCACCAGTAAATCCAAACCTGATAGGGTTGTATCAATATTGGTAGTATTGATTGATAGTATTGATTAAGCTCAGTCGGTCACAAGGTAAGTACTGGGAGCTGATGGTAGGTGTTGCAATCCACCTCCCAGGAGTCTAGCGCACAGAAATAAGGATAGAATCCCGCATTCTAGCTGATACCGACAATAAAATAACCCTCCCCGACCTGAAAGTGAAGGTCAGCAGCATAACAGTAAACTCTGATGTCTATTTGTGTCCACTGTTTCACAAGACAAATCGCTGACATAATGCTCTGTTCAGAGACAAATGAAAGGAACCACTCAGCTCACATGGGACAGAATTAAAAACCGAGCTGACTGGACAGCATTGCGTAGGAGTGCTGGTCAACCTAGAGGTCAGGGACACACAGACAATGTTTACTCCCACACTGTCCTCGTGTGTCCTCAATGTATATGTTTCTTTTCCCTTTTTACCTCCATTATGATGAATTCCTGTTCTGTTCTTTGTCTATATAGAAGTCTATTTGTACGTCTCTAATTGTTTTGATGAATTGAACATGGTGGACCCTGTTGTAAACAAGTGTAATGCTTAATTGGGTCGTCCACTCACAGTTAACAGCCTTTGTATTGAGTTTGTGCTTGAAATGTACTGTAATTCTGCAAACTGTTAATACAATTTTCAATCAATCAATCAATATGCATAATAATGAATAAATAATTGTTTAGCCACTTAAGCCCTTGGCGCTTATTCACTATTTCAGGAATAAATAGCCTTGTTTCACATGTTACCAATACATACACATTGGCCTCGGTTACATGCACAAAAATGAATTGTCTATTCTGTAGACTGTACGGCTCTGCGTTCAGAGTTCCAGTGATCCAGCTGTGTGACACTGTATTGTTCCACCACTTTTGCTTTGGCAATGTAAACGTATGTTTTCCCATGCCAATAAAGCCCTTTGAATTGAATTGAATTGATTCACGTCATAAGTGATCGCGGAATGTGCCGTCGCTTTGAAATGACAGCGGAGTACATTCCGATTCTAGAGGCAAATCCACTCCACCACGGCACTGTTTTTCTGGCAAATCTAAGCTAGCAAATATAAGACTTCCGGGGGACGATCTCTTCAAAATAAGAGTGTCACACTAGTCGATACATAGCAGGGATTTTTGTCCAGTGTCCACTTTAGTTCACTTTAGTCTGGAAATGGGATGGTGTTTGACCTTTCACCTCGCTGTATGGTGTGCCAATTTAATTTTTACACCTCTGCTGCTTAGCGGACAGTGTGGTGTTGTAGAGGAGGTCTCCCGGACATGTGCGTATGTCACACTAGTCGATACATAGCAGGGATTTTTGTCCAGTGTCCACTTTAGTTCACTTTAGTCTGGAAATGGGATGGTTTTTGACCTTTCACCTCGCTGTACGGCATGCCAATTTTTGTTTTACACCTCTGCTGCTTAGCGGACAGTGTGGTGTTGTAGAGGAGGTCTCCCCGGACATGTGCGTATGTTACACTAGTCGATACATAGCAGGGATTTTTGTCCAGCGTCCATTTTAGTTCATTTTGGTCTGGAAATGGGATATTTTTTTACCTGACCTCATGCCATAATTTTTTTTACACCTCTGCTGCTTAGCGGACGGTGTGGTGTTGTAGAGGAGGTCTCCCCGGACATGTGCATATGTCACACTAGTCGATACATAGAAGGGATTTTTGTCCAGCATCCACTTTATAAAGTCCATGCACTCCAGTGAATGGACTTGGGCATTCCAGTGCATGGACTTGGGCATTTATCCATTTAGATAACTTTTTTACGTTATTTCATTACTTATTTTTACACAGAAACATAATGTGTGTCTTCACAATAACTGTAATGTAATAATAATACTAATAATGTAATGTAATAATTATTTCATTAACTACGCTTTTATTCTGAAAGCAACCGGATGTCTTAAATTTGCTAGCTCTCAAACAGGAAGTTCTAGATTTGCCAAAAAGACGGAGCCCTCCACCACTCTGTCCTCGCATCGAATCCTCTCCTCCTCCACTCCTCCTCGCTGGGGGCGGAGCCGAGGAGCGAGTGGAGGACGCGAGGGGAGTGAGAAAGTTGCGGTATTTCCACACACATCATAGAAACACAGAACACCTGCTGGGGGATCTACATACACCCCCACCCTGTGGCTCCCCCCTGTGGAGGGAACAGGTCCTGACACTTCAGTCTCAATGAAGTTGTGATGGAACCTGTAGCCTTTAGAACCATAGACATATATACATAGACGCCTCATTTGCCGCTGCAGTTCATTGGAGCGACGTGTATCCCAATGAAGGCGGAAGTGCAGTGCTGAAGGCTTTTTTTTTTTTTTTAACAAATCTTTATAACAGTCATGACAATATACATTACAAAACAAGACAAACAAACAAACACAAACAACAAAGTTATTAACAATACAACATCAGAGCCAGGGGGGATTAGATTACTAACAGAAAACATTAAAAGAGTGAACACAAAGCAACAGTTCTCCGCAGCTTTCTTATTTAGAAGTGCTGAAGGCATTTGCTGAATGCGACTGCGTCGCTGCCCGAGTGACGTCACTCATGTGAATCCTCCATGTCTCTCGCTGTCACTCAAGTGACTACTGGCCAATCACAGCGCGTCTTTTCCGGGACTTATGTTACGCACGCGGAAGCTTGACAAGCTTCCGCTTTGCTTCCGCTATTCTTCGCAAGGAATGTCGGGAAAATAGTGCCTTCAATTTTGACACACGCCTCAGAGCCGGAAGGGGCGTCTATGTATATATGTCTATGTTTAGAACTATCAGAGTACCATAACATCCATGACTGAGGATTGGATCCAAAGACTGATAGACCCCAATTCTTTGTTGACGTCATCCTGACAGACCGCTATACCAACATACTCTCCACTCCATTCCACTTCATAGTAAAGCAGGTCAGATATACATTCTTTACTCAACACACTAGGCCAACAGGTGAATCTGAGAGGATGATCTGCATAAGGTTGGTCTACATCCCTGTAAGTCACCTTGCTGTAGTTCTCTGACAGGAGGAGGTCCAACGACAGAGGAGAGGAATCTGTTGGAGGAAACACAGTAAAACACACATGATGAAATGGACTGACACGCGCGCGCACGTTTCTACGTCACAACAAAACTTTACAGTCTCTCCGTCAGTCTCTGCGTGTACGTGTACAGCGGCGGTAGGCAAGGGTCTGTGTTTACGTCTTGCGCGTCCGTCCGTCCGTTCTCTCTCTCTCTCTCTCTCTCTCTCTCTCTCTCGCTCTCTCTCTCTCTCTCGTTTACATTGCCGAAGTGGAACAAGACAATCAAAACAGAACAATGTATTTACAAATACATATTGGATATAAATAGGAATTAAATAAAGGTGTAAACAGAGCTGTGTTATATTAGCACTTTGGGTCTTTTTGGCCTATCTTGTGAAACTATAAAAAGCATTTTCTGTCAGAGATAGTTATACCTCCCTTATGATGAATTCCTGTTCTGTTCTTTGACTATATAGAAGTGTCTATTTGTACGTCTCTAAATGTTTTGATGAATTGAACAAGGTGGACCCTCTTGTAAACAAGTGTAATGCTTAATTGGGTCGTCCACTCACAGTTAACAGTCTTTGTATTGAGTTTGTGCTTGAAATGTACTGTAATTCTGCAAACTGTTAATAAAAACTGTCTAAAAACCAGGAAGAGACTCCTGCTCTGGGCGGAAAATTGCCGCGCCTAGACGCCCAGAAATGTGCTTACACTGTAAAAGAAGCCAACTATGATTATCTTGGCAATTTTGTGTGCCTTGTGATGATTGGGTCCAGTATATAGTTCAGTGTCCATGGAGCAGGGCCAAATTAGCCTTGGGCCAGTGGGGCCGTAGCTCTCAGGGGCCCTTCAAGGAAATTGGACCGTGTGGTCCTGGGTTTGAGGCCCTGAAATGGGCTCCTGTGGTAATTGATTTTGTTACATTTAGGTCAAAAAGATGATAAAAACACGAAGATTCCGCGCGCACGAGCACTATATGGGGGCCCCGCAAAAGATTACCGGCCCAGGAGCCCTCGTGGGGGTTAATCCGTCCCTGCCATGGAGTTAATGAATGGTTTATAAGCTGTGTTCATGTTCACTCTCCCATTGGAAATGAATAGGCTACACTCCTAATAATAATAATAATAATAATAATGAATGGTTCATAAGCTGTGTTCATGTTCACTCTCCCATTGGAAAGGAATAGGCTACACTCCTAATAATAATAATAATAATAATAATAATAATAATGAATGGTTCATAAGCTGTGTTCATGTTCACTCTCCCATTGGAAATGAATAGGCTACACTCCTAATAATAATAATAATAATAATAATAATAATAATAATAATGAATGGTTCATAAGCTGTGTTCATGTTCACTCTCCCATTGGAAATGAATAGGCTACACTCCTAATAATAATAATAATAATAATAATAATAATAATAATAATAATGAATGGTTCATAAGCTGTGTTCATGTTCACTCTCCCATTGGAAATGAATAGGCTACACTCCTAATAATAATAATAATAATAATAATAATAATAATAATAATAATAATAATAATAATGAATGGTTTATAAGCTGTGTTCATGTTCACTCTCCCATTGGAAATGAATAGGCTACACTCCTAATAATAATAATAATAATAATAATAATAATACTGAATGGTTTATAAGCTGTGTTCATGTTCACTCTCCCATTGGAAATGAATAGGCTACACTCCTAATAATAATAATAATAATAATAATAATAATAATGAATGGTTCATAAGCTGTGTTCATGTTCACTCTCCCATTGGAAATGAATAGGCTACACTCCTAATAATAATAATAATAATAATAATAATAATGAATGGTTCATAAGCTGTGTTCATGTTCACTCTCCCATTGGAAATGAATAGGCTACACTCCTAATAATAATAATAATAATACTAATAATAATAATAATAATAATAATGAATGGTTCATAAGCTGTGTTCATGTTCACTCTCCCATTGGAAATGAATAGGCTACACTCCTAATAATAATAATAATAATAATAATAATAATAATAATAATAATAATAATGAATGGTTCATAAGCTGTGTTCATGTTCACTCTCCCATTGGAAATGAATAGGCTACACTCCTAATAATAATAATAATAATAATAATAATAATACTGAATGGTTCATAAGCTGTGTTCATGTTCACTCTCCCATTGGAAATGAATAGGCTACACTCCTAATAATAATAATAATAATACTAATAATAATAATAATAATAATAATGAATGGTTCATAAGCTGTGTTCATGTTCACTCTCCCATTGGAAATGAATAGGCTACACTCCTAATAATAATAATAATAATAATAATAATAATAATAATGAATGGTTCATAAGCTGTGTTCATGTTCACTCTCCCATTGGAAATGAATAGGCTACACTCCTAATAATAATAATAATAATAATAATAATAATAATAATAATAATAATAATGAATGGTTCATAAGCTGTGTTCATGTTCACTCTCCCATTGGAAATGAATAGGCTACACTCCTAATAATAATAATAATAATAATAATAATAATAATAATAATAATGAATGGTTCATAAGCTGTGTTCATGTTCACTCTCCCATTGGAAATGAATAGGCTACACTCCTAATAATAATAATAATAATAATAATAATAATAATAATAATAATAATAATAATAATAATAATAATAATAATGAATGGTTCATAAGCTGTGTTCATGTTCACTCTCCCATTGGAAATGAATAGGCTACACTCCTAATAATAATAATAATAATAATAATAATAATAATAATAATAATAATAATGAATGGTTCATAAGCTGTGTTCATGTTCACTCTCCCATTGGAAATGAATAGGCTACACTCCTAATAATAATAATAATAATAATAATAATAATAATAATGAATGGTTCATAAGCTGTGTTCATGTTCACTCTCCCATTGGAAATGAATAGGCTACACTCCTAATAATAATAATAATAATAATAATAATAATGAATGGTTCATAAGCTGTGTTCATGTTCACTCTCCCATTGGAAATGAATAGGCTACACTCCTAATAATAATAATAATAATAATAATAATAATAATAATGAATGGTTCATAAGCTGTGTTCATGTTCACTCTCCCATTGGAAATGAATAGGCTACACTCCTAATAATAATAATAATAATAATAATAATAATAATAATACTGAATGGTTTATAAGCTGTGTTCATGTTCACTCTCCCATTGGAAATGAATAGGCTACACTCCTAATAATAATAATAATAATAATAATAATAATAATACTGAATGGTTTATAAGCTGTGTTCATGTTCACTCTCCCATTGGAAATGAATAGGCTACACTCCTAATAATAATAATAATAATAATAATAATAATAATAATGAATGGTTCATAAGCTGTGTTCATGTTCACTCTCCCATTGGAAATGAATAGGCTACACTCCTAATAATAATAATAATAATAATAATAATAATAATAATAATAATAATAATAATAATAATAATAATGAATGGTTCATAAGCTGTGTTCATGTTCACTCTCCCATTGGAAATTAATAGACTCCAACATTCTTCCTGTCTCCTAATAATGTGTCCGCCCACATCACGCAGATACGGGAAGTAAAGCAAAGTTGGGACCTGTTGCTATTGGCATCTTGGTTGTTACTATGGGCAGGACACCCAAATTCACTTTTTCTTAGATTATATACATTATATAAAGATCATAAATGTGTCACTTGTGACAGGGAGCGATGATAATGATATGATACATTCTGCTCACAGGTTTGTGGTTCGAGAGCTTTCTGCTGTTTTTGTAGTTATTTTGGTGTACTTCCAGTTTCCGGATAGAAACTAAATGTTTGGCGCCACTCATTACATATTGCATCACTGTGTACGCACATCTAATTAATATTTATATTTGTTTCATTGTGTTGTGGGGGGCGTGGTACAGTGTGGGGAGGGGGCGGAGTCGAGCGTGCATATCATTATTTTCGGAAACAGAAAGCTGACCGCATCAGCAATTACTTTCCTGCCGTGTGAGAGGGCAGTATCGCCGGAAATGGCTGCATGTAGAGAAACCAGCAGCACCAGATTCCTCTGTGTGTGTGTGTGTGTGTGTGTGTGTGTGTGTGTGTGTGGGGGGGGGGGGGGGCATTTCTACGTATTTCTCATTTAACTGTCTTTAAGGCTGAGCTGGTACTTTACTGAACACATACTATAGAGCGTCGCAGTCCCGCCTCCTACCCTGGACCAGGAAATGAAACCCAATGCATTTTTCCCATAGACATTTCTTAAAGTATTTATTTAAAGACGGTTACGCCGCGGACAAAGCCAACTCGAGTCGTGACAACTCATGACAACACAAACAATATTTTGGACCAAACAAATAATTACAAAGAAGAAAAACAACAAAAAAAGTGTTGTAACCTGCCGTTTTTTTCTTCTTTCTAATTATTTGTTAGGCACAAAAATTGTGTTTGTTGTCATGATTTGTCACGACTCGAGTTGGCTTTGTCCGCGGCGTAAACGTCTTTAAATAAATACTTTCTGAAGTGTCTATGAGGAAAATGAACGGAGAATCATTTCCTGGTCCAGGGTAGGAGGCGGGACTGCGACGCTCTATACTACTATACTAATACTATAGTAGTACTACGATACTGATATCCAATAAAAGTATAAAAGCTGTATCAACATGGACTCACGTTTTAAAAAGGCCTCTCTGTCGGTGCTTCCTGGAGCAGGAGGTGGAGGAGGAACAGGAGGAGGTGGAGGAAACGCAGGAGGTGGAGGGCTCCTCCTCCTCCTGGTGCTAGGAGCTGGAGCACCAGGACGAGCAGGAACAGGAGGAGGGCTCCTCCTCCTCCTGGTGTCACTTCATCACCCGTTCACAATTGCGTAGACTTCTTTAATACGCACAAACACAATGTGGGATGTTCATTACAGTTGGACCCAAATGTTTGGACGGAAATCACAGGATGACACCAAAGATGTGGTGGTGTAGCTGTAGCCCATTCTGCTCACAGGTTTGTGGATCGAGAGCTTTCTGCTGTTTTTGTAGTTATTTTGGTGTACTTCCAGTTTCCGGATAGAAACTAAATGTTTGGCGCCACTCATTACATATTGCATCACTGTGTACGCACATCTAATTAATATTTATATTTGTTTCATTGTGTTGTGGGGGGCGTGGTACAGTGTGGGGAGGGGGCGGAGTCGAGCGTGCATATCATTATTTTCGGAAACAGAAAGCTGACCGCATCAGCAATTACTTTCCTGCCGTGTGAGAGGGCAGAAACTGTGTGGGTTGAATTAATTTTCAAAAAGGCTAAATCGGTATTAGTGGGCACCGTCTACAGACCGCCTGACCAACATGGGTTCTATGATATACTTGAGGGGTGCTTAGCTGAGGAGGAATGTGTAGAGAAAATCCTGATTGGCGACTACAATACAGACATGCAACGTAAGGAAGCACCTGTGTTTAAGTCATTCAGTAAGTTCTGTGATCTAGTGTCAGTCAGCTAATTACCCAACCCACTAGAGTGTGTGATTCTACTCAAACGGTCATTGATCTCATTCTGTCCTCGGACAAATCCAGAATCTCCAAGAAAGGGGTTATTGTATGTGGGCTTAGTGATCATTTTATGATATTCTGTACCCGCAAAATACAAAAACTTAAGACCGGCTGCCACAAAACAGTCATATCAAGGGACCTCAAAACCTACTCTAGTGAGGTCTTTAACCAAGTATTGGAGAGTCTGGATTGGTCCGATGAGCTTAAAAGCACACTTGTCGAAGAAGCTTGGCTTGGCTTCAAAACCAAATATACATCAGTACTGAACAACATGGCTCCTTTGAGAACCACCAGGGGCAAAACCCGCTCGGAACCATGGATGAATTCGGACATACTGGCTGCAATGAAAGCCAGAGACAAAAAATGCTCTGAATTTCTAAAATGCAAGTCAAAGCTAGCCAAGCGCTTCGACAGTGTTCGCCAAGCTCGTTTGAACAACCTAAATACCCAACGAATCAAGCTAAGAAACAGTGTAACTGCCATGACCAAATCAGCTAAAAGTAACTTCATCAATGATAAAGCACAGGAAAACAAAAACAATCCTCATGAGCTCTGGAAGCTACTAAACAATCAACTAGGCTATGGTCAGAAACTAAAAACCAGGTTTTCAAACATAAACATCAAATCAGACAACACTCTCATCACTGACAACCTTGATGTGGCCAACTACTTGAATATCTTCTTTACAAACATAGCAACAACTCTGGTTAACAAACTGCCCTCCCACTCTGGGCTCTTTGGTGTAGAGCACATTACAACCTTCTACAGAAACCTAGGTGTTTGTAAAGACGATTTTAAACTAGTTATGGTAACAACTGATGAGGTAATTAAGAAACTGAGTGCCCTCCAACCCCACAAGGCCACAGGCCATGACAACATTCCCTCCAAATTTCTCAGAGACTCAGCCATCTCTATAGCTCCAATCATCACCCACATAGTAAACCTCTCCATCAAACAGGGACAGGTCCCCCAAGATTTCAAACTGGCCAAAGTAACCCCCTTGCACAAGAAAGGGAGTAAATTAGACCCCGGCAACTACCGCCCTATTTCTATTCTTAGTTCCATCTCGAAAGTGATGGAAAAAATAGTCTATGAACAGGTTGAAAAGTATCTTGCCACTAATAAATTATTGTACGAGTTCCAATCTGGCTTCAGAACATCCCACTCCACTGACACATGCCTTCTCTATTTGAGCGACCACATCAAACAAGAGGTGGACGCTGGCAAATACTGCGGCATGGTCATGCTGGACCTCCAAAAGGCTTTTGACACCGTGAACCACTCCATACTGGTTAACAAGCTAAAAGCAATTGGTTTCGATAGCACATCAGTGAGCTGGATGCAATCCTACCTGGAGGGGAGAGAACAGATGGTGGAAGTGAACGGAACACTGTCCCCCCCCCCCCTCCCAGTGAGCTGTGGCGTTCCACAAGGAAGCATACTAGGGCCTCTACTGTTCCTAATATATGTAAACGACATGACTTCAGCTTGTGACTGCAACTTGTTCCTGTTCGCAGATGACTCAGCACTACTGGTCTCGGACAGGGACAAACTGCAGGTTGAAAATGCCCTCAGCTCTGAACTCGGTTGAATCTGCACCTGGCTCACTGATAACAAACTATCTTTACACCTGGGAAAAACTGAATCCATTCTCTTTGGCTCTATTAGTAATCTCAGCAAGGCAAATGGCTTCTTGGTTAGAGTGGGTGACAATGTTATCACACGTAAAGATGAAATTACCTACCTAGGTTCCATCCTGGAGGCTAATCTTTCCGGTGATAAAATGGCCACCAACGTAATCAAAAAAGTCAACCATAGAACAAGATTCCTCTACAGGATCTCCTCACTGGTCAACAAAAACACCTTGAAGACCTTAACAGGAGCCCTTGTACAGGGTTTCTTTGACTATGCATGCACCTCCTGGTACCACAGCACCTCAAAGGCCCTTAAAACCAGGCTCCAGACTTCCCAAAACAAACTGGTCAGGCTCCTACTTGACCTAGCCCCCCGAACCCACCTCACCCCTGCCCACTTCGACAGGCTGGAATGGCTTAGGGTCGACGACAGAGTACAGCATCTTGCAATGGGTCTGGTCCACAAGATTCGATACACCACCAAGATACCCATGTACCTGTCTAGATACTTCCTTAATGTTAACGAAGTCCACACCCACAACACCAGAGGGAGTGCAACGAACCATGTACAACCCAGATTCGGCACAAACAAGGGACTAAATTATTTTCGCTCCTATGCCACCAAAATGTGGAACGCCCTACCAACTGTCATTAAGACATGCGAATCCCTTGACTCCTTCAAAACCGCTCTCAAAGGGCACCTACGGATGGCTGCAATTCGAAACTGGCTCCCGTAAAATCTGAATCTGAATCCTGGTGCTAGGATCTGGAGCACCAGGAGGAGCAGGAACAGGAGGAGGTGGAGGAGGCCAGAGCCTGGTGCTAGGAGCTGGAGCACCAGGTGGAGGGCTCCTCCTCCTCCTGGTGCTAGGATCTGGAGCACCAGGAGGAGCAGGAACAGGAGGAGGAGGATTCAGGAGGTCACAGGCAGCAGAGATTCCCTCCTCGTGTCTTGAAAAAACACCCCGTGTCACTTCAACGCATTCTGAAATGAAAAAAACACCCCGTGTCACTTCAACGCATTCTGAATGATATTAGAAACTATCGACAAGTATCGACCAATCAGAAGAGGGGGCGGGGCTAATTGAAGTTTGATGCTAAGCCACGGTCACGCCATTTTACGAATACTCACGCTTTTGATAACTTTTCATCGTTAAGGTCTGTTGTGTATGCTGAGCGAGTTTTATTTACAACGGACCATCCTGCTAGGAGGTGTTCGTTAAAGTGCGACCAGGGAAAATGGCATAAATTGCGCGGTCATGGCGCCAAGAGAGTTTTTTGTAAGTCGGGATATGATACAGGTGTGTACCGACTTTCATACATGTATGTGAAACCGTCTTGTGGGGCTTCAAGCACAACGTTTTGTAGGGGGCACTATTGAGCCACCAGGCCACGCCCCTTTTTGAGACGAATGGGTGTGCAAAAAGCTGCACAACTTTTCATGTACGTCTCAAAAACAAAAAAGCTTTTCATTTGTGCAAAGAAAAAGAATAATCTTTGCGATTTCAATATATCTCTGCTGTCGGAGCCTCTGAACTGCCCTAGGGCTTCTCATTTACCTGCAAACAAAGGTCTCTTGTTGGGCTCAGAGTCCCAGCATCTCTGCATGAGCTCCACCAGCTCTTCTAATCCAGCTGCTTTCTGGACATCGATTTTACGAAGATCTGGTCTCTGTCCCCTTGGAATGTGGTACATCAACAAGGTCTGACCCATCCCTACATAAAATACAGGAACATTTACTTAATTGTGTGTGTGTGTGTGTGTGTGTGTGTGTGTGTGTGTGTGTGTGTGTGTGTGTGTGTGTGTGTGTGTGTGTGTGGGCGTGCACGTGCGTGCGCGTGCACGTGCACGTGCGTGTGGGCTAGGGCTTTAAGCAACTAGTCGACCAAATCAGCCAAATCCACTAGTTGACCTTGTTGACCTTGTTGACCTTGTTGGTATTAGTATTTTTAGGCCTCAAGATCAGCTAGATTATAGTTATAGTCACCAATGTACACAGTTTTAAAATGTACAACTATTATTAAATTACAAAATAAACAAATTACATAATAGGTAGGCCTAGTTAAACAACTAGTCAACTAGTAAAAATCACTAGAAGTGAAAGCCCTAGTATGTGCGTGCATGCGTGCGTGTGCGTATATGCGTGCGAATAGTTTACCTGGATAGGGACTCTCTCCAGTGAGAATGGTCCAGAGAAGTATGCCGTAGCTAATGAAAAGGCGGGAAGCATTCAAGCATTAGAAAGAGGTTTTCACACTATAAAAAAACATGTGTCACTTCAACGCATAATATGAATTTGATGACTGATGTAGTAACAGAATTCCTTCTAGAGTTCACCTGTAAACATCATAGTGAACATGGTGGTATGTTACTAGATGAATCACCTGTAAACATCATAGTGAACATGGTGGTATGTTACTAGATGAATCACCTGTAAACATCATAGTGAACATGGTGGTATGTAACTAGATGAATCACCTGTAAACATCATAGTGAACATGGTGGTATGTACTGTAACTAGATGAATCACCTGTAAACATCATAGTGAACATGGTGGTATGTACTGTAACTAGATGAATCACCTGTAAACATCGTAGGAGCGAACACGGCGGTATGTCTCTCCAAAAGACTCAGGGGGCATGTAGAACAGAGTGCCTCCTTTGTTTGTATGGTTGGTCGACCTGACACTGTTGGACATCGTAGACAGGCCAAAATCTGCTATCTGTTGACAGAAAGAGGAGGCGTTTATGACTTTGTTTAAGCGGGACATGCAGTGACGAGAACAGACTGTTAATTTCGTCAGCAAATTTGCATTTATATGAATACATGAACTGATAAGATATGTGTATACATATATATATATATATATATATATATATATATATATATATACTGTATAGTGTACCTTGGCATTGAGGTCGGCATCCAGCAGGATATTGGCTGGTTTCAGGTCCATGTGCACAAGGTTCTTCTTACAGTGGAGGAAGTCCATGGCTAGCGCCACCTGGTGGGCTAGACGGAACGCCAGGGGCCAGGGTGGAGGTTTATGGCTCTGTAGAAAGGTTAAGAATAGTTTTGGATTCAGTGTTAGTTCTTTATTACTGCAGGATTCATAAAGGTCAGAGTAATTAAGTAGGCCTGTTGTGTAATACAAACTCAACAAAAGATACCATTTTCTTTCAACGTAAAAAACTAAAACTAAGGGCATTGTGTCTATAATTTCAGTTAGTTTTGTAAACACACAACACACTTTCAGTTAGTTAACGTCTTTGTTTTTTATTCTAGTTTTGATTTAGTTCAGTTGACGAAAATGCGTTTTCAGTTTCAGTTGTGGTTATTTAGTTAGTTTCAGTTGAATTATAAAGACCTTGGTGAACAGAAAGGACTGCAGGCAGCCTCCCTCCATCAGCTCCATCACTATACCCTGCATCTCATTGGAGCTCATGATGATGGGGGGCCGGCCGCGGTACATCCCATAGACCCTGGGAACAAACTGCTGGTCTGCAGCTTCCATGTGACCTGCCTCTCGACACAGGGCAGCATACGACGTACCAGAGCTGCAGTATGGGGTCAGTTTAGGAGGGGAAAGACAGCAGTTAGAACCCAATTATGTGAAACTGACTAAGGCCCTTGCTACACGAGGACGTCGCGGGCTGTTCCCCGCCTAAGTTTGTGAACGATATAAAACTTTACTGCGTCTACATTGCGGTTATGTTAATTATGTACAATGTCTACAAGAGACCGGTAAACTGCTTCGTTTTCAATAGAAAGTTGTAGTACACATGGTCGGCCTGTAGATGGCCACCCAAAAAGTCTGTCTCACTAACACTCTCCAACAGACATCCTCAGCCACGCTCCAAAAGTGCAAAAGTGGCAGCACCTGTCACTCATTAGTAGGATAATCACTCTGTGAAGAGTGCATATGTTTCTCCACAACGGACGTTTTCGCTTCTAAACCCTTGCTTTTCCCTGTGTCACTCAGCAATAAGGTGAAACTAGAACACAAAGATGAGTAGCCTATTTATTTTTGCACTGCTGCTGTGACTGTGAGACTGACACAGACGCGGTCAATAATATATAGCATAAATAATAGGCCAAATATAACACATTCCCTCTATCTGTGATCAGCTCCTCACACACAACTCCTCTGTCGTGCATGCACGCCTGCTCAATCTCAGCAACTGTTTGCGTAAATATGTATACATTTTTCCCGATCGGGGGTGTTGTTTCTGTTCTCCAAAAATAGCTCCTCTACAAGCTTATGCATGCGCTGCAGATCGGCTATTTTGGATAAGAGATTTATAGACATTATGTGCAAATATAAAATAGCTGTGATACTTATATGTAAGTGGTTATGGTGAAATAAACCATTAACACTGGTTAGTTTGGAGGGGGCGAGGGGACTATGACATCACCGTTTCAGCAAATTAGGCGGCATTTGCTATACACACGGAGACGTGAAAGTCGCGTCTCCAAACTTTCCCACTCTGGAAGGTAGTTTCAAAATTAGCCGTTCAAGTCCCCCAAAACGCCGTCTCTGTGTGACAAAAAGGGCAGATCGGCTAATTACTTGCCCAAGAAACACCGAAATCGTCCTCATCTGGATGGCCCCTCAGATCATGAATAAAATAAGTGTGAATGAAGATAATTCATTATAGATACATTATGTAGCTCATTGTCATCATACCTGTCATCACAATTAAGCAGCTTAATGGCCACTCCAATGCCCAGGAGCTTGTGTGTGGCCTTAAGGACCAACCCAAAGCCCCCTGAGCCCAGTATTTTCCAGTCCTGCAGAATGTCATCGCCAATTGTCCCTCTGCCACTCTCTGCCATCTCTCACCGAGAAAGATTCAAATCTAGAGCGAGAAAAAGTACAGGAAAATGTATAAGACAAGTGTTCAAACTATATCAGTCTATCATTCAAATACAGTGCATTTATAGTACTACACTGTTGACACTTATAGCATACCAAGTTCCTTTTGACACATAAAGTTATGAGAGCCATGAATATTCATGCATAGCATAACCTCCATAGTGTCTACAGACTCATAAGTAAGTAGGGATCTTTTATCAGAGCACACTGAGCACGGTAACTAAAACTGTACAAATATAGGTTTAAAAATGTTTTGTGGATGACAGAGTTCACACCAACTATAAAATGGTATAAACTATATAAAGATATAAAATGGTGCAGCCAGTCAACCAGCCAACCAACCAGCCAGCCAGTCAACAAGCCAGTCAACCAGCCAGCCAGCCAGTCAACCAGCCAGTCAACCAGCCAGCCAGCCAGTCAGCCAGCCAGCCAGTCAACCAGCCAGCCAGCCAGCCAGTCAGCCAGTCAACCAGCCAGCCAGCCAGTCAACCAGCCAGCCAGTCAACCAGCCAGCCAGCCAGCCAGCCAGTCAGCCAGCCAGCCATCCAGCCTTGCTTGTTTTAATCTTGTTTCAAATATACATTAATGTGTGTTTTCCTAGAGTTCTTACCTTTGCGATGGCCCTCATCTCTCTCTCTCTCTCTAGGGTTAGGGTCTCTCTCTCCTGGTCTGTATAGAAAGTCTGCAGTCACAGAGTCAGCTTATGAAGGAGTGTGTGTGTGTGTGTGTGTGTGTGTGTGTGTGGGGGGGGGGGTGGAGAGACAGAGACAGAGAGGTGTGTAACTGTGTGTGTGGGGTAACTGGGCCGACTGGTCTCACTGTGATCTGCCTCTGGGGCAGATATGCATCACCCAGAGGTAGAAACACTGGCACGCACGCACGCACGCACGCACACACACACGCACGCACGCACGCACGCACGCACGCACGCACGCACGCACGCACGCGCACACACACACACACACACACACACACACACACACACACACACACACACACACACACACACACACACACACACACACACACACACACACACACACACACACACACACACACACACACACACACATCTGTAGCTGTAGCCCTAACCCTGTAGCTGTTAGTATTGGGCAATTCTTTTTTATTCCATTAACATCCTATGGAGTCAAAAATGTAAAACTTTCCTTTAGCATTAAAGGGGCATCCCACGTCTGAAAGAAATCATTAACATGGTGAAACACATCTTGATGATGTCATCAATATGTGATTCACCATGTTAATGATTTCATGTTTTCAAGATTCAAGATTCAAGAATTTATTTGTATATGTCAACAAGTTGATAGGAATTTGTCTTGGTTCATACTCAACATATACAGACAACCATAGATACAAAAACAAAAAGGACAATACATTACAAAAACAAAAACCAGCAGCATAGGGAATTACATTGTTTTTAAAGTGCACTATGCATAATGCTAGATATACATACATCTAGTTCAGATGTCTAATGGCTACGAGGTAAGTGCTATCTCTGAAGCGAGATGTTGAGCTCTTGATGCTTCTATATCTCCTGCCTGATGGGAGGAGATTGAAGAGGTAATGTGCAGGGTGAGAGTTGTCTGCAATGATTTTTTTTTGCCTTCCTAATTATTCTGGTGGAATAGAGTGAGGAAAGTGTAGGGAGGCTACATCCAATGGTTTTTGATGCGCGACGTACTACTCTTTCCAGCTTCGATTTGTCTTGAGAGGTTGTGTGACCAAACCAGACAAGCATGGAGAAGGTAAGAACACTTTCAATAGTGGCCCTATAGAAGTGAGTCATGGCTGTTTGGCTGACTTTAAACTTCTTAAGCTGCCGCAGAAAATAGAGACGCTGGTGTGATTTGCTTATTATGAGACTGGTGTTGAGATCCCATGATAAGGATTCATGGATGGTGGTCCCTAGAACCGGAAGGAGGAGACTCTTTCTACCTCTTCCCCATTGATGAAGAGGGGGGGAGGGGACTCGAGATTTTCTTCCTAAAGTCTATGAACATCTCTTTGGTTTTAGAGATGTTTAGAATCAAGTTGTAACTCTCACACCATCTCACCAGCTCCTCTACTGCTCTGCGGTAGTCGGATTCATCCTCGTTGGTAATAAGACCTACTAAAGATGTGTCATCAGCAAATTTATACATCATAACTGTACTAAAGTGAGATTGACAGAAATGAGTATATAATGAGTATAATAGTGGAGAAAGGACACAACCCTGGGGGGCCCCAGTGTTTAGGAGCCTAGACAGCGAGACAAGATCACCTATTTTGACCACCTGTTTCCTGTCACATAGAAAATTAAAGATCCATTTACATAGAGGTGTGCTGACGCCTAGCTCCTGTAGGGTTGAAATCAGCTTCCCAGGCACTATTGTATTAAATGCGGAGCTGAAATCAACAAATAGTACACGAGCATAGGTGGATCTGGATTCTAGATGTTGGGTAATAGTGTGCAGACAGAGGGACACTGCATCATCTACACTCCTATTTGCTCTGTAGGCAAATTGGTGGGGATCTAGTGCTATGCTGGACAGGTGCTTACATACCAGTCGCTCAAATACTTTCATAATGACAGATGTTAGGGCAACAGGCCTATAGTCATTAAGACAGGTGATATTATTTTTCTTTGGGACAGGAATGATAACCGCAGATTTAAAGCAAGCAGGCACAGTACAGAGTTCAAGTGACCAGTTGAAAATGGAAGTGAGGACAGGTGCGAGTTGGTCAGCACAGTGCTTTAATGTGGCAGACGACACGCCATCAGGCCCTAAGTGTCAATATCCTGACCGTCAGCCCAGAGGCTAGTCCATTCCGTGGAATCCAAACAGTCCTGTAATGTATCTATGGCTTGTAGAGACCATTTCCTACACAGTTTGACAGTTGGTTTTGCCACCTTTAGTTTCTGGCGATACTTAGGGACTAGGAGAATGGTGTTGTGCTCGGACTCACCGAGAGGAGCTCTAGCCACTGCGTGATATGCCTCTGGGATGGTCGAGTAGCACTGGTCCAGTGTTCTCTCCAACCTGGTGGCGATGTTAATCTGAGGTTTGTATCTTGGAAGAGCCTTCTTCAGGGAGACGTGATTGAAGTCCCCCAGCGCGAGCACAACTGCGTCGGGATTGTTATTTTCCACCTCCGTGATGTTCTCGGACAGCTGCTGCATGGCAGACTGAGCGGCGGCGCTCAGTCTGCCATGCAGACTGAGCGGCGGCGGCGAACTGGAGGTCTTTCAGACCTCCAGTTCTAGGAAACACAGAATGGGGAGATGTTTTTTATTATTTCCACACAACAGCTCTAAGGTATATTAATGACATAGTACAATGTTGAAAATGAGTGGAATGCCCCTTTAAGTAGCATGTAACATGTCAAACTAGGGGGTTTTCATGATCCTGGATAGGCTACATTCCAAGCATTAGTTTTGCACAAAATACACTCCTGAGATGTCTGAGAGGTCAAATGTCATCAAGGGTGCGTTCGGAAATGCGCACCGGGAATGTGGTCAGTTTGTTGTTGAGTGTGGTGGGCTCTCAACGTGTCCATGTAGATCTACAAGCTCACAACGTGTGGATGCAGATCTACAAGCTCACAACGTGTGGATGCAGATCTACAAGCTCACGACGTGTCCAATGTTGTCCATGCAGATCTACAAGCTCACGACGTGTGGATGCAGATCTACAAGCTCACGACGTGTGGATGCAGATCTACAAGCTCACGACGTGTCCAATGTTGTCCATGCAGATCTACAAGCTCACGACGTGTGGATGCAGATCTACAAGCTCACGACGTGTCCATGTAGATCTACAAGCTCACAACGTACCCATGTAGATCTACAAGCTCACAACGTGTGGATGCAGATCTACAAGCTCACAACGTGTCCATTTAGATCTACAAGCTCACAGCGTGTGGATGCAGATCTACAAGCTCACAGCGTGTGGATGCAGATCTACAAGCTCACAGCGTGTGGATGCAGATCTACAAGCTCACAACGTGTGGATGCAGATCTACAAGCTCACAGCGTGTGGATGCAGATCAGCTGTAGTTGAACTGTTTAAAAATGTTTTTCAAATTAGTAAAAAATGGCAAATAAGTTTATGGATAAAGGGTGAGGGAAGAACCCCGTCTGCTCCAGGCCTGGTAGCATAACCCTGTTAACCCTGTCTGCTCCAGGCCTGGTAGCATAGCCCTGTTAACTCTATCTGCTCCAGGCCTGGTAGCATAACCCTGTTAACCCTGTCTGCTCCAGGCCTGGTAGCATAACCCTGTTAACTATATCTGCTCCAGGCCTGGTAGCATAACCCTGTTAACCCTGTCTGCTCCAGGCCTGGTAGCATAACCCTGTTAACCCTGTCTGCTCCAGGCCTGGGAGCATAATCCTGTTAACTCTATCTGCTCCAGGCCTGGTAGCATAGCCCTGTTAACCCTGTCTGCTCCAACCACGGTGTACCACAAGGTTCCGTACTTGGCCCATTACTGTTCACCATTTGCATGCTCCCCTGGGTCAGATTATTCGCCACCATGGTCTGAGCTTTCATTGTTATGCTGATGATACTCAACTTTATCTCAGCACCTCACCTTCCGCTCAGCTCCCCCCTCAGTCCCTTGTCAACTGCCTCACTGAAATAAAAACTTGGATGACCACTAACCTTCTCAAACTAAACAGTTCAAAGACAGAGCTCATGGTCGTGGCTCCCAAGGCACTGCTCCATAAAGTTGGACATTTCCTGCTTCAAGTTGATGGCAGCTCCATATCTCCATCTCTGGAAGTCCGCAATCTGGGCATCATTCTGGATTCAACCCTCTCCTACCAGTCACATATCAAATCCATAACCAAATCAGCATTCTACCACCTTAACACTTAGACCGCTATCATTTATTGAAAAATTAGGATCTAATTCACGCCAGCATTTTTTTAATTTCAGCTCTTATTTTGAAAATCCGCCATTTCCGGTCCACAACCGGTAGTCCTACGTTAGGAGTTTTCACACAGCTGGATGGGCCTTGTTTACAATGTGATTCCAGGCCGGAGCTCCGGAGAGCTCTAGATTGTCAGCTCTGTGCCGTCAAAGAAACGCTGTTTTGACCAAAAATGCCATCTGGGACAAGGAATAGGAGTTACAGGCGATTGAAAGAAATGGATAGAATGGATGCTTATGGCGACGACGATCTAAGATGGGCGATCCAATGCTGTGCTAACAACACAGCTAGCTAACCGGCTAACGTGAGTAGCATTTTGGCTCGAGCAATCGAACGCGCTATAAAAGCTCAATTGCCGGAGGCCGTCGGCAATGGCGTTAAGCGTCAGTATCAAAATTAGGCTTCAATTGACTTGAATCGTCGGCAATGGCGCTGAAAGTATTAAGAACATCTCCAGACTCCGCCCTTCACTCTCCAACTCCGTGGCCGAGACCCTCATCCATGCATTTGTTACCTCCCGCCTAGACTACTGCAATGGAGTCCTGTTTGGGGTCCCAAACAAGTACCTGGACAGGCTGCAGTATGTCCAAAACTCTGCTGCCAGAGTTCTCACCCGCACCAAGCCTTGGCAGCACATCACCCCTACCCTCAAACAACTGCACTGGCTTCCTGTCAAGTTCCGCATCAATTATAAACTCCTCCTTCTCACCTACAAATGTCAAAAAGCCCTGGCTCCACAGTACCTCTCAGGCCTCCTCCATAAACCTCCTGTGACACGGAACCTGCGGTCCACAAATTTGGACCAAGCGAACCTTCGGGGACAGAGCGTTCAGTGTGGCAGCCCCCACCCTGTGGAACTCTCTTCCAATAGAGATTTGCCATGCTCCAACACTGGACTCTTTTAAGGCTGCCTTGAAAAGACACTTATTCTCTCATGCTTATGGCATATAGTTTTTGATTGTTGTTGGTACATTTTGTAAAGCGTCCTTGGGTTCATGAAAGGCGCTATAT
>NC_136790.1:6804869-6859869 GCF_951216825.1 Electrona antarctica
ATATGCAGTAATGTGACAGTTGTGTACTGATAGTTACAATTCTTTCATTTGAATTACTTACTTGATGTCATTCGCTACAAAAAAAGAAAAGAAAAAGAAACAAAAATGAACGCAGGCACAAATAAAATGGGCTATGTTTTGCCAGAGAAGCATGTAGCCCCTCAACATCCTTACTAGGTATTGTCTTTTTTAAATTACCTTCCATCTCATTTCTGGTGACGCTCAGCTCCACCTGACGATCAGTTACTGGCCAAATTTCAATACAAAAATCTCGGCGATACCTCACGATACGATATCTGTGGTGATATTAGGCCCTCCATAATCATAATAATATCACGATATTCGATATATTGCGATATTCAATATATTGCAAGAGATTTCATCAATGCTATATCACGATATCTGTAACTGAAAATGAAAAAATAACCATAAACGGCAAAATCTGGAATTATGTATTTATTCCAAATTCTTACAAGATTTGTTGTGCCACAAACTGGCCAATAAGTGCATGAATCTCAGTTGTTGTGCCACAAACTGGCCAATAAGTGCATGAATCTTGCCTCCTCCAACAGTAAAACACTGACTGCTACAATGGGTAGCCTACTACTACTAACTAATCAATATCACGATATTGGGAGGACCACACACACACACACACACACACACACACACACACACACACACACACACACACACACACACACACACACACACACACACACACACACACACACACACACATCACGGCGATATACTGCCATATCGATATATCGTCCCACCCCTACTTTTCACCTGTATGAATCAATTTGTGTGCTTTCAGATTCTCAGGACGGTTAAAGCTTTGATTACAAACTGTGCAAGCAAAGGGCTTTTCATCTGTATGAATAATCATGTGGGATTTCAGATGTCCAGCACGTCTAAAGCTTTTGTAACAAACTGTGCAAACAAATGGTTTTTCACCTGTATGAATACTCATGTGTTTCGTCACATTTCCACTATCGGTAAAGCTTTTGTTACAAACTGCACAAGCAAAGGGCTTCTCACCGGTATGAATCATCATGTGTCTCTTCATGTTTCCACTAGTGGTAAAGGTTTTGTTACAAACGGCACAAGCAAAGGGATTTTCACCTGTATGAGTCCTCATGTGTGTTCTCAGAGTTCCAGCTTGTTTAAAGCTTTGACTACAAACTGTGCAAGCAAAGGGCTTTTCATCTGTATGAGTAATCATGTGTGTATTCAGATGTCCAGCATGTCTAAAGCTTTTGTTACAAACTGTACAGGTAAAGGGCTGTACCTCCGTATGAGTCGTCCTCATGTGTATTTTCAGATCACCCTTTCTACCACAGACTTTGCCACACTCTGTACAACAAAAGCTTTTCTTTCCTGTTTGACTACTGATGGATGCCGTTTGTTTTGATGATTTCGGGTCCCGGGGCGGCTTGTTTGTCAACGACAATATTTGTCCTTCCACACATTGTATCTTGTGTGATTTCAGTGTATTTAAAGCTGACTGCTGTTCAATGGCCTCCCGCTCTCCACTGTCTTCAGTCTCAGATTCAGAACAGTGTGAAGAGAGGAGCTGGTCATCACCAGTTGGTTGTGATCGTACCCAGTACTCTATGTAAGCTTGCGTTTTCATGTGTTCAGTTGAGGTGCTGGCTACAGGCTCCGTCTCTCTGTTTTCATCATCATCTTCATCTTCTAATTTCAACGACGACCCTGCAGTCTTCTCTGGTCTTTGAAGTAATTCCTCGTCCTGTTGCTCTTTAATATGCGGAAGTTCTAGTTCCACCTGGACCAGAGTGGGACTCCTCTCCTGCTGTTCATCTTTAATCTGTGGAGGTTCTAGTTTTACCTGGACCAGACTGGGACTCCTCTCCTGCTGTTCCTTTTTAATCTGTGGAGGTTCTAGTTTCACCTGGACCAGAGTGGGACTCCTCTCCTGCTGTTCATCTTTAATCTGTGGAGGTTCTAGTTTCACCTGGACCAGACTGGGACTCCTCTCCTGCTGTTCAGGGGAAACCACCTCTTTACACACCGGAAGGAGTGAGAGACCTAGAAGGAGGAGAGAGGTTATGTCAGCAGAGAACAACTCAATGTATTTTCTGATTCAAATTCAAATGTATTCTTCTGATTGAAAATATGATCATTCTCCACTCAGCAAAACACCTCCATTCCAAATTTCCAATGTGAAGCTACTGGGAAACAGCCTTGGGAAACAACGATTTCCGAGAGGCCCATATGGCAGGAGCCTAGATCCTGTTTGTGTAGCATGAGGCAGCTTGATGTACAAGTACATCCCACGACCATGATGTACAAGAATACTGCCTGAACGTTAGACTAGGATGTCATAGGGACAAACCCTCGAAGCTGAGTCAGAGCCCCGCAGGGAGGTATTTGGGCGTACCAACCCTCAATGAGTCAGTACCACGCAGGGAGGCATTGGGTTATACCAACCCTCAATGAGTCAGAGCCACGCAGGGAGGCATCGGGTCACAAAACGCTGCTGCACGCCTTCTGACAGGTGCCAGAAGAGGTGTGACTACATTTCCTCCGTTCTGGCCTCACTTCACTGGCTCCCTGTATGTTTTAGGGTTAAGTTTAAGATTTTATTGGTTACTGTCTTCAGACGCTTTGACACCCCATCCTAAATTCATATTTAGAAAATGTTTCAGATGAAAAAAAAAAAAAGTTTGAATCGAATATCATAAATGGTAAATGGTGCATTTATATAGCGCCTTTATCCAAGGCGCTTTACATAGATTGTGCATTACATTCACCCATATTCATACACAGATTGCGGCGGAAGCCATGCAAGGTACCAACCAGAACATCGGGAGCAATTTGAGGTTCAGTGTCTTGCCCAAGGACACTTCGACATGTAGACAGGAGGAGCCGGGATTCGAACCGTGTACTTTTGTGTCTCTTTGACATTTTCTGTAAAGCAGTTTGATTGACCCTGTTGTTTTTAACCCATTTAGACCTGAGGCTGATTCTAAAAAAATGGCAAATCACTGGCCTCCTTTAAAACAGACCTAAAATGTCACCTGTCAGCAGGTCAGAGGGAGAGGAGGTGACAAATTACTGTTTTACATTATTGTTCATTGACTATATGTGTGTGAGTGCATGGGACCCGAATGGAAACAAGACCGCAAGGTCTTTCTTCGGAAATCCCTTTGGACCAACAAAAAAATGCCTAGCTGTACATTGTGCTGTTTGCATTTCTTTCTTATTGTCTAATAAAATATTCAATCAAAAATCAATCAAATCTAAATCAGTTTTCTGATCCACAGTTTCTATGTTAGTGGAATTATGTATTTGGCTGCAGACTCCCATCTGAAAATATGTTGTTCCAGGGACCCCCCCAGAAGCAAAGATTTGAGTTAAAAACATTCGCTGTGAAAGAATATATATTGAAAGTTTTCCGCAACATTTTCAGTGTGGAAATAGTGGCTCTCTGGAGTGAGTGTGGAAATATATTGGCCCTCTGGAGCGAGTGTGGAAATATAGTGGCCCTCTGGAGCGAGTGTGGAAATATAGTGGCCCTCAGGAGCGAGTGTGGAAATATAGTGGCCCTCTGGAGCGAGTGTGGAAATATAGTGGCCCTCTGGAGTGAGTGTGGAAATATAGTGGCCCTCTGGAGTGAGTGTGGAAATATAGTGGCCCTCTGGAGCGAGTGTGGAAATATAGTGGCCCTCTGGAGCGAGTGTGGAAATATAGTGGCCCTCTGGAGTGAGTGTGGAAATATAGTGGCCCTCTGGAGTGAGTGTGGAAATATAGTGGCCCTCTGGAGTGAGTGTGGAACTATAGTGGCCCTCTGGAGCGAGTGTGGAAATATAGTGGCCCTCTGGAGCGAGTGTGGAAATATAGTGGCCCTCTGGAGCGAGTGTGGAAATATAGTGGCCCTCTGGAGCGAGTGTGGCACGGCTGCGGCTCACCGCTCCAAGAGATGGGTCAAATGCGGCGAACATATTTCACGTGTATATTTGTCACATGTGTGACAAATCGTACAACTTTGACTTGTGTGCAGACCTCCCTTGGATGTACTCTGCTTTTGACAAGTAGCCTTGCCGAGCCATGAGGCCCATAGGGGCAGGAGCCTATCTCCTGTTTCTGTAGCGTGAGGCAGCTTGATGTACAAGTACACCCCCTGGACATGACGCTAGTATGTCGCAGGGACTTACCCCCAATCCAACCCTTGATGCTGAGTGTCAAGCAGGGAGGCACTGGGTCCAATTTTTTAGAGTCTTTGGTATGACGCGGCCGGGGATCGAACCCCGACCTCCCAGTATCAGGGCGGACACTCTAACTACAAGGCCACTGAGCTGCTTTTGACAAAGCCTGGATTAAATGTCATGAGGCCTGAAAAAGTGTGTGTTACTCACAGCCTGTCTGTTTCCCAGCATCAGTGCAGTAGATGGGAGTCATGCAGACAGCAGTCCTCCAGGGCGGCGCAGCTGAGCTCAGGTCCTGACTCTGGGCTGCTGAGTCGGATAGATGGATGTCACTGGTAGACATCTGTTACGCGCGCGCGCGCACATGCACGCGCGCACGCACGCACGCACGCACGCACGCACGCACGCACGCACGCACGCACGCACGCACGCACGCACGCACGCACGCACGCACACACGCACACACACACACACACACACGATTTAGACTAGAGCTATAGTATAGATTACCAAAGTCCAGTGGTGTAATGGTGTTTTTTTTCACCCTGGGGGAATGGTATTTTAATGACGTCACATGCACACGCAGCGCGCCTACCTGTGTACATGCACACGCAGCGCACCTACCTGTGTACATGCACACACAGCGCGCCTACCTGTGTACATGCACACGCAGCGCGCCTACCTGTGTACATGCACACGCAGCGCGCCTACCTGTGTACATGCGCACACGCCAGATAGTAAGTATGAGAGTCACCAGTGTTAGAAAATGTCTTCTAATGACCTTAACGTATGCAATTAATAAGTCATGGCAGGTTTGCGGGTGTATCCCTCGATCGTAGTAGGAAACATGTTTGTATAGGAAATTACTAGTTTTCTAGTTTTAGTCTTTGTAAATCTTCTCAAGGAATGTCTTGAATTATAGGAGCTGGGGGAGGGGGGTCCAGGGGGGTCGGCGGTTGCGTGACATGGCCGAAGTATTTTTGGGGGTCCCCCAGCCCATAAGGTAAGGTTGAGAACCCCTGCTCTATATCATAATAATCCATTAAGACCTGATATCAGATTCTACAAATGTTTTCTAAGGCCCAGGCCACACTACTCTGGATCTTTTGCAAAACGGATATTTTCGTCCTCCGTTTTAGAGAAAATCCCTGCCCATACGACAGAGATATCTGAGTCCACACCCAAACGCAGAAACGCATTGAACACAGGATAAAATCACTGCAGTAGCAGGTTTCAATTGTAGGCTATATTATATTTGATTTTATATTTACACTTATGAGGTGCCAATCATATTTTTTAATGAAGGAATAAGTACCGCATTTTAAAAGCCACCTAAATTGTGAGTGGAAGTATATGTTTCTTTCATTGTCTGTCAGCATGTCACACTATGTGCATCTCCAGATCCCGACTCTCGACTTTTCTCTCCATATAATTAAAAAATGATAGACACTTTACCATTGCTCTGGCGACTTGGCAAGTCCTGCACAGAAATGAATAGCAGAGTAAGGCTGTACCTTAGCCCTTTTTTTTGGACTCGAACTTCGGCAGGAATTTCCGAGCGAACATCCGGACCATTTGTTTCCAATTAATTTAAAAAATAACCTTTGAGATATCCGTCTCGAGGCAGCGCGTCTCCCCTGCTCTTTATCAATCTCTCTCGTCTCTCCCAACACACACACATACACACACACACACACACACCGTCAAGTCCGCGAAAACAGCTGATCTGCAAGCTCACGTGAGCTTGCTGGCAGGCAGCTAAAACAGCGTATATTGCTCGTTATTTGTTCCACCTGTGTATTCTGGGAGGCGCATTGAAGTGAAGTGGGCACAGGGCAAAAGCAGATCCTCCGTGACCGTTTTGCTTAACAATGATCAGAGTTCCCTGCTTTTTGTGATGCTAATATATCATGGCCCCTGTCAGCGATCATGCTGGTGTGTGTGTGTGTGTGTGTGAGAGAGACGCGTCAGACATTCCATTCAATTCACCTCAGCTGCAGGCCAATCACCAAATTACAAGCACGGGAGATGGGACAGCAGAACTAGGAGATATTTCTTTAAAAAATCACAACTTCTGACAGGAATGCACTAGAAACTTACTTTTTTTTTTACATGCTCATATCGCATTCTCGCCGAGATATATTTTTGAGTTAATAAAAAAAGGGAAAAAATAATAATATTTTTTATTTAATAAAAAAATAAAAATAAAAAAAACGAATGGTTCAAGCCCATTAATTAAGATTCGAGTGCCAACCCTAACGAGCGAACATTCGAACCTTGAATGTTTGGGGACAGCCTTATAGCAGAGTCAGACGGAAGTGTCCACAACCAGTTGTGAGCTTGTAGAGTGGCTATATTTTCGAGCTGTATAATAAATGGAACCGTGGCACGTTATAATGTAGGCTAATACAAGTTCACGCGCACATTGTCAGAATGTAGGCACAGTGACATGCAGTCAATGGTGCGCCCTTAATTACCTAAACATGAGAGAGATGTGCCATATAGCCTATGCGCACGATGCGATTCCATTCACACCTCTCTCTCTCTCTCTCCTCGCATGACCATGACCATGAAATGGAGCGCAAAATACAGCACGATATAGTTTCACATGCGGCTATGCACACACCACGCATAGACTTGTTGGTGTAGGCTACTGCAAAATGGCATTTGGCCTGGGTCCTTATTGGTAGGTTAATATCCACAGTTTATCTGTAGCGGTCCGCAATTAACTCGCACTCGGCACCAATACAAATGAAACTATTTGAATAAAGGTTGTACACATCAGTGAAATTAACCTCTGGGAAAATCCTTAATTGAGAGAGTGTAGGCCTATTTTCTTTTTTTACAGTCTATGGTGTAAGCCTAGCAAGCGCACCACAGATCATATAGGCTGCATGGCTATAAGGGCTTGTATTGGGCACTACCCTACCATTTCTCTATATCATTTGATAAAGGCATATTAAAAACATGACTTGTACACCCAATGAAAATATAAACTTCACAGAATATATACCACTTCGAATTATAACAATCGGTTGAAGATTATCTGAATATAGCAAGAGTAAAATCTCAACTTCTCTGCGCACGGGCCATTGCGCTGAGGACTGGCAGTGTTTTACCTATACTTGTGAGGACCTCTGCTTGTTGCAACAGAGTGGGGCACCGACGATCTGCAAGCTCACAACGCGCTGCATGTGGACGCAACACTTGGAGCTTGAGGAATGACGATAAACATTTCACAGAATATATACCACTTTGAATTAAAACAATCGGTTGTGCTTCCCACTCGACACCAATATGAAATCACCAGTCTGCACTGTAGGCTGATATATTTATTATTGGATGCAGCAGAGCTGCCTTTGCTCGCTGCAGTTGATGCAATCATGCAACATATGATACGTTTTTAAGTTGTTAACAGTGATATATAAACATGAACAATTGAATAGATATCTGTGTAGTTCCCATGCAGGCACAAGCTGCATTTCACACGCTAATGAGCGGTGACATCATCGTTTCTCAAAAGCTCCGTTTCGCATGACTACACAGCTCCACCGATCCGATATTTTCGAAAATCTTCACTCATTTATCCGTTTAAAAAAACCTCCGTTTGAGTGGCCGAAAACGCCGTTTGCGTGTGGCTGAAAGGCCCAAACGCACAGAGAAATGTGCGATTTGCAAAAGATCCAGAGTGGTGTGGCCGAGGCCTCAATCACAAGTTTTCTGAAAAACCAGTGGTTCTCAACCTATTTCATGTCAAGGACCTCAAATGTACTGTAATTGGCCGTCAACCCCCATCTGAAAATATTTTGTTCCGGCGACTCTCCAGAAGCAAAGATTTGCACACGTTTTCACGATTTCTCAAAAATAGCAGATCTACAAACTCATAGCATGGCACTAGATCCGCTATTTTTCAATAGCTAAAGTATAAAATAATGGTTAAAAGTGGTTAAAAGCTAAGAAGACACAGGTGAGATCCAGGTCTTAAAGGTGTAGTGAAATTAAAAATACGTTTTTCACACTTTTAGACCATCTCCGTGGTCATCATATGAGCATACCTAACAATGGATGCCAAAAAAATGGGAAAATTCTAATTTTTGTGTGTTTTTATATCAAAAGTCCATACAAATATTTTTTGTATTACTTCCTGAAAACGAAAACGTGCTGCGTGATGATGTGTCGAGGCCAACATCGATAAAAGCCAATAAAAATGAAGCTCACCCGTATCCTCTCCATATGTGCGCATCCATGCAGCACAGGTGCTATTGATTACAGAAATCCTCCGTTTTTATTCCCATTCCAGATAACATCCAGACAGTGTATTACTCGGTTTCAACTTAATCATCACGCTAAAATATGTATCTGAAAACATTATAGGGTAGAAATAAGCCACATAACAGTAAACGGGTACAGTTGTCCGTCTATTTCATTTGTAAACAAACACACACCACGCTGCTGCGTATAGCATAGCAACACTCCCTAGCTACCGTCCCATCGCCTGAAGGGATGCGACGCTCTGATTGGTTCAGAAACTTCAGACCGGTGTTTCAACTTGAAACCGTTTGAAACTTCATAATAAAATGTCCACCATTTCCGTTTCATTACACCTTTAAAGGTGTAGGGAAACGGAAATGGTGGACATTTTATTTTGAAGTTTCAGCTTGAAACGCTGGCTCTGAAGTTTCTGAACCAATCAGAGCGTCACATCCCTCCAGGCTTTGGGGTCTCAAAGTCTGTGACTTCCTGCATGTGAATTTCGTTTGTAAACAAAGTGACAGAGAGACGTGGGGAAAAGCCAGCGGATTATTTCTAACCTATACACAACCTATATACATATTTTAGCGTGATGATTAAGTTTAAAACAAGTAATGCTGGAATGAGATTAAAAACGGAGTAGTTATTTAATCAAAACCAGCTGTGGAGGAGGACAATGAAGCATGGGAATCAAACTGGTGAGCTTCATTTTTATTGGCTTTTATTGATGTGTAATGTCCTAGCAATTTGGATGTAAACATTTAATAACACCCGTTTATAAAGAGTATCTCTGTAACTTTTCTCTGTAGGTTGCAGTACAGAGATACAGATTATTTAATCTGTCACACCCCTGTGGTGCTGTTTGTTTCACTCTGTTACTGTCTCATTTGTTGTAGTGATAGGCTCAAGTCTTGAGGCTATGTTGGGGGCTGGCTGTTGTGAGAGTGAAAGCTATAAAGGCTGTGATCCTATGTTACTCTGAGAGTCAGACTGGGGTTTTCATTACCATGAACAGGTCATGTAAGTCTTGGCTCCTTACTTGAGTAAAATCCTCATACTTCCAAACTCTGAATTCTTGTGTTGCCTCATTATTAATGTATTGTCCGTCTGAGCCTGTGTCCTACAGACTGCCTTAACAGTATCTCTACACGTCATCACGCAGCACGTTTTCAGGAAGTAATTAAAACAATATTTGTATGGACTTTTGATATAAAAACACACAGAAATGAGAATTTGCCCATTTCTTTTAAAAGTGTGAAAAACGTATTTTTTATTTCACTACGCCTTTAATGGGTTCATTGATATACATTTAGTTGCACATAAGTGGAGACGAAAAAAACAAAATAGGCATCCCTAGAACTCATTGTAGGTGAACCTTTCCAAGGGGAAGGAGATCACATTGAATCCACTAACCTCTGTTTCACTGGGATGTCCATCACTGCGATCCTCCAGGCCACAGGGGGCACTAACATGTCCTCCAGCTCCTTCCATCTGGTCAACCAGCTGACAATGTCACGCCCTGAAAAGAGGACACTTCAAATTATACTGCTTGCTGCCTTTCTCTCTGGCAGCTTCATAGAGCAGGCGTTGACACTAAGGGTTTCCCCCCCGGCCCCTGGCACGTAAATACAACATCCGGGCAGGTGGAGTTTGCTTTCAGGTTGCCCAACCGGGCAAGTGCTTGTTTTAGAGGGGACGCAACCAAAACACAACACGAGATATCTAAACACCTGAACGTGGCCATGTGCTTGCCACTGGTCTGTGGAATGTAAAATAAGAGCACTGTTTACCTATATTGTGCTGTTTTCACTGTTGCTAAAAATATATATAGCAAGTGTGAACCCATAATCAAATTCCTAGCTATGTAGGTATTAAATTGAGATATGAAATGTAACGGTAATTTCTCTCACACTCATTGGATAAAATTGCAAAAGATTAGATTCTCATTAAATGGTTCTTTCGGTAAATTTGGGATATATATATATATATATATATATATATTTCAATTCGTTCAGAAATTGAATCCATCTCTGCTTGAGGATGTGTAACAAAGTTAAAATAAATAAATAATAACGGTAATTCAAATGAATTACTTTATAATGGACAATTTACTATTCGGGCAAGTGGGCATGACCTCAGTGTCAACCCCTGTACACGACTTAGCCTTTTTGACCAGCTCAGTGACCTTGTGGTTAGAGTGTCCACCCTGAAACAGGGAGGTCGGGGTTCGATACCCGACCGGGTCATACCAAAGACTGTAAAAATGGGAGCCAACGCCGCTCTGCTTGGCACTCAGCATCAAGGGTTGGATTGGGGGGTCAGATCAGATCAACTAAAAGGCTGCGGATTACAGCAATGTATGTGACAAATACTTGTGACTTTAACCTTTGACTTTAAAGATGGAGTGCCGTGATTTTTGCAGTTTTTCATGTGTTTATGAGGTGACAGTACTTCATTAGACCCCTTGGTGTGGTTATGTGCAATGATGTTATGTGCCCTTTGTAGGGTTTCTTCAAGGAGGCTGAAACCTTGACACGTGCCAATGAAAAAAACAGTGATATAGTTAATGGAAATAAAAATCCGGCAACCCCAAGGATCAATTAATAGATTAATAAACGGCGAAAGGCCAATTAATGGATAAAAATAAATTATATCTATTCTGTAATGCTAATTAGAAAGGACTGTAAATATATATATCTTCAATAACCCAGCAGGGAGACCAAATACTGTGCTGTATTTACCTTAAAAATGAGTGAGTACACTGAGTAGCCCTTTGAATCTTGAATGACAGCCACGGTACCATAAAAAATAGAAGGATACCTTAAAAACGAATTGGAGACAGACGAAATAAAGTTCTGAGAGGAAGTTTAAGGTTTTAACTGTAATTTTTAGTAGGTAATAAAGTCAATTTACATAGAAAATGTGCTACATGGTTCAGATAATAATAATAATAGTACAATACATCACTATAATTTAGAGTATTCAATTGTTCCAATATGGATCCGAACTGAACCTTTCACAGTATCTTCCTGGCTTATACTGCAGATCACGTCAGTTGTTGATAAACGTTCATTGGCTCAATAGATAGTTAATTTCCGCAATATCCCACAGTGGCGCTGGTTGTCGAGCGCTCATTGGACCAGCACATGGATGATGAGACTGGTATCGTGACATCTTCCTTGGTTCTGTCATTGAGGGCCATAGACCGGGAAAGCACAGAGGCTGGCGTTGCTATGGCAACCTGAAGATAACATTCTTTCCCTGCTAGCTGTAAACTTTCGACAGAGAGAAATACTCCTATCTACTTTCTCACTAGGCACCAAGGTCAAATACATGTCTCAAATCAAAACAGGCCTCTCAGTATGCGAGTTAACTTGCCTGGGGACAGACAGTATGGAGACCGAATAAGGAGTCAACAAGATATATGATATTAAATCTGAATGTGGCATTAGGAAATCCATAATATAAATATGACAAAATAATATAAATGATAATATAGGGCTGAGATGATTAGGCACGTGGATGGTGACATGACATAAATAGGATAAGGAGAACAACCCGGAGTAAACAGGCAGTAGGCTAAGAGTAAAATGATGATAAAAAGGGCAAGATGACCAAATATGACCTATATGGAACACGGTCTGAGCCAAAGTTCTATCTGAGTTGACCAACAGAATATGATGGAGTGGCCAACTTGACATGACGTGTAAACAACATGTCAGAATTGATCTAACAATAGTGACACCACAATATCATCCCCTCCTTTAACCCCTCCCCCTTTAACATACAACCACAGCTGTGGGTGCGGCTTCAGTTCAGGTGGATCACAACCCATCACCACCCACCAGGCAAACCAGGCATACTTAATGAACTGGTGGGCGTGTCCACATACAAATTACATTTTTAGCACATACTGTACATTTTCATGAAAACATTCTTCCTCCTTAATATCTGATGATCATGTTTAGGGTGGGAAAAAACGCTATCGCTACGACAACAATGTCCATGTTTTCTTCTTAAACAGGTTAAACCAATCATTTAAGGAAGTATGAGTCTTAATGAATAACTTACAAATATGAATAATCAAACTAAAATGCGTCGTTAATAAGCAACTTGTTACTTGTAATAACCATTTTGCTCTTTTCAAAACGGAAGGAATTAACACAAAGTTCATCTACTGTACATCTCACCAAGTGTCGCCATGTGACGTGTTGTGAGCTTGTAGATCTGCTCTTTTCAAAACAAATCTTTCTCTCTGGCAGCTCCATAGAGAATGCATCATTTTCAGAAACTAGAGCGGTGCCCATGGGGCCTCTACAGCGGTGCACTGGCCTACTTGGAACGATGCAAATTGGAAATACATGCCCCACCCAGATATTATGCGTTGGAGCCTCTACAGCGGTTCTAACATGTGTTGTAAGCTTGTAGATCTGCTATTTCCGCTATTTATACGTTTCTTTTTTTAAAGTATAAAATTGTCAGTTATCTCTTTGTATATTTAATTTGTTATATCTGCCCTGTGCGATTTGTGATTATGAAGCCAAAAACAATTAAATCGTTAATCATCAACATCGTTTTGTTCATCACCAAATGTCACTGTTGCGCAGCCTAACACACACACACTACGAAGTACGTACAGTACAGTACTACGAAGAACAGTAGAGTACAGTACAGTACTACGAAGTACAGTATAGTACTGCAAAGTACAGTACAGTACCCGTAGAGTTACTGTACTGAACAACGACTCTACTGTCTCCGGCGCCTGGAGAAGTCATATGTAGGCTACTACGCACTTCATGCTATTCTCTCTTTATCTTTTTAACTGCAATTATGAGCCTGCACAACCAAAAATGTCACCCACCTTGTAATATAATGCGACAATAAAGATTTCTGATTCTACAGCTGGTCTGAGCTTATCACCAGAAATATGCCCCCAATCCCCAACTGTTTACTGTAGCCTTCACATGTTTTTCTTTTTGATTAGAGCTTGTTTATGTGATGTCTTTGCACATGTTGTATATTATTGTATACCCGACCCCAATGGAAACTGTTTCTGTTTACAAACTGAATACAAAATTCAATCAATCAATCTTTCTTGTATTTACCCTTTTGCATGGATCTGTGCTTTTCTTTTGCATTCAATCAATCAATCAATCAATCAAGAACCACTAGGAAGCAAGCCCAAATAAACAAGCTAAGACTACAACGTTGTAGTGGCTACAATGTAGTCGTAGCTTGTTTATTTGGGTCACGAGCTGTCACGAGCGTCATGGCGGAACGTCAACCTGTTTTACGCACTTGTTCCATTTACAACATTAACGTCTACATAAACGATCAGATGTCTAATATAAAGTTCTCATCCCAGAGCCACGGATGTTACATAAGTACTCGGGGGGTATAAGTACCCGTATCTTCCTTATCGTTGAATAAAAAGTATTTTAATCCGATCGGTGGCCAATTGTCTCATAGAGTTATAATGTAATCAGAGTGCAATACACCTGTCAGACGATAAGGTAGCGTAGTTGAAAGCATATGGCGAGAAAACTGAGAAAATGGCCACCAATCGGATTCAAATGCTTTTTATTGAACAATAAGGAAGATATGGGTACTTATACCCACCCGAGGACTTATGTAACATCCGTGGCTCTGCGGTGAAAACTTTGACATGTGAGTGATGTATTGTAGACGTTACCGTTTTAAATGGAGTGCGTAAAACAAGGTGAAGTTGCGTTATGACTGTTATCAGGGCAGTTGTAACGTTAACATAGGCTGCTAACGGTGGCTAACGGGGAGCAGCAATAATAAAATACACAAACAAAGATTATTATCAACCAATAATAATAATAAACACAGCTTTGACTCACCGCTTTGGCGCTTAGTGCAGATAAATATAATCAGACGAGAGGGGTTGTTCCCTTCTTCCTCTGCAGGGGAGACCAATCGATTATCAAAGAGGCTCAACAAGCAGATCACAGATTCTCCGATCATTCTTTCCCTAATCTTTCACGGGACTTTTGTACAGATGATGATTAATTTATTCTCACGAAATTGTTTGTGATTTTATAGGATTTATTTTTCATTTAATTTTCTACAACTCATTTGCAAATTAAGACTTCACGTCATCAAATGAGTAGCCTACTACTAAAGCAAACATACATGTATCATATGGCTCTTACAGTCAGTTTTACGGATACAATGAAACTATGTAAACGTTGTAAAGTACATGTGTAAAGGATATCAGGTCTATTGATTATTTGGTAGTACTCTTGGTGGTTTTCGGCAGTAAGCCAACCTGTAGAAATCCTGCTTTCTATTTAGCCTACTCTTTTCAGAAACATACCTGCTCTACACCTACTGTGTTGTTTCTCCTGTGTGACAGTGCCCCCTAGTGGACTGCATTCATTTCTGCACGGATAATCATCCATGCCTTTTGTGAAACTCTTCACTGCTTCTGTTCTGTCACTGCACTATTTATTGTCTCCACCAGGCCAAAGGCATGGGGAGAGAGTATGTTTTGCACTCCGTCCGTGTGTGTGTGTGTGTGTGTGTGTGTGTGTGTGTGTGTGTGTGTGTGTGTGTGTGTGTGTGTGTGTGTGTGTGTGTGTGTGTGTGTGTGTGTGTGTGTGTGTGTGTGTGTGTGTGTGTGTGTGTGTGTGTGTGTGTGTGTGTGTGTGTGTGTGTGCGTGCGTCCGTCCGTCCGTCCGTCCGTCCGTCCGTCCGTCCGTCCTTCCTTCCGTCCGTCTGTTACCAGCTAATCTCCGGCACCGTTGGCCCGATCCATGCCAAACTTTGCACACACACTCTCTGGATGCCAACGACGAACCTCTGCCCCAAATATTCCTTAACGGCCTGTTATAGCGCCACCATGAGGCCGATTTAGGCAAAACACATTTCTGTAGATTACTCGTACACATTTTATCCATACATCACACAATTCGGTATACACTATCTCCATAGTCATGTGATCAACACGGATCTGCACCATTTCCCATCTTCCTTCCTGATTGGCTAAGATTCGCTTCCAAAGCTCACATGATTGGTCCGTTTCGAACAAAATGCCACAAATCACAAACACAGTGTGCAATTTACGTGAAATTATACACGCACTTTTCCACTAGGCTGAGGACGACATGACACAATTTATTTTCCAAACCAGCCTCATGGTGGCGCTATAACAGGGCAATTCCTGTTTTTAGCTATAACTGCATCGATCTGTATACAACTTATGTATGCACACTCCCTAGAGGCCATGCAAAAACATTGTCCCTGCATCCCTCCACATCTGCCGGTTATAGTGCCACCATGAGGCCGATTTCTGCAAAACACATTGCGTATGTTAGTCAGATTTCATCCAAATCTCACGCAAATCGGTACACATGATCTCTGTAGTCATGTGATCAAGACGAGTCTGTTGGATTTCTCAGATTCTACACTGATTGGCTAACATTGCCTTCCAAAGTTTTCAGGAGTTGCCCGTTTCGTTCAAAATGCTGTCCTCATCTGTGCTCTTCCAGAATTCTATCCTCAGAGATGCTATGAGTGATCTGGCTCTGCATTTCCTCAACAAAATGAAGACAATTGCCAAACATCTCACACAGTCCTATCCTCCTGGTGGAGACCTGTGCCCAGAAGGGCACTTTTTTTTGTTTTAGGTTAATCAGTAAGCAAACCAAAGCAATAAGCCTATCTCACAGAATTTCCCCGCCCCCTTAATACGCCCCCTTTCGGGGCTAGTGGTGATAGCGTGACGTCACTCCATAGACGCTACATGTTAACAGAGGTAATTTAAGAAGTCTACAACTTTTGTTTTCTCAAGGTAAGGTTTGTTCTATCTGTTCGAGCTGATTTACCATCTTGTTTGCTTCATAATAATATTGGTCTGTCACATTTTTACATTAGAAAATGTACTTAGATTCTCCAGAGAAAAAAACGTGTAAATGCTAATGTTAAATGACACCACTATTTACCGGAAGTGGGCGTGGAAAGCGGGCTGTGAGATAGGCCTATTAGAGGGAGATCTATACTGCGCATCTGGAAATCATTTCTTTCCTCCCTCAGCCACAGGTTATTAGGCCTATGTATGTATATTGTTCTGCTGAAGAAAATATAACAATATATATAACTAGAAAGGTGCAATTTTGGGAAATTGCAAGTGTCATGGTTGCAGTGACGTGAGTCGTGAGGAATCCACTGGGAACTGAATTCCGTCTTACCATTTATGTTATATATTGTGATACAGTAACAGTGAAAGAAAGCAAGGTCTCGCAACTCACTTTGATGCTCCAAAAAACTGCGACACTGCAGGCAGGACATACAACGTTTCGACTGTTAAGTCTTTTTCAAGTATGTATTCTTCTACGTTATCCGTCTTTACAGTTTGGCTCAGCACCAGGAATGGAGGTTGTGCGTTACATAATCTTATTCTGATAGCATGACAACAGTGACAACAGAGTGTGAAGCATGACCAAAAGCTTCCACAATTCTCTTGTGCAAAAGTTAACAAAAAGCGCAGTTTCACTTTGCTGGCAAAACATTCTCGGACCAAGAGGAACCATTATGTGTTGCCGATATACATGTAGCAACCACACTAATACGAACAACAATCCTTCTAGGGACTATAGCGGGCGCATGGCTCAGAACAGTACATATAACAGACAGGGCATACAGTACATGCATGGGCAGCATGCAGGTGAACTTTCTGCTTAAAGGACCACTTCACCACTTTTCAACCTATCTTCATATAATAGGTCCTCACTAATAATCATGATAAAATGGGACGATGCTTTTCTACTCAGTCTGTGTCTCATAGGAGGGCTGTGGGCAGTTTAGTTTAGAAACCTGTCCACCAGTGACATCATCGTTAGGCAGATTTTTTTTAAACATTTTTTTTACAAAAATGTTTAGATTTTAATTATCGTGAGAACGATGGCTTCCAGCTTGTATTCCCCATCGATGATGTCACTGGAGGACGGTTTCTGAACTGCACACAGCCCTCCTATGAGACACAGACCGAGTAGAAAAAAATTCTTTCATGATTATTAGTGAGGACCTATTATATGAAGATAGGTTGAAAAGTGGTGAAGTGGTCCTTTAACGACTGCACCACATAGTCTGAGCAAAAAAATGTCAAAGAGCTGTGAGAGGGGAAACAGATGCACTGCTGCATGAGCGGTTGTCAACACAAACACTGTTAGACAGACACTAGCATCCATGGATTACTGCCACAGATCCTAGAAATAGATGACGGATCATGGCCTTTATAGGTCCCCAAAGGAAGTAATGGCATTTCTGACAAACGTCTCGTAGGAAGTTAGGCAAAACACATTTGTTTTACCTTTATTTAAAGGTATATTCAGTGATTTGACTTAATTCAAATATCACTTATTTTTTCTTCTTTTCTGGATAATCCTCCCTACTATAGAGTGTGCTGACCATATAAGGAGTTCCTCCCTGTCCCCAGTGAGCCCCTGGGGTCAAAAAACCCTAGTTTCAGTTTTGGTGGCGGGTGGCAAAACCTTCATCCAATCAGGATGAGAGGGGCCTTCCTCCAATCATGATCGAGTGGGGGCGGGCCTTGGTGCACATGCTGTTGGCCTGTTGCACTTCCCCCCACTGTAGAGCGTGCATGTGCACATTTTGTTACCGGGGCGGACTGGGTGGTTTTCCAAATCACCCAAATCACTGAATGCTCCTTTAATCAGGGAAGACCATTGAGAGCATGCTCTCTTTTGCAAGGACGCCTGCGTACAACATGATCACACATACAAAACAACAAATAACACAATTTTACACAAGGTGAAATATAGATGAGCAATGTTCAAAAATATCATATAATGCTAAACACTAGGGCTACACAAAACAAGTACAGCAGTCGCTACGTGTTGCATCCTCAAGTATAGTGTCTTAAATGATTCTATACCAGTTTGTCCAGTTTCAGAGAGTCCTGGCATTTTTTACCTGAGATCAGATTCTAAAAATGTCTTCTACATCCTGACAGTTTTCTGAAAAAGCTATGTTTCTATGTCAGTTGTTCTTCGATTTTTCAAAAATAGCAGACCTACAAGCTCGTAGCGCGCCACTCGGTGAGCTTGTAGATCTGCTATTTTTGATTGAGTGGTGTAAACCACTCCTACAACTGGCTTTGTTAGTTTACGTGTCTGTCCTTTTACGTGTCTGTCCTACCAAAATGAGCATGGTTGCTATGGTCACCCAGTTCACACGGGTGTGATTTCATTACGTCAGACATTAAGTCAGACCACAGCTGATCAGTCTATATAAGACCTTACACCACTCAGTTCACACGGGTGTGATTTTTCAGTAGCTAAAGCATAACATAATGCTAACACCAAAAGGGGTTCCCGCCCAAAATGGGTTAAGTGCGCCATCTTCAATGTTCTCCAGTGTGGCCAGCCACCTTGCAGCCTGATAATCAGGTCTTGCAAACAAACCTCACTGGCACACTTTGAAACAAAAAACGAATTGCTAACGCAGACAAAGGATATATAAATCAAAAGTGACATTTTGACTATATGATGGATAATAGAACTTTATTAATCCCTACTAAAATTATGAGGGGCTGATGTGAGAGTATTTTTCCCCCCTCACTCCCCCCCCCCCTTTTAAGTCTGAAATATGACCCCTCCTGTTCTACCAAATGAACTAAGAAGATACCATCTTTCATTTGAGCTGAGAACACAGGGCTGACGGCATTACCTGATAAGATCATCACAGAGAGGGTTTGGAGGGACTGATTTATGCGCTCCGCTCTGCCATTATCCAAAGCACCTTTATCCAAAGCACCTTTATCCCAAAGCACCTTTATCCAAAGCACCTTTATCCAAAGCACCTTTATCCAAAGCACCTTTATCCCAAAGCACCTTTATCCAAAGCACCTTTATCCCAAAGCACCATTATCCAAAGCACCTTTATCCAAAGCACCTTTATCCCAAAGCACCATTATCCAAAGCACCTTTATCCAAAGCACCTTTATCCAAAGCATCTTTATCCAAAGCACCTTTATCCCAAAGCACTTTCCAAAGCACCTTTATCCCAAAGCACCTTTATCCAAAGCACCTTTATCCAAAGCACCTTTATCCCAAAGCACTTTCCAAAGCACCTTTATCCAAAGCACCTTTATCCAAAGCACCTTTATCCCAAAGCACCTTTATCCAAAGCACCTTTATCCAAAGCACCTTTATCCAAAGCACCTTTATCCCAAAGCACCTTTATCCAAAGCACCTTTATCCCAAAGCACCTTTATCCCAAAGCACCTTTATCCAAAGCACCTTTATCCAAAGCACCTTTATCCAAAGCACCTTTATCCCAAAGCACCTTTATCCAAAGCACCTTTATCCCAAAGCACTTTCCAAAGCACCTTTATCCAAAGCACCTTTATCCCAAAGCACCTTTATCCAAAGCACCTTTATCCAAAGCACCTTTATCCCAAAGCACCTTTATCCAAAGCACCTTTATCCAAAGCAACTTTATCCCAAAGCACCTTTATCCCAAAGCACCTTTATTTATCCCAAAGCACCTTTATCCAAAGCACCTTTATCCCAAAGCACCTTTATCCCAAAGCACCTTTATCCAAAGCACCTTTATCCAAAGCACCTTTATCCCAAAGCACCTTTATCCCAAAGCACCTTTATCCCAAAGCACCAGGCCAAGCCACGTCTCTCGCACGCACGCACGCATGCACGCACGCACGCAAGCACGCACGCGCGCGCACACGCACACACAAAAAACATGATTATATTACTCCAAAACATTTTGCCAAACATCACACACACTCCTATCCTCCTGGTGGAGACCTGTGCCCAGAAGGGCACTTTTTCTAGTTAATAATTGAATGTGCTGTAGGCTACTGTAATGTACTGTAAACTGTATGTATAGTGATATGTATAGGCTCTCTGTCTCCTTAATTCTCTCTCTCTTCCTCTCCTCTGTGGCAGGTTAAAACTACCCCCCCCCCCCGTAAAATGCCCCCTTAAACGGACCACCTTACCTTACCCTATAGTCGAGTTTTGATTTCGAAGCGCACTTACAAAGGGCCACTTACAGTAGCACAACACACTGCAGTGCACAGACAGATATGCAAATGCCAGTATATGCAAATATATGGTTGCCCCCTCTACTTAGTTATGCAAATGACCTCTCTACACCATTGTCTCCTCCGCCAGGCCTGATGCATCTGATGCAAAAAGGGGGAGTTTTTTGTTACCACTGTTGCAAAATTGCCTGCTCAGGGTGGGTTCTCTGTCAGTCCTTTGCGGAGTCTAGGCAATATGTAAAGTGTCTTGAGACAACTTGTCCATAGTATTGGCTATGTACATTTTACACCATAGTCAAATTACGTCAAATTTTACATCATGTAAACACAAACATTGATGATGAAGGTGAGGACGCAAATTGTGATTGGCCAGAATGAGGTGATATACGATGATAGCGCCCCTCACTTCACATGGGTGTGATTTTTATCTTCACTTTTTAAGCCCTCAGCCAATCAAATCATCGCTATGGGGTACACACGGACACACAAAAAATACAGAACAAAAAAAATCACACCCGTGTAAAATGAGGGGTGCTCTTGTCATCGTACATCAATTTATGTTATAGTGGACATTTGACATTGCAACATAAGGGTGGTCCCTTATTGGCCAAGCGTTCCCACCATGTGATCATTGGTTATCTGATTTGGTCGTTTACATATGTTTTCCCTTCAATGTCAATGGCGTTTACTATTTATGTTTAATTTACGTCATATTTAGCGGAATTATGATCTCTTATCATCATACATGATGATACATCATCATGCATCATCTCATACTGGCCAATCAGAATGCCTGTTGCCTGTGATTTGTTAGCTGATTTGCTCGTTCATGGCAGCTTGAATGTCTGTCTGTTCTGACTTTTTATTTCTATGTCCTTTAGGTTGGAGCTGCATTCTACCTGTGGGGAGGTGTGTCCTGGATATTACCTGGCTGGTCCCCATCTGGCAATCACCTGGCTGGCTACTTATACCGGTACCAAGGACTGTCTAAAGAGGATGAGACGCGAAGACCGTACCGGCGACGCCATGTTGCTTATAGTGCTCCATGGAAGGAAAGAAACATGCGCAGTTGAGACCAAGGAAGCTGAACGCGGAAGTGTTGGCTGCATATAGCCCATTGCGCATGTTTCTTTCCTTCCAAAGCAACATGGCGTCGCCCGTACGGTCTTCGCGTCTCGTCCTTCTTAGACAGTCCTTGACCGGTACCTGGCTGTGACGGCACACAGTGCTCAGTGATAGTTCCTCTTCGGCCAGTGCACACCTCTGTGCTTATGTACTATAGGTCAGTTAGACTTAAGAACCTATTCCGCTCCTTTACTGGCCTGCTTCTAATTGTTGGTCTCCTCCCTCAGTGCCTGCCTGCCAGCCTGACCACCTCTCCATGCAGCTCCAACCGAAGTATTATTTCTGCTTTGGTAACTGGGACTTTATGTTTTGGACTTTAATTAGTTAATTTTGAAGAACTTCTCTGTTTTGGAGTAAATAAATACTCTGGATTTTTGGCATCATATACCACGTTTCCTTGTCTCTGTCTGCATCTGGGTTCCCGGTCTGCCTTGACATGTTTACATATGACGTATACATTTTCTCTTCAATGTCGCAATGGCGTTTAATGTTTTGATGTTTAATTTACGTCATATTTAGCGGAATTCGGACGTAATTTCTACGTTCATTGTCAATGGCTAATCTTGAGACGTGTGGGGACAAAAGCTGTTCCCCTTAAAAATACCATACCTAATTTAAGGCTAACAACTTATGTATACCTACTACAGTCTAATACCTACTAGCCAGTAGCCAATAGAAAACCTATTTTGACATCATCTCTTGTTTGGTCACTTGTTTGAGACATTTCTAACAAATTCACAATATCTAAGATTTAAAATCATTGTATCATGTGTCATGTTTGAAACATTTCTAATCATTAAGATTTAAAATGTATCATTGGTCACATGTTTGAGACATTTCTATAGAAATGTCTCCAACATGTGACCAATAAGTTTTAAATCTTAGATGTTATAACATCTAAGATTTAAAACTTATCATTGGTCACATGTTTGGGACATTTTTCCCAAACATGTTTTTAAACCGTTGTTTTAAAAACTGCACAAGGTGGAGCTTTCCCAAATCTTTCCGGTGATAAAATGGCCACCAACGTAATCAAAAAAGTCAACAAAAGAACAAGATTCTTTGACTATGCCTGCACCTCTTGGTACCACAGCACCTCAAAGGCCCTTAAAACAAGGCTCAGACTTCCCAAAACAAACTGACCAGGCTACTTGGCCTCACTCCCCGAACCCACCTCAGCCCTGCCCGCTTTGACAGGCTGGAATGGCTTAGGGTTGACGACAGAGTACAGCATATTGCAATGGGTCTGGTCCACAAGATTCGCTACACCCATGTACCTGTCTAAATACTTCCTTAATGTCAAAGTCCACACCCAACAAACCATGTGCAACCCAGATTCGGCACTAACAAGGGACTAATTTAATTTTGCTCCTATGCCACATGTGGAACTGCTCTCAAATGGCACCTACGGACGGCTGCAATTCAAAACTGGCCCCTGTAAAATCTGAAACCAAATATGACGTAAATTTAACCAACCAATCACATACATTCAGTTGTTCATGAGATGATGTATGATCAGGCTATAATGATAAGAGCGCCCCTCACTTCACACGGGTGTGATTTTTGGCTATAGAAGTGTATATTTGTATGTCTAAATGTCTAAAATGGTGGACCCTAATGTAAACGAGTAATGCTGTCGAGTTGTGCTTGAAATGTACTGTAATTAAATGTACTGTAATTCTACAAACTGTTAATAAATACTTCAATCAACAATCAATCCCTCAGAGTGATTGGGAGCTGTGTTAATTTTGTTGACTAAAACTATGATGAAAAATGTCTGGACTACCTTAATTTCTTCATTTACGAAAACGAAATAAAAAAATGAAGAAAATCTAAGCTATGATGACTAAAACTGAGACGAACCATATTCGTCAACAAATAAAAACGAAACTAAATGTTAGGGAGGAACTAGTGGAGAAGAGACCCAGTAGAAAACTAAAACACAAGTCATTTTATGTTCGGTGCGCTTGTGTGTAGCTCTCCGAAAAGTATAGCAGGTCTACAAGCTCACATCGCGTTGCACTGCGATGCGTCGTGAGCTTGTAGATCGGCTATTTACGGCATACATCTAAGTATAAGTCAGGAATCACGACCCCATCAAGGCACCGCCAAAATATACATTTTAGTCGACTAAATCAACTGTAGATTTAGTTGACTAAAATGTCATAATATTCAGTCAACTAAAACTAGACAAAAACTAAAACATTTCAGATGACTAAAACTAAATGAGATTTTATTCAAAAGACTGACTAAAACTAAACACACATCTGAACCATTCTTTAGCTCCATGGTTACTGAACTAAATATTTGACCCGATCGCCACAAATACTCACAAGATGTTCATACTCAAACTGCTTTTTCAGGAGAAAGTCTATACTTATATTATCGACCTCTCTCTCACTGGATCTAGAACTTGTGTACCATGTCGCCTCTAATGGCTCCAACCACTAGAGGCTATCTTCCTAAATGAACAATCTTTGACTTAAAGGGACAGTTCACCGCTGGAAGAAACTGCAGTCACTCAATGTTAATGGTATTTGTAGTAGATAACAGTAGCACAATTAGAAATGTGCACCTGGTTGCAAAAGGGGTGAAAGTGGCCCTTTAACTTCAGCTGGGGGCGGGGCCTCAAGTGGTCCTGCATTCTGGTTGGTCAGTCACCATCAGGAGTGTTGCTGTCCTCTGACACAGGTGTCTTTAAGGGGGGGGGGGGGTCGGCCCAATTCTTTGTGTGATGGGGAGAACATTGGCTGAAAATTTGCCTCGCAGCACAGGGCATTGTGAACTTGTAGATCCACTATTTTCGGAATGATGGTGTAGAGGGGGGAAAAGAGAAGACCAAGTACCGAGCCCAAGGGTCAAGTTGACTAAATACAATAGTTATGGTTTAAAAGGGTTAAAACTGACTAAAAATACACATTAACATGAATCAAACATAATAGAACAGATAATGTATGGCAAACAAGTATATGAAGCTATCTATGAAAAAGTTTAATCTGCAATCCTACCTCTCTCCTGCGATATTTATTAAAACTAGAAAAGCAGTTCCTGCAGAAACTCACCCCACAGTCACAGTGTATCTGAAAATTCCCCGATCCAGTGATGATGGATGGTGACGTATTCACTGCCGCCCCATGAAGCGGCAGAGGTTTGAATGTGTTGTCATGACAGACAGCACCTGATCTGACCCTTCCTCATGCAAGAACCTTTACAAAATAAAAGATATTCTAAAAAGAATACAAGCATAAATAACTGCATAAAGCTTGAAGTTTGAACTAGATTTCTAGCTCAAAGTATGTGGAAGTAGTTAGATGTCAAACAAGTAGCAGTAGAGAACTATAGTGTGTGCTCACTGGAGCGAGCCCACAAGAAAACGTCCATGGGAATTCAGAATGGAAGGCGACCATAGGATCGGATGTGTACATTACGTCAGGCGTCTTTACGGTGCTCTGCGAGCTTATGGCTCGACGGAGCACAGAAAACCCATCGAGGGACAGGACGACAACAACGGCGAGCTTACGGCTCGACGGAGCCGCCGCCGCCGTCGTCAAAGCTCTGCTCCAGCAAGAAGTTGGCGGCCATGTTCTCGTTCTTGTCGCAGGCGTAGTAGGCCTCCACAACCATCGTCTCAGGGAAGCCCAGCGCCTTCAGCTTCTCTAGCGCCTCCGTCTCCGTGGCCGTGGGCTGGCCGGGCAGCTTGAGCGTTGTGTTGCAGCCGCCGTAGCCTCCTCGCCACTGCTGCTGCGCAGAGGAGGAGGAGGAGCCGGTGATCATGGCGGAAAGACTCAGACCACCAGCACGAGCGGTAGCAGCCGCTGTTCCTCCTCTGCCCCGGGAGTTCTCTACGTCATCGGAGACACCTCCTCCTCCACCCCCTCCTACCTCCGTCGCGTCTGGGATGCCCGTCAGCAGGTACTCCACGGCTCGGTCGGGGTTGTTGTAGCTCGCCCTGAGCGCCGCCACCACGCTCTCTCTCTCGTAGCCCATGGACATCAGCTCCACCACCGTGGCCTCGTGGGAGCTGCCGATCACCATGGCCGAAATGGCGTCGTCCAACAGCGTCGCGCTGGACGATATGGCTCTGTTTTCGGAGGTGCTCGGCGTCGTCGTGGCGGAGGTCCAGGTTTGCGCCGTGGACGTGAAAGGCACTTCGGCTTTCTTGTCGTCTTTGGAATGCGGACCCGCTGGCGGGCTGGCCGGGCCCGACAGCGGTGTCGAGGCCACCGTGACCGTGACCGCGTCGTTCTTCTCGTGGATCCTGTACTCCTTGAGCAGCGCCGTATCGTCGCTTAGCACCTTGTCGGCGTACGTCAGTCGCTGCCCGTCGACCGGGAACGCGTCCTTCCCCTTGGCGCGTTCGATCTTCTCCTTCAGGGTCTTCACCGTCTCCTCCGAGTCGATGTCGATTTGAAACGTCTGCTCCTCCTGAAGCGTCTTCAAGGTGATCTGCATCTTGCCTTCTTTTTTATTTTTCACCAGAGAAAAACTCTGTGGTTCTATCCTGCACGTACTGTGTGTGCTATTGAAATTACTGTATATGCACCGCTGAGCCGGTTCTGGACTTTATATCTGAGTCATCATGACTTGTTGGTGATGTATGACCGTCCATATATGGGGTGTTCAGAGTCTCAGGCCCAGAATCCACATCGACATCTGTCGGTCTCATTGAGATTATGGAGCTGCACTCTTTTCGAACTGTAGACCCTTCGCTAAATCCCATGCACCCCAAAAGCGATTGTCCCAACTGTTGCTAAGCTAGCTGGTCGGACAAGCTTCCGTCTCCTGTCATAGCTGCCAATGTTATTTCCCACAGTGCCAAAACTACTAACAACTGGTGTACTGACCATGGTATTACTGTGCTTAACTGACCAGCCAACTGGCCTGAGCTGAACCCCACAGAGAATCTAGGTTGTATTGTCAAGAGGAAGGTACACAACGGCCTTGCCTTGTTGTTGTAGGTTTATTTATCTCAGTCATTTTTAAACAATACAGTTAAACATTCAGAATGAGGGTTACAAAATTACATTTTGACTGAAAAGGTTTGGGCTGAAGCCGAAGCTTATTATGCCCACCTTATTACTAATTCAAATAATAAAAGGAAAAAAAGGAAAAAAATGAGAAAAACAAAAGCAATGGGAAAACTTTCTCTACAGTGCTGTGCTTCTTAAATATCAATGATAAACAAAAAGGACACATTTGGCTTGTATGCCTTACGTGCACTTTGCTTTTTTAAATCGTGCTTATATATTTGAAGTTGTTGCTTCAAATATATAGTGTATATTTTTATTATTGTTTAACTTTACTGCATAATGCATTTGTATATTTGTGTTTTAAGTGTTTACTTTAAATTATTTATATATATTTTTGTAATATCTACTGCCTTTGCATACTGTATATATTAAAGTGATTTTATATATTTTTCAATTATCATGGCTTTATATGATCTTTTAAATTTTCTTATGGAATTGCTCGCTTTTAGTTCTGTATCGAGTTCGTTCCACAGATTCACCCCAATGGCAGATAGACATCTCTCTTTTGTTTTAGTCCTTGATATTTTGATTTTTTTTGAATATTCGTATTCGTATTCGTATCTACTCTCCCTGGGTTTGAACAGATCCTGCATGCCGGTTGGAAGTAGCTTATTATAGATCTTATACATTATTGTCTCCACCAGGCCGAAGGCATGGGGAGAGAGTATGTTTTGCACTCCGTCCGTCCGTCCGTGTGTCCGTCCGTCCGTCCGTCTGTGAACAGCTAATCTCTGGCACCGTTGGCTTGATCGCAGCCATACTCTGCACACACACTCCCTGAATGCCAGAGCTGAACCGCCGCTTTGTGCAAAACAAATGTTTTGACAGTACACCTACAAATTTTGTCCAAACATTACGCAAATTGGTACACAGTCTCTCTAGAGCCATTCAACGAAACGGGTCTTTCAGATTTTTCAGACTCCATCCTGATTGGCTAAGATTGGCTTCCAAAGTTCGAAGGAGTGCTCCGTTTCAAACAAAATGCTGCAAATCATGAACACATGGTGTGATTTCCGTGAAATTTTGCACGCACATTCCCACTAGGTCGAGGAAGAAATGCCACTTGAATATTTTCAACTCAGCCTCATGGTGGCGCTATAACTGGCCGATTTGTGTTTTTACCTATAACTGCACCGATCTGTGTAAAACCATGTATGCACACTCCCTAGAGGCCAAGTAAAAACCTTTGCCTGGAATTTTTCACATCTGCTCTTTATAGCGCCACCAGGAGGCCGACATATGTAAAACACATTTTCTAATATTACTCCTTCAGATTTTATCCAAATTTCACGCAAATCGGTACACATGCTCTCCATAGTCATGTGATCATGTGATTTGTTTGATTTCGCATAATTATCCATCCTGATTGGCTACGATTGGCTTCTAAAGTTTTCAGGAGTAGCCCGTTTTGTACAAATCGCCACAACTCCGCAACGCAGCGTCCGATTGCGGTGAAACTGTGCATGCCTATTCCCACTACTAGGCTGAGGAAGAAATGCCACTTGACAGTTTTCAAATCAGCCTCATGGTGGCGCTACAACAGGCCAAGTCGCGTCACACACACACACACACACACACACACACACACACACACACACACACACACACACACACACACACACACACGTTTATATTACTCCTAAACATTTTGCCAAACATCACACACAATCCTATCCTCCTGGTGGAGACCTGTGCCCAGAAGGGCACTTTTTCTAGTTGTAACTGTGTTGAGGTTGACTAGGTCTTCAAGTTTCAGTGTGTTGTTATTTATAAATAGTGTATTTGTTGGTGCATAATATTCACCCAGATTAATTATTCTTATTGCTTTCTTTTGTAGGAGAAAAATGGGATATATTATTGTTTTGTAGGTGTTTCCCCAGATTTCAGCACAGTAGGTTAGATAAGGCAGTATTAAGGAGTTATAGAGTGTCTGGAGTGATTTTTGAGTGGTGTAAACCACTCCTACAACTGGCTTTGTTAGTTTGTCTGTCTGTCTGTTTATGGTCACCCAGTGATGTGCGACACTCGTGCAGAGATGGGCAAAATACATTGAAAATGTATTTTGTTACAAAATACAAATACTGGGTCACAGAATGTATTTAAATACAAAATACAAATACTGGTCTGAGAAATGTATTTGAGATACAAATACGTATTTTGTATTTTGAAAATACATGAAAATACATTTTCATTAAAATGTATATAATGATAAGTAAATTCATAATTAATTGCCAAATATTAAATGAATGACCTGTCAGAATGTCTAATACATTGAAGGTTATTAAGAATGATACACTTTATATTTTAAGCAAATCAATGTGCTATAACTGTATCAAACAGGACCCACAAAGGAATGGATTGGCCATCTGATTCATCACTGTCACTCCTCTTTGACTTCTACCTCAAGAAAAATGTAGAAAGAGATTGATTGATTGATTGATTGATTGATTGATTGATTGATTAGGCCTACCACCAATTTACATTTAAACCAACAATAAAAAACAAGATAAGTAAACAAGATACTAATGACTAAGATGAATAGATTATCAATTAAAAGAGCATTCAGTGATTTGGAAAACCCCCCGTCTTCCCCGGTAACAAGATGTGCACATGCAGTGCCGAATCTGGCCTCCAAGGGGCCCTAAGCATGATTGTAGCAAGGGGGCCCCCCATGAAAAAATGGGGGGTTTTGAAACAGTTTAAAACAGTTTTAAGTAGACAAACAGAGCAGAATAAGGTATAAACATTTATTGTCTGTCTGTCTGTCTGTCTGTCTGTCTGTCTGTCTGTCTGTCTGTCTGTCTGTCTGTCTGTCTGTCTGTCTGTCTGTCTGACAGACTGACTGACTGGTATAAACAGCGCCCCCGGTGTAGAGGGATGGTATGACAGACTGGTATAAACAGCGCCCCCAGTGGGGAGGGATGGTATGACCGACTGGTATAAACAGCGCCCCCAGTGTAGAGGGATGGTATGACAGACTGGTATAAACAGCGCCCCCAGTGGGGAGGGATGGTATGACAGACTGGTATAAACAGCACCCCAGTGGGGAGGGATGGTATGACAGACTGGTATAAACAGTGCCCCCAGTGGGGAGGGATGGTATGACAGACTGACTGGTATAAACAGTGCCCCCAGTGGAGAGGGATGCTATGACAGAGAGACTGGTATAAACAGCGTCCCCAGTGGGGAGGGATGGTATAAACAGCACCCCCAGTGTAGAGGGATGGTATAAACAGCGCCCCCAGTGGGGAGAGATGGTATGACAGACTGACTGGTATAAACAGTGCCCCCAGTGGAGAGGGATGCTATGACAGAGAGACTGGTATAAACAGCGTCCCCAGTGGGGAGGGATGGTATAAACAGCACCCCCAGTGTAGAGGGATGGTATAAACAGCGCCCCCAGTGGGGAGGGATGGTATGACAGACTGACTGGTATAAACAGCGCCCCCAGTGGGGAGGGATGGTATGACAGAGAGACTGGTATAAACAGCGCCCCCAGTGGGGAGGGATGGTATGACAGACTGACTGGTATAAACAGTGCTCCCAATGGGGAGGCTGTGTTGTGGCTTTAGTCACAAACTTAAGCATAGCCCCTGGAAATTATAGATACAAACACAAGGATAAAAAAAACTCAATTGTATATATATATATATATATATATATATATATATATGTGTGTATATATATATATATATATATATATACACACCCCCGCCGCCCCCCCACTTTGAAAGGGGGGCGTTTCCGCATGGTGGAAATGTCTACTACGATAGGCCTGTCCTTGATTCTGATCACTAAGGTACGCTGTTGGCGGAAGATTTCACCATTGAGCAGTGTTACACTCACTGCGCAAATAACGTAAAAAGCCCCCACGGCTCCGCCCGCCCTGTGCTCACCGTTCCTTGCCAGGCCTCAAACGGCCTGGCCAATCAGCAGCGGCTATCCCGCCTCTAGCTGCTGCTGATTGGCCAGGCCGTTTTGTGGCCGGGCATCAAGTCTGCCTGAGAGTTCCCAGATGGGAGCAGGAGGGGGGAACCCAGTGTACTCTCTGCTGCCCCATCTGGCGGAGTCAGGTTATGTGTTTTGCCCCTACAGTTTAAACCTGAGGCTGTGTAAAATGACATTAAAAAGTATTTTATGTATTTGAAATACAGAAAATACTAGATCTGAAAGTATCTAGATACAAAATACATCTCATTTCTTCCATCCCAGCAAAATACAAATTACAAAATACAAAAAAGTATTTCAAATACGTATTTCAAATACATGTATTTCAAATACTGCCCATCTCTGCACTCGTGTATGGCGTAGGGCATTAATATACTACAAAACATAAAGAAATATGAAATATGGTGATATGAGGTTTCTGCCTGACAGCAACGGTGTATTTACGGTCCTTTTTTTAATCTTTATAATATATCTATTTTCTTTGGGAAGGTCAGGGCTGTGTGGAGGGCATAGGTGTGCTATATATACAAAGCCTGGGTCCTTCACAAGTGATTCTGGAGCTGAAAGCTGGATGGCCATGGCACTAATTTGATTCCAGCTCAGGCTATATGTATTATGTTTTATCATGTTATGCTATACTTTAAGAAGGCTTACTGTAGTACAGTTTTATGTTAATGTTAGGTAGTGTAGTTACTAGATAGATAGTGACCTTGAGTCTGTCTGTTGCTTTTAACCACTCTACAAAATTCCAAAAGGAAAATAAAGTAATTTGAAGTTTATGTGGCTTTGCTCACATATTTTTGCTGTTGGGCAGAAACCCCATATGCACATTTCAACTTTTCTTTTTTGAGTGGTGTAAACCACTCCTACAACTGGCTTTGTTAGTTTGTCTGTCTGTCTGTTCGTACCAAAAAATTAGCATGGTTGCTATGGTCACCCAGTTCACACGGGTGTGATTTCATTACGTCAGACATTACGTCAGACCACAGCTGATCAGTCTATATAAGACCTTACACCACTCAGTTCACCCGGGTGTGATTTCTTTATTAATAATGTATTTCATTTTATACAGAATTGCAATGGTTTTTGATATTTTGTTTTTTAAGTTGTCTATATGGTGTTTCCAAGTGAGTTTGTTGTCAATAATAACTCCTAGAAATTTGATGTGAGTTGCTTGTTCTATTTCCTTGTTGTTTGTAGTTAATTTGACTGGTGTATGTATTTGTTTATTACCGAAGACGATGAATTTTGTTTTGCTGATGTTTAGGGACAATGTATTGATATCAAACCATATTTTTAGGTCATCCTCTACTACCTGCATGAGGTGCGCAAGGTCTGGCCCGGAGCAATACAGACTGGTGTCATCAGCAAATAGTACACAGTGGAGGCTTTGTAGGGCCTCACAAATGTAATTTATGTATAGGATAAATAGCTTTGGGCCAAGGACAGAACCTTGGGGAACTCCAATGGTTACTGGGAGGGTGTTGGAGTCTACTCCATTTAAATGTACAACATTATTTCTTCCCATAAGGTAGCTTTGGAGCCAGGTTAAGGCAACTCCTCTGATTCCATGTCTATATAATTTTTTAAGCAGTATCTCATGGTTGATAGTATCAAAGGCTTTCTGTAGATCTATGAAGACACCCACCATGTATTCCTTGCTGTCTATTGCTTATGTTTTCAACTAGCTCCGTTATTGCCATTGAGGTGGATCTGTTAGCCCTGAACCCATACTGATGCTCACTTAACAGGTGATGTTTATCTATGAAATTGTCAAGCCTTTCCACAAAAACCTTTTCTATTATTTTGGAAAATTGGGATAGCAGAGAGATCGGTCGGTAGTTGGTGAGTTGATGTTTGTCCCCACTATTAAAGATAGGAATTACTTTTGCGGTTTTCATTTTGTCTGGAAAAATGCCTGTTTGAAATGATAGGTTACAGATGTGCGTAAATGGTGTTGCTATTGTCTCCATTATGTCTTTTACTATTAGCATATCAATATTGGTATTATCTGTAGACTTTTTGGTTTAAAAATTATGCACAACTTTTAATATTTCTTGCTCATTTACACTGTCAATGAAGATGGAGTGGGGGTTCATCTGAATCAGTCTGTCATCCAGACCATCCTGATGTCTCTGGTCCTCAATTTCGCCTGCAAGATTAGGTCCAACGTTTACAAAAAACGTATTGAATTCATTTGCTATTTCCGTCGCATTTTCCATTATTGTCTCCACCAGGCCGAAGGCATGGGGAGAGAGTATGTTTTGCACTCCGTCCGTGTGTCCGTCCTTCCGTCCGTCCTTCCGTCCGTCTGTGAACAGCTAATCTCCGGCACCGTTAACCCGGTCGATGCCAAACTTTGCACACACACTCCCTGGATGCCAACGATGAACCTCTGCCCCACATTTTCCAGAACGGCCTGTTATAGCGCCACCATGAGGCAGCTTTTCACATTTTTTTACCTAAAACTGCACCGATCTGCGTGAAACGTTGCATGCACACTCCCTAGAGGCCAAGGACAAACCTTTTACCTGCATTTTCCGCATCTGCCTTTTATAGCGCCACCAGGAGGCCGACTTTTGTAAAACACATTTTTTGATATTACTCCTCCAGATTCTGTCCAAAAATCTCACAAATAGTTACACAGTATCTCTATGGTCATGTGCTCAAGTCGGATCTGTCTGATATTTCATATTCCATCCTAATTGCCTATAATTGGCTTTCACAGTTTGCAAGATTGCCCCGTTTTGAACAATAGCCTCAAATCATGAACGCAGCATGCAATTTACGTGAAATCTTTCACACATTTTCTTACTAGGCTGAGGAATATATCGCACCCTTTTCACATTGGCCTGTTATAGCGCCACCAACAGGTTGATTTTTGCAAAACACATTTTTGGAACAAAATGCCTCAAATCGGTACACATGATCTCTGTAGTCATGTGATCAAGACGAGTCTGTTGGATTTCTCAGATTGTACACTGATTGGCTAAGATTGCCTTCCAAAGTTTTCAGGAGTGGCAAAATGCTGCACATGTCCTGCTCATCCAGAATTCTATCCTCAGAGATGCTATGAGTGATCTGGCTCTGCATTTCCTCAACAAAATGAAGGAAAAAAAATCCTCCTAAACATTTTGCCAAACATCACACACACTCCTATCCTCCTGGTGGAGACCTGTGCCCGGAAGGGCACTTTTTCTAGTTTTGTTGTCTTTTTTGAAGAAGTTTGGGTGTTTGACTTTGTCATTTTTAATTAGGCTATTCAATATTTTCCACGTTCCTTGTATGATATTGTCTATTAATGTTGCTGTTTCAATGGTTATTCTACTGGGTTTGGTAATTGCTGGGAATAGATTATAGCTGTACATAGTATCAATGAAATCATTTGTTTTACTGTGTCCATGGGAATTAAGAAGGTCAACACAGGTTATGTGTACCTTGGTGGACTTAATGCTGCCAAACATACTGTCGAGCGTGGCATTGAATGTGTTAAGACATGTCCTGGGGGTTCTGTAAACACATGTAATTAATATATTTTTTTAATTTTCAGTAGAAATTTCGACTGTAATGCACTCAAGAATATTATCTATGTTGGTTGTCATTTCTTTCACCAAACTACATGTTAATGTTGAGTCAACATAAATTGCAACTCCTCCTCCCACTTTATTTGTTCTATTCGATGTAAATAATTCATATCCTTCCATTTGTACACTTTGGATTTTGTCATTATCTAGCCAGGTCTCAGATACAGCTACCACACTACATTTTTTAAACTGGTGTAGATAGTCTTTTATGTCTTTAAAATGTTTGTTTAGGCTTCTGCTGTTAAAATGTATGACTGAAAAATTACCATCCATTTTTAGGTCTTTAAACTGTGCATCTGTGTAGTATTCACGGGTACTTATGTTATTGTAGAAATTGTTTTCAGGGTCTATTTAGTTTCCAAGTTCGTATGTTTTGTACTCGGCGGGGTCAAAGTTTTTAAAGCTGAAATGTTAATATTTATTACAGAGGTTCTCTAGCTGTTCTCCGCTTACTAGTTTCACCAAAAACATCTTCCTCCATATTCCCAAATGTAAGCAATGGGTTTTCTTCAATGTCTGCCATTATGATATGGATAAAGAGTTATATAGATTGACACGCTTATACACGGACAGACACAGCCATCCACACATCCGCGCTCTTTCTCACTGAATCCACATACATGCACACACAGACACTCCATCAGGTAAGAATACATGCTCCAACAGTCACACACAAATACATGCTGTATAGACTATAGTGCACACAAGTTCACAGTCACGGCCACTCCTACATAAGAAGCAACAGGTCCTTGGAGGAGGCACCTCTGTCCATGTTGTGTAAACAAATCCAGTACAAAAAAAGCGCTTGTCTACCGCAGCAGTTAAGTTAAAAGGCATCAGTTCCATACCGCATGGTTCCTCCAAAAAGGACAAATTGTTATTCCAAAAATAGAATAACAAAAAATGAAATAGCAGGTGCAGTGGTGTCCATGCAGGCGAAGCAGATGGGACTGAACCGAAAAGCAGCAGTAGGATTGCGAGTCGAACAAATAACACATTTAAACAGTTGCCATGCAGATCCATTAAATGTCTATGCGGTAGATAGCAAGTAGAGCTTTTTATTTGAATGTCAGAGGAAAAAGGTATAGGAAGGTCGCAATAGAGCGAGTAAAAAAGCAAAAAAAGAAAAAGGAAAACATTGAGGCAAAAAAAAGCATTTCTTATAGTTAGTCTTCGGCAGAGAGGAGTGTTAGTTGACTTGGGCCAGTCAGAGCAGTCACGGTTAAGCTTAGCGATAGTCATTTAGGTCTTCGAGCTCTCTTACCGTTAGAACTTTGGCTTCCTCAGGCGTTTCTCCGTTAAGCCGTATCATGACTCTGCAGTTTCGGGTCCAAGTGGCTTGGATTTTCTTTTCTTTGTTCAGGTTGCGGGCCTCTCTGGCAATGTAAGCGTTCCTCTTGGTCATATGTTCATTCATAAAGACGTCGGTTTCCTTTAGTTTTTTCCATTGCATCAATAGTTGCACTTTATGCTTACGATTCGTAAAGCGAACAATGATGGCGGGTTTCATTTTCTTGTCCTTCCTCGGGAGTGTGACAAGCAGCAATATTGCGAGCATCCAGGTGGATGTCTTGGCTCTCGAGGAAAGTTATGACTTGCGACTCGATGGTTTGCTGCTCCTCTGTCGCCTCTGTGTCACCAGCCTAGCACGGCCCTAGCATAGGACCGTGGCTTGATAGCCAAACCGCTAATTATCACGTCCTCCATTCTAGAGTACTGCTCCAGGTCATCAATCCTCCGCTCCAGGCCCACGATCTTTTCATCCTTCTCTTTAACCATATTTTTGAGTTGCTTCACTTCTTCCATCAGGTCCAGCAGCACGGTTTGCTGCTTAGCTACCGTGCTGAGCTCGCCTGACATGAAGTCAAGAGATTTCTTAATCTCCTCCAACTCCTTCTCCATTCCATTTTTCTTTGACATTTTTGTTTCTTTTTCTTCGTTTATCTCTGCAGGATTTCTTAGTTTCCAAACTTTTGTTTCTTTCTGTTTTGCCATTACCTTGCCATTTTAACTCTCAGAGTGGCGTCCGCTCACACAGACACGTCCGTCACCCCAGAGTGGTACAGAGGCAGCTTCAAAAGCTGGATGCTAAAAAACTTCCTCAAAGGCGTCACCTTTGATCCCGACCTCAACTTTGAACACCACATTAAGAAAGTAATTTAATCCTCATTTTATCATTTAAGAAACATCTAAAATCAAATCATTTCCTCCCCTGACCTAACAAAAAGTCATACATGCATTTATCTTCTCACACTAAGATTACTGTAACTCTCTGTATACCTGCCTCACAAAAAAAATCTATTCATCGCCTTCAATTAGTACAGAATGCTGCTGCTCGCCTTTTGGCTCCATGCAGAAAATTTGACCATAATCAAATAGCGTCCCCACACTGGCTCCCAATCTCCTTCAGAATTGATTTCAAACTCGAGCTCCTTCTCACCGTATATGGGCTAGGTCCGGTCTCGCGCCACCCTACATCGCCGATCTAATCTCCCCCTATGTCCCAAACCAAACCGTTCCTTGAGATCATCAACCAAATAACTTCTTGATCCCCAAGTCTGTAAGCTAAAAACCAAAGGTGATCTGGCTTTCAGCACCATAGCGCCTACACTCTGGAATACACTGCCCTTGCAGATCAAGCGTGCTTATTCAGTGCCTTCTAAAAACGTACTTTTATAGATTAGCCTTCAGTGCCAACTCCTATTAATGAATACCAGACGACTCGCCCCTTTACCAACTCGTTTAATCACCAACATGAATTATGTTTGTTATTTACAGCTAGGTAGAGTAGTGGGGCGAGATGGAAAAGGGGCGACCGTACCTGTTACCCTATTAATCGGCCTACTTTGTATTTATTTTGTTGATGTTTGCTGCTGTTATTTTTATTTTGCTGCTGTTTATTATATTGCTGTTCATTGCAATGTTTTCTGCTGTTTATTTTCCTGTTATGAATGTGTAAAGCACTTTGTAATTGCAATTTTCAAAGGTGCTATATAAATAAAGTTGTATTATTATTATTATTATTATTATTATTACTTGCGCAAGCAGAGCGTGCAATTAATGTTTTTTACATACGTACATATCTTCATCACGTCATACGCAGCTACGGACATACGCATCAAACGACCCAAGTAACTACTGCTAATCAACTTACTTGCGCAAGCAGAGCGTGCAAGTAATGTTGTTTGTCCGGTGCTACGATGCGTATGTCCGTGGCTGCGTATGAAATAATGATTAATTTGTGCTTGATATGGCATTGGTTTCAGATTACATACACTAGGGTGCATACAAATTTGCAAGTTTAACCTCCTGATCTGTTCCTTTGATAAAATGTGCCACTTGTGCCACTTCATGTTTTAAGAACATGTGCAAAATATTTTTTCAATATATGGTGATTGTATTGTCCAATTATGGATGGACGAGAGATATTGGGTGGTACCATGTGCTCAGAGGGAGAGGAGAGCTAACTCTCTGAAGTGGTGGGTCTTCTACATTCCAGTAAGGCCATAAAGGGGGGTTTTGGTGATAAGCCACCTTCCTGGAGTGTGAGGGTCTACCAGACACCTCACAGAGGTGGGGGTGATGACTCACTGAATGGGCACATATAATGGCAGGGGAACAATGTGTAAACAAGTACCACTTTAATCCTGTCATAGGTGATCAATATGTGTTCTAGAGTCCATATTTAGATATTGGTTTACCAAACACCTTTATAATAATATCTAAGAGTCTACCGGGTTTAAGCTGGTCAGAGAGAGTTCCAGGCTTGCATCACAAGGAGTGTGATGCAAGTGACAGGTGATGGCTTAGAACCGCCTCTCTCACAGGCGGAGAAGGGGCTACTGGGCTTTTGATTGGCCGGGGAGGAGTGACCCGTCCAGGGCCTGCTGTATGTGGGTGAAAGCAAGCAGTGCCAGGGCTAGATTCAAGGGAGACCATCAGGGAGCAGGAAGGCGGGAGGCCAGTGGTAAGCATATAGAAATGTGTTTAATTGATATCATGTGTTGTGTTGTGTGATGTTATATTATAACAATGTATGTATCTGTGCCTCTTGTTTGTCTCCCAGATTTAAAACCATAGCTACACCAGGTGATCATAGCTATAACATAGTATAACCATAGGTATAACATCGGTGAACATGGGTTGTAGACTACCATAGGTGAACTTAAGTTGGTAGTGTTGAGCTAAGTAGTACCAAGATCAACAGGGGCTGAACTCCTCAAAGACAGCTAGGAGAGGAACAGACTATTAGGCAAAGATCCAGAGTACCGTATCCACCTGTGTCATGGGGAGGGAGAAACAAACCAGTGTGTATGTTGTATGTGTGTATTGCATAATGAGCTAATAAACCTTATAAAAAGCATGTTGAGTTTGTAAGAGAAGCGATTATTGGAACATTTAGTTTAGCCTATGCGTGTTAATTCTTTAGTAAATCCCGTCTGCTGCTAGAGTCTGTCGGATACTCGGCTAATCTCCCGAAATCCGAACAGTGATTTACAGGTCCAACGCAGCATGTCAAATTTGGGTAAAAGTGCAATTTTTGGTCCTTTTATAACTCCCATTTTCATTTTCATTTTCATTTTAACATAACACGTCAATTCATCAAGTTTACAACAAATAGTTTTTGAGAAGATGTTTTTGGAAAGAGCTAAATGTGTTTACTTAAGAATAAACATTACATTTTCATTTAAATCATCACTGAAAAATGTTTGAAAATGGAGTCTTAGTCCTTCACTGTGTTCATGTTCAACTGGCGCTTGCAGCAGCGAAGATTGGGCTGCTCACAGCGATAATGCTCAACTGCTTGCAGGACCTCTGCAGATCTTGCTCACTCTTCACTGCTGCCACAAACTGTTGTGAGTTTGACCCCATGCTTGGCGCAGTCATTGACAACGTTGATAGCACACACATTCACCAGTCACCACACCTGCCTGGAATGATAGCCCAATCCTCTGGTAGCCCAATCCTCTACATTGAGTGAGATAAATGCTGGATCGATCTGCAGCCGGTGTATACCGAACCAGCAGTCTGGGTTGGCAATGTCGGACAGCCTGGTGGTCGGCGAGAGGACTGGAAACTTTGGCTTGCACCAGTGCCAAAGCGCTGCTGTTAGCATGGGAAGATCATCTGGCTTGTTATCCAAGATGGCATCCGCAAGTACACGTCACTCTTCAGCTGGTACGTTGGTGTTGAAGAGTGCCAGGGGCAGCATCTCAGCAGTCAGGTACCAGAGGTGCCTCTCCAGTGCTTTCATGGCTGATATTGCAATGCCCTCGTCAACAGACTTGTAAGCAAGTGTGCAGGTCGTGGTAGAGTGTGAGGTCATTCCATGCAGCATCTACGGCCGAGTCTTATGTCACTGGCTACACGGTTGAAGATCACATGAATGCAGCAGCAGGCTGCCTTCATGAGTAGGTACGTAGTAGGTACGTAGCAAATAGCTAAACCTAATAATTCAATATTTCAATCGTTCTTTCAAAGAGAAGCTGATATTTGACAGTTTGTAGCGGTCGACAGTACTTGCACGCTCTGCTTGCACACTAGTAGGCCATTTATGGCCTACTTGTGTGCAACAAGCAAGTAGGCACTCGACAGAGTGCAGTTCTAGTTATTATTATTATTATTATTATTATTATATAAGACTGAACAATACAAATTAATTTGCTGTTATCAAAGCAAACCTGGGCTTCCATAACACCTCAACTGTGCCACAGGCTGATCACCTTCATGCCACTCCCCATTGATGAAATAATTTGTTCAAAAATCATAGCCCAGACCAAGTATTTACTGCATACATAAATATACTTTTCAGACACATTTTTTTGTGGTCTGGAAAATATTTTGTTTTATTTAATGAGCTGTACGCCATAATAAGATTAAAACAAAAAAAGGTTTTAAATAGGCCTGCTTCACTTTATGCACAATTAATTGAGAATATATGAAAGTTTTACTTTTTAAATTATATTACGGAAGAAAATTAACTTTTACACAATATTCTCATTTTTTGATAAGGAGCTGTATAGAGCACGGGCTGCCCCCTGATAAAATAAAATAAACGAGATAAAGTGCCCCTCGGCGCACAGATCTCCACCAGGACAGGTGAGGTTGTGGCTTCCTGGTGGCGCTATAATAGGCCAATGTGTAAAGGGTGCCATTTCTTCTTACGCCATGGATGGCAATTGGATGATTTGAGGCCTTTTTTTCCAAAAATGTGTTTTGCAAAACTCCACCTGTTGGTGGCACTATAACAGGCCAATGTGAAAAGGGTGGGCTATATTCCTCAGCCTAGTTGGAAAGTGTGAAAGATTTCACGTGCATGCTGCATAACAGGCCGTTCTGGAAAATGTGGGGCAGAGGTTCATCGTTGGCATCTAGGGAGTGTGTGTGCAAAATTTGGCATCGACCGCGTTAACGGTGCCAGAGATTAGCTGTTAACAGACGGACAGACGCACACACACACACACAATCCTGCAAACTTTGAAAGCCAATGTTAGCCAATTAGGATGGAATATGAAATATCGGACAGATCAGTCTTGAACACATGACTATAGAAATACTGTGTAACGATTTGCGGGATTTTTGGACAGAATCTGGAGGAGTAATATAAAACAATGTGTTTTATAAAAGTCGACCTCCTGGTGGCGCTATAACAGGCCGTTCTGAAAATTTTCGGGCAGAGGTTCATCGTTGGCAACTTGGGAGTCTGTGTGCAAAATTTGGCATCGACTGGGTTAACGGTGCCGGAGATTAGCTGTACACAGACGGACGGACACACACACAGACAGACTCACACACGGACGTGCAAAACATACTCTCTCCCCATGCCTTCGCCTGGTGGAGACTTCGGCCAGGTGGAGACAATGAAAATGAGCATCAGCAGCCTGAGAAAGCCTGGAAAGAATTGATAGAAAACTTATATTAGAAATAAATGAAAAAAGTAAGGGGGCAGGGCAGCTAAAATGAATATCAAATGTCTACTGAATTTACAACTTAAAAACTGTCTGGCGTATTCACATAAGCCTGAGTAGACAATGAAATTAAGTGTTTTTGAAAGTGAAATATTCCTTTAATGAATCAATAAATAAATACACACATGTAACTGATTAGGTCGCCTTCATCAGGGATTGTTGTTTAGTCTTAGTCTAGTCTTAGTCAACAAAATCTTGGTCTTAAATTCGTTTTTTAGTCTTACTCAACAAAATTAACACTGATAAGTAGGCTACACCTTTTTATTTTTGTGGAAGACTATTGTAGTTCAGCAAGTTGACCGGTAGATGGCGCCAGATAACTGCGTGTTGTTTAGGACAGGCTGTAGTGTTCTGAACCGCATTCAATAGTAGACCTAGTATGATTATTAACCCTTAACCTGCTTCTCCCATTGTACACTCTCAGTTACAGGCCTGTAAGGGTCCATTTGGTTCCATTTGTACACTGTCAGAGTTACAGACCTGTAAGGGTCCATATCGTTCCATTTGCACACTGTCAGAGTTACAGACCTGTAAGGGTCCATTTGGTTCCATTTGTACACTCTCAGAGTTATAGACCCATACAGGTACATTTGGTTCCATTTGTACACTCAGAGTTACAGACCTGTAAGGGTCCATTTGGTTCCATTTGTACACTCTCAGAGTTACAGACCCATACAGGTACATTTGGTTCCATTTGTACACTCAGAGTTACAGACCTGTAAGGGTCCATTTGGTTCCATGTGTACACTCTCAGAGTTACAGACCTGTAAGGGTCCATTTGGTTCCATTTGTACACTCTCAGAGTTACAGACCCATACAGGTACATTTGGTTCCATTTGTACACTCAGAGTTACAGACCTGTAAGGGTCCATTTGGTTCCATGTGTACACTCTCAGAGTTACAGACCCGTAAGGGTCCATTTGGTTCCATGTGTACACTCTCAGAGTTACAGACTCATACAGGTACATTTGGTTCCATTTGTACACTCTCAGAGTTACAGACCTGTAAGGGTCCATTTGGTTCCATGTGTACACTCTCAGAGTTACAGACCCGTAAGGGTCCATTTGGTTCCATGTGCACATGCATGCACTCATAGTTACAGACCCGTACGGGTCCATTTGGTTTAATTTGTACACTCAGAGTTACAGACCTGTAAGGTTCCATTTGGTTCCATGTGTACACTCTCAGAGTTACAGACCCATACAGGTATACATTTGGTTCCATTTGTACACTCTCAGAGTTACAGACCTGTAAGGGTCCATTTGGTTCCATGTGTACACTCTCAGAGTTACAGACCCGTAAGGGTCCATTTGGTTCAATTTGTACACTCTCAGAGTTATAGACCTGTAAATGTCCATTTGGTTCCATTTGTACACTCTCAGAGTTACAGACCTGTAAGTGTCCATTTGGTTCCATTTGTACACTCTCAGAGTTACAGACCCGTAAGGGTCCATTTGGTTCCATTTGTACACTCTCAGAGTTACAGACCTGTAAGTGTCCATTTGGTTCCATTTGTACACTCTCAGAGTTACAGACCCGTAAGGGTCCATTTGGTTCCATTTGTACACTCTCAGAGTTACAGACCCGTAAGTGTCCATTTGGTTCCATTTGTACACTCTCAGAGTTACAGACCCGTAAGGGTCCATTTGGTTCCATTTGTACACTCTCAGAGTTACAGACCCGTAAGTGTCCATTTGGTTCCATTTGTACACTCTCAGAGTTACAGACCTGTAAGTGTCCATTTGGTTCCATTTGAACACTCTCATAGTTGCAGACCCATACGGGTAAGAGTGACAAGGGTCCATTAGGTTCCATGTGTACACTCTCAGAGTTACATTCCTGTAAGGGTCCATTTGGTTCCATTTGTACACTCTCAGAGTTACAGACCTAACACTCAGAGTTACAGACCTGTAAGGGTCCATTTGGTTGTGTGAAGTAGATTCCTCAGATTTACTCTGGTTGCTGTTTCCTGGAGTGTCCACCAGGTGGGGACATTTATGGGTCATAATCCAGACCCAGCAGAGAGTACACTGGGTTCCCCCCCAGTGTACTCTCTGCTGCCCCATCTGGCGGAGTCAGGTTAACCTGACTAGTGCAACGGAAAAGCTACCTCTGGCCAATGGGAAGGGGAGAGTCAAATATTCCTTGCAGCCCCGCAGGCTGCAGCAGAGAAGCATGATTGATTGATTGATTGATTGAAGAATTTATTAACAGTTTGCAGAATTACAGTACATTTCAAGCACAAACTCAATACAAAGGCTGTTAACTGTGAGTGGACGACCCAATTAAGCATTACACTTGTTTCCAACAGGGTCCACCATGTTCAAATCATCAAAACATTTAGAGACGTACAAATAGACACTTCTATAGACAGAACAGGAATTCATCAAAAAGGAGGTAAAAAGGGAAAAGAAATATATACAGTGAGGGGAAAGAAGGGGGGGGGCGGGGGGGGATTCAGATTTTACGGGGGCCAGTTTCGAATTGCAGCCATCCGTAGGTGCCCTTTGAGAGCGGTTTTGAAGGAGTCAAGGGATTCGCATGTCTTAATGACAGTTGGTAGGGCGTTCCACATTTTGGTGGCATAGGAGCGAAAAGAATTTAGTCCCTTGTTTGTGCCGAATCTGGGTTGTACATGGTTCGTTGCACTCCCTCTGGTGTTGTGGGTGTGGACTTCGTTAACATTAAGGAAGTATCTAGACAGGTACATGGGTATCTTGGTGGTGTATCGAATCTTGTGGACCAGACCCATTGCAAGATGCTGTACTCTGTCGTCGACCCTAAGCCATTCCAGCCTGTCGAAGTGGGCAGGGGTGAGGTGGGTTCGGGGGGCTAGATCAAGTAGGAGCCTGACCAGTTTGTTTTGGGAAGTCTGGAGCCTGGTTTTAAGGGCCTTTGAGGTGCTGTGGTACCAGGAGGTGCATGCATAGTCAAAGAAACCCTGTACAAGGGCTCCTGTTAAGGTCTTCAAGGTGTTTTTGTTGACCAGTGAGGAGATCCTGTAGAGGAATCTTGTTCTATGGTTGACTTTTTTGATTACGTTGGTGGCCATTTTATCACCGGAAAGATTAGCCTCCAGGATGGAACCTAGGTAGGTAATTTCATCTTTACGTGTGATAACATTGTCACCCACTCTAACCAAGAAGCCATTTGCCTTGCTGAGATTACTAATAGAGCCAAAGAGAATGGATTCAGTTTTTCCCAGGTGTAAAGATAGTTTGTTATCAGCGAGCCAGGTGCAGATTCTACCGAGTTCAGAGCTGAGGGCATTTTCAACCTGCAGTTTGTCCCTGTCCGAGACCAGCAGTGCTGAGTCATCTGCGAACAGGAACAAGTTGCAGTCACAGGCTGAAGTCATGTCGTTTACATATATTAGGAACAGTAGAGGCCCTAGTATGCTTCCTTGTGGAACGCCACAGCTCACTGGGAGGGGGGGGGACAGTGTTCCGTTCACTTCCACCATCTGTTCTCTCCCCTCCAGGTAGGATTGCATCCAGCTCACTGATGTGCTATCGAAACCAATTGCTTTTAGCTTGTTAACCAGTATGGAGTGGTTCACGGTGTCAAAAGCCTTTTGGAGGTCCAGCATGACCATGCCGCAGTATTTGCCAGCGTCCACCTCTTGTTTGATGTGGTCGCTCAAATAGAGGAGGCATGTGTCAGTGGAGTGGGATGTTCTGAAGCCAGATTGGAACTCGTACAATAATTTATTAGTGGCAAGATACTTTTCAACCTGTTCATAGACTATTTTTTCCATCACTTTCGAGATGGAACTAAGAATAGAAATAGGGCGGTAGTTGCCGGGGTCTAATTTACTCCCTTTCTTGTGCAAGGGGGTTACTTTGGCCAGTTTGAAATCTTGGGGGACCTGTCCCTGTTTGATGGAGAGGTTTACTATGTGGGTGATGATTGGAGCTATAGAGATGGCTGAGTCTCTGAGAAATTTGGAGGGAATGTTGTCATGGCCTGTGGCCTTGTGGGGTTGGAGGGCACTCAGTTTCTTAATTACCTCATCAGTTGTTACCATAACTAGTTTAAAATCGTCTTTACAAACACCTAGGTTTTTGTAGAAGGTTGTAATGTGCTCTACACCAAAGAGCCCAGAGTGGGAGGGCAGTTTGTTAACCAGAGTTGTTGCTATGTTTGTAAAGAAGATATTCAAGTAGTTGGCCACATCAAGGTTGTCAGTGATGAGAGTGTTGTCAGATTTGATGTTTATGTTCGAAAATCTGGTTTTTAGTTTCTGACCATAGCTTAGTTGATTGTTTAGTAGCTTCCAGAGCTCATGAGGATTGTTTTTGTTTTCCTGAGCTTTATCATTAATGAAGTTACTTTTAGCTGATTTGGTCATGGCAGTTACACTGTTTCGTAGTTTGATTCGTTGTGTATTTAGGTTGTTCAAACGAGCTTGGCGAACACTGTCGAAGGCTGCAGCAGAGAAGCATGATCACAGTCACGGGGTGACGGGGAAGGAAGAGCTCACACCGACACGGCGCATACACTGACACCACGTTAGACAGGAATAAGAATAAGAATTTACCCCGGAATTTTCTATGGCTGCCAATGCAACTTGGTCCAATCCTTAATCACATACGGACAAACATCTATGCCGATGCTATCTAACTTGCGGAGGTAGCGTGCCTTGTCCACGGGCAACAGATCTTTCAACGTATGGCATTGCAAATACGTTTGATAATCGCTACTCTGCTCAATATTGTTTTGAAAATGCCGCAAATTGCATTGTAGTGAACGAGCGAAAATCACAACTTCCCCCGTTTGTGGGCGGAGTCACAGTTTGAGGCGCTGTTTACGTGCCGTGGTGTCAGTGTATACTACAGTTATTGGACACCAAACGCAGCTGAAACAGCGCAGCGCAGCCAATGCAAAGCCACAAAAAAACACAAGTCACTGAACCACGCACAGAACGTCGAAAACGAACGCAAACAACGGCCGCGAGGCGCGAGGTTGTGACACACAAACATACACGTTACTAAAATAATAATCATACTAATATGGGGGGGGGGGGGGGGGGGCTACCGCCTGCCCTCACCTTATTGTAGATACGCCTCTGGGGGGGGGGCTTCTTTCACCATGTGATCATTTCTTGTATAAACTCCCATGACTGCTCTTTTTTTGCTTGTAACACTATATTCAATTTTCATCCATGATATTGGAAGAGATTAGATCAGGGGTCTGCAACAGGCGGCTCTAGAGCACACCCCTAGTGGCTCCCTGTAGCATTACAAAAAACCGATGGAAATGTATAATGTTTACCCTGTAGAAAAAGAAAGATAGCCGACGAAAAACAGAGGATTTAACAGTTCGTGGACAGAGGCTTTTGCCTTCACAGCCAATGCAGATTGGCTGCCTGTATGTTTAATCTGCAGTGAGAAGCTATCAAACAACAAAAAAAGTAACGTTGAAAGACATTTCCAGGGAAAGCATGCTAAATTCTGCTAGTTTCGTTGCAACCCGGGAGATAATAAAGCTTGGCAAGCCGCATTATAATTAGCCTGGTTAATAAACCAGACCGAATCAGCCGTTGGCAAAAAAGATTTTGCCTGCCAGCGGATTAGGGTCTGGCGAGGCTCAGTAGCACGCCTCTTTCCTACAACCGAGAACAGGTCGGGCCAATCGGGACACGGTATGCAATATGGGCGGGCTTTGGTACAGTGACGTTCAATGCTTGAGACCTTTGACTGACAGTAGCTCTGACCAATTGCGTCAAAGAGAAAATGTTTGAACCCGCCCCCCGGGAAATGAAATCCAAGTGGAGCCAGCCCAGACTAATATACCGCGACAGTGTTGTGTGATATTAGTCTGGTTTATTAGCCAGGCTACATTATAATGCGTACATTTTCTTCGCGGCTCCAGATAGATTTTGAATTTATTTTTGGTCGAAAATGGCTCTTTCAACAACTTGGGTTGCCGTCTTGCCATACCCTGGATTAGATTAATACATTTAAGGTAAAATAATCAAGATATGTGCGTCATTATAAGGAAAAAGTAAACAATAGGCTAAGCATAAGTACCTATACATGAACTCTATAGCATCCCTATTGTGAGTATAGGTGAACATTATGCGGAAATAAAGATTTCAATAATTAGTTTTACTTCTACTTCACTACATCTAAGAGGCAATTTTTTTTACTCATTTTCACAACATGTATGCTATTTTAGAATAGATGTAGACCCTTACAATTTACAATTTAGGCATTTAGCAGATGCTCTTAATCCAGAGCGACTTACATTAGGCAAGAACAAAAGTATGAGAATACATCACATATATAAAAAGCATTATCAAGAAACGTGCGTAAGCTAAGAACGTAGCTAGAACATATCTATATAATGACACTATACATATTAACTATACATATATACAGTACTATACTATGCTATACATATGTACTATGATGTGCTATGACTACATACAATGCAATTATTGTGCTGTCTACATGACATGCTATAAGTCTGTTTCAAATGCTATCTAAGTCTAAAAAGTGCTGTCTAAGGGGGTAGGATAAGTGCTATGGGCCATGACCCTTGACAGTGCAGAAACATAATTGCCTTCCTTGATGCATCAATGAATTAAGCGTCAACGACCATCAGCTGGTCACAGACACTAACTGGAAGTGACAGCATGGAGTCTGTTTCATTTCTATCCAAAGGCCCTTGAATGATGGAATATGATCAAGGATTACTGTGATAGTGGTAACATTTTTGAAAAAAAAGAAAAAAAGAAAACTGAATTATTTCGTGGAGCCCTTGGCTATGCGTCGCGGACCCCCACTCCCCCAGGGGTCCGCGGACCCCACTTTGGGAACTACTGAATTATGTCTGTCTGTCTGTCTGTCTGTCTGTCTGTCTATTCATTTTCCCAAAAATTAAACATGGAGCAAAAAGGTGGGGGCGGCCGGGGGGGAGGGGAGGGGGGGGGGGGGGGTGTTTCCTGTGTGGATGTGCATGTGGCTTAGGGACCGTCATCACACATACAGCCTTTATAGCAGGGGGGTTTCCTTCAAGTAGGCTATACAGCACAAAGTTCATTTAATAATAATAATAATAATAATATAATAATAATAATAATAGTAATAATAATAGGGGTAATAATAATAAAGGGTAATATAATAATAATAATAATAATAATAATATCTCAGATGTATAAGAAACAAAAACACTAATAAAAGACTATAAGGAATAAAATGTATAAACACAGTTAAATGTTATAGGAGAGGTGTTTTAGGCCTAATCTAATATTTGCTTGGTAAAGATGAACGTACAATGTCTGTTAATACAAATATATGAAAAATAACCATAAATCATTAGGCTATAGCCTATAGGGTTTCTTTATATGTTGCTCAATTAACACAAATAAATAATGGCTCCCTTTGTTGTGCCTTTCTTTATTTATTTCTTTCTTTATTCCTTTCTTTTTTTCTGCTTACGCTGCTGCGGTCCTGTGTGTGTGTGTGTGTGTGTGTGTGTGTGTGTGTGTGTGTGTGTGTGTGTGTGTGTGTGTGTGTGTGTGTGTGTGTGTGTGTGTGTGTGTGTGTGTGTGTGTGTGTGTGTGTGTGTGTGTGCGTGTGTGTGTGTGTGTGTGTGTGTGTGTGTGTGTGTGTGTGTGTGTGTGTGTCTCCGCTATACGCTATTGGAAGCCTCGGCATTCTCCGACACTCCCTAACAATGTGCTGAGGGTCATCAATTATGCAGGCAGGCTGCGATCCGCCGCTCTGGAAGCAGCAGCTAGGGGGAGATATACTAGCATAGCAGCAGCAATATGGCGACAGCCGCACTTTCTCCTCCGGAGCTGCAGTCTTTCTCCTTCTCAGAGCATCTGCAGTCCGCCAGCGATTCCTGTTAATCGCCCAAAAAACCCACACCAAGTAAGTCATATCTGACCGATGGTGGGATGGAGGGTGGGGGGGGGGGGGTGTTTTTTTTTGCGTGTGGTTTGTGGCATTGCATGCAGTCATCATCATACCGTGTGTGTGTGTGTGTGTGTGTACTAGGCTCTGTATACCTGCATGCATCCCAACTGCCGCAGAGCCCGGTGTAGGCTAGTGCCGACAGACAGACAGGCAGGCAGACAGACAGGCAGGCGGGCAGGCAGGCAGAAAGACAGACAGGCTTGCAGACATACATACAGGTCGTATTATGCATGTTGGGGGTAAGAAAAAAAACATATTTTAGAGAAGTGGATACGGTGTGTTGTTTTCAGTGTTATTGGTGCATAGTGAGAGAGAGGGAGAGAGGAGGAGAGAGAGGGGGGGGGGGGGGTGGATGGAGAGAGAGAGAGAAGGGGGGAGGGAGAGAGAGAGAGGGGGGGGGTTCATGCCAGGTAAGTGAAGGGTGTTGGCCTGCCTGCCTTCTGTCCTGTCCTGGGACGGATGGATGGACGGATGGACGGATGGATGGATGGATGGATGGATGGATGGATGGACGGATGGATGCAGGGATGGATGGGTGGAGTGACATTTCAGTGGAATGTGACACATACATACGCATAGGCTATGGGATGGGTGGGTGGGGTGGGGTAGAGGGGTGCGGGATGGAGGTGGGGGGAGGGGGGGGGGGGGGATCACGTCAAAAGTTCCTGTGCGTGGCCGCTGGGATGATGAATCAACTCTAGCTATAACACTATAGTGTTGTGATGATATACGGCATGGACCGGAAACAAGAAGGCCGTAGGATTATTATTTATTTGTAATTCGTTTGGGTGGAAAATAATTTCTACGGCGCTCCCCCACACCCCCGACCCCCACAATCCCCCCAACCGGCCCGCCCGCCCGCCCCCGTCATTTGTATGATCATTATTCCCCCCCCTCCCCTCCTCTCCATAGAGTGGATTGCGTATAGAGAGAGAGAGAGAGAGAGAGAGAGAGATCGAGAGAGAGACAGAGAGACAGAGAGAGGGGGGGGAGGGGTGCCGAGGGGGGGGGAGAGAGAGAGAGAGAGAGAGAGGAAGCTGCGTCTAGCGTTTTGGCAGTTCAGTTCTGGAAGGAAGAGAGGAACTGCAGCACAGTCTCCTCCCTTCAACTAGACACGGAGACACCAAAACACACACACACACACACACACACACACACACACACACACACACACACACACTGTATATATTTTCAGCGGCCTGCATGCTAATTTGTTGCCTCGGGACAGCCCCCCTCCACCCTCCCCTCCCTTCCCCTCGTCATGTGATACTGTCCACGGGTGTGGTGGTGATATGGGGATTATTAGGCTATTAGTTCACGTGCATCAGCATGACTTAAAAATGTTTGTCGATGCGATGCGTCCGGCTGAAGCATTGTGTGTGTGTGTGTGTGTGTGTGTGTGTGTGTGTGTGTGTGTGTGTGTGTGTGTGTGTGTGTGTGTGGCATCTAGGATGGTTGTGTTTTCACGATGCTCTCTGTGGCCTGCATGGGCTCAGCCCTGTATAGCTTGAGTTAGAGATATGGGGCTCCATTTTCGTCACCACTAAACCCCTTATCCCTAAACTTCTTTGCCTTTTTTGAGTGGTGTAAACCACTCCTACAACTGGCTTTTGTGTGCAGAAAAAAATGAGATTGTTTGCTATGTTCAAAATAATTTCTGACGTAATTAAATCACACCCGGGTGAACTGGATGACCGTAGCAACCGTGCTCATTTTTTCTGCACAGAAAAGCCAGTTGTGAAATCACATCCGGGTGTGATTTCATTACGTCAGATCAGAGCTGATCAGGCTATATAATACCTTACTTTATATAATACCTCACATCGGACAAAAACTCCAGCTGAATCAACCTTACACCACTCAGTTCACACGGGTGTGATTTTTACTATTGTGAAAAACATTTTTGAATAGTTCAACTAGCCAATCTACACTGACACGTTGTGAGCTTGTAGACTGGCCATTTTAACTATTAAAAAATGTTTAGCAAAATAGTAAAAAAAAAGAAAGGGCAAAGACGTTTAGGGATAAGGGGATTAGCAGTGACGAAAATGGAGCCCTCCTGTAGCCTATACGGGACAGTCCTCTTCAGATTAATTGAGTATGACTATGAAGGAACCCAACGGAAACAATAAGCCCATGGGCTTTCTTGGGTTGTAAGTCCTCCTAGCAGACCTTCTTTGAGGGTATGCACATGCATAAAGTCAGTGGCAAAGTGAGTTTAATGTTTAATGCATAGCCTGCATCTTGCATCCTTAGACTTAGACCGGGGGTCGTGGGATGCAATAGGCCTACTCTCAGTACTGTAGGCTATTCTGACATCATTGAAGTAAGACTCATAAAATGTCCCTGGGATCCATCTAAAAACCATGTCTCCATACTGCTCCACACTACAGTGGGGTTCATGGGGTGAAATTAACCCCACTAAAAATGAACCCCATTGAAAATGTACGATTTCAAACATCACACAGAATGGTGGCGGGGAAACTTCCTTTATCTGCAAAGTAGGCTTTTTATGTCATTGATTGATTGATTGATTGATTGATTGAACACTTTATTAACATTTCTGCAGAAAAAAAACCTGCTAAGAGGATTTAAACCCAAGACCAACTATTGGCTTGTTTCCATTGAGGGCCTTCATTCTCAATTCATCGAAACATGTAATGAATACACAAATATGCAGTAGCCTACTATGCAAAAAACATCATGAATTGAACAAGTTGTAAACAAGTGTAATGCTTAATTGGGTTGTCCACTCACAGTTAACAGTCTTTGTATTGAGTTTGTGCTTGAAATGTACTGTAATTCTGCAAACTGTTAATACATATTTCAATCAATCAATCAATCAATCAATCAATCAATCAATGCCATTTGGGGCTCTTGTTGGGTCGCAGTCTTATTATTATTAAGGGACCAAGCCCGGAGGGACTTCTTGGTCCCTTAGTGTATTTGTCTGTATTTTTCTTCTCCTTCTTCTCCTTCTGCCAAAAATAGCAGTTCTGGCTTAACCGTGCAGTCTGTTTTTATGAAACTTGGCAACATGGTAGAGGGGCATGCCAAACGGTGAAGACACGAAGCCCACGACCATAGGCCAAAGGGTGGAGCTATAGCATTCCATTGAAAATGCAAACTTTGAACAGGCATAGCTCATGAACCGTTTGACCGTCGGCAATAAAACTTTCATACGCACATGCGTATCCTTATGCCTCAACTTTCATCTTTTGACCTCTGACCTTTAGATCTATCCTGACTCTGCCAGATGGGGGCGGTATTGATTCACAAGTTCACAACACAGCTTCCATCTGGAATCGCTGACGCAGTAGAGATGAACCAAATGGCGGGATCTGACAATCACCTGCCAAGTAGCTTGAAAAAAAGGTTCCGCCTAAAGCGATTGGGTTACAGTGATCCCAGATGAAAGTAGTTTTTGAAACGAGTGTGAAGCAAGCTTCTTCAATCTGGTGGAGTCAGGTTACTTTAGATCTCCCACCATTTAGAATTTTATGAACAGTTAAAATCTATCTCTTCCCGGAATCTGTGCCTTGACTCATGCGGAACACATCTGTCACTTTGACCACTAAGCTCCGCTCTCAGATTTTCCGCCATTTTGAGCAGTTTGAAAAACCCTCTGAAATCCCAGTTGAAGAGAAGTTTGTATGTGAAAAAATGAAGCCTCCATGAGCAAATTAATATTGTAGCAGGCATGGCTTCATAAGAAAGAACGGAAAAAACTCTTCCTGTGCATCTTCTTCATGCACTAAATAGTGTGGATGCTATGGCTTGATTGGTACAGTGTCTATCTACCTTGTCAGTCTGAAGGTTGCTACAGTAGTTCAAACCTCACCTCATACAGGCTACACTTAAATTGCTTTGCACAACACAGTATTAAGTATTACTTAATGCATGTGCACTTTTGAAAGATAACACAAAATGCTGTTTTGAGAGTCGTTATGTTCAATGTATGACATACTTTGTTGTGAAAAATCTACAATCTCGAAACTTTTCAGATTGCATTACTATTTTCATTAGTTGTGGTTCCGAGGAGACATCTAATGTCTATTGGTAAATGGTTAATTGTGAACCACTGAACTTAGTGTTCGCGACAAAAGGCAAGAGTTTTATTATCAGCAGACACGTGTCTGCAGTGTGGACAAATCTCTAGCTCATGTGTTGGCTGTGGCTCAGGAGGTAGACCAGGTCATCCAATGATCCGTGGGTCGGCGGTTCAAATCCTGGCAACTCCTGTCTACATGTCAAAGTGTCCTTGGGCAAGACACTGAACCCCACATTACCTCCAATGAGTCAGTCGGTGTGATCTTGCCACCATCTGAATGTGGGAAGTGAGGACGCTGGCGTTGACTGTTCGCCGCTTCACCTCCCGATGAATTAACCATTGTAAAGCGCTTTGAGAACTTGGGAAAGCGCTACAAAAAGGCCACCCATTATGAGTACTTTCACTTTTTGTACATTTTGATGCCAATACTTTTGTAATTTTACTCAAGTACATTTTGAATTAAAGACTTTTACTTTTACTTTTCAGTTCAGGTAGTTGACCTTTTCTTGAGCCAATGGGAGGCTGGCTCTGTTTCACCCTGGCTTGACCAGACAGATATAGTGTGGACATCCATGATTCTTACGGTTGCGGTTTTGGAAACAAAAACTAGCAATAATGTGGTTAGGAGTTAGTGTGGGAATTTAGGCCCCATTAACAACTCAATTTCACATTTCAATTTCTTTTAAAGCTTTAAAGTATAAAACAAAGGTTTTTCCATTTTTTTAGCCATATGGACACTGTTCGAATGTTGAAGGTTTTTATAGTAGGTTTTTACAGATAGTCGTTGTAGTCATTGGTTACAACTAGAAAGATGCAATTCTGGAATAATTGCAAAGTGTGGTTGCCTCAATCGCTAATATAGGCCCCTCCCACAAATTTTGCTAGCCAATTACAATTCACCCCTGTGATCATGTGTAAGTAAAGAGGGGATTTATCTCCCAAATCATTTTCCTGCAACAAACGGTTACATTTTTTGCATTTGCGGCGCCCCTTTGGATGAAAATGGAATTGCTTTTGCCTCTATGTTGATTATTATAAAAACACTTAACAACACTCCTCTGAAACGGGTTGATGACTACAAGTATTTGGGTTCATATATATCTTCTTCCCAAAAAGGACTTTCAAACTAGGAAGGGTATGGCCTGGTCAGCCTGCAATGACATGCATAAGATCTGGTCATCCCAGCTTAGTAAGATGTTAAAAGTAAAAATATTTAGGACGACCGTTGAGACGATTCTACTCTATGGCTCCGAGACATGGACACGGTTGGATGGCACTTACACCCGCCTTCTTTTTTTTTTAAAGATATTTTTTGCGGCTTACGCCTTTTATTGGTTTTTGAAGGGACAGACAGTAGGCTGACAGGAAACGGGAGAGAGATGGGGGAAGACATGCAGTAAAGGCCGTGTCGGGCTCGGGAGTCGAACCCGCGGCACACTGCGACTGGATTACCAGTCGGGTGCCCAGACGGTTACGCCACCGCCTGGGCCTACACCCGCCTTCTAATGAGAGCGCAAAATCTGTCTTGGAAGAGCCACCCATCGACTAATCTAATTTACGGCAACCTTCCCCGTGTTTCTTCACTAGTCCAATCCAGAAGAACACAGTTTGCCGGCCACTGCTACAGAGCTGATGACAATGATCTTATATCTTCCCTTCTTCTCTGGAGTCCTGCCTAAAAGCAGACCAGAGGTCGTTCCCTGATGTCATCGCTAGGGACACATGCATCAGTAAGCAGGAACTGGGGGTGGCAATGAAGGACCGGGAAGTCTGGCGTGGCATTGTGAAATCCATGATCTCGGCCGCGGTCGAAAAATGATGATGATGATGATGTTGATTAAAATTAAAATTTGATTAAAATTTGGGATGGATTGGACATTGCGTTCGTGAT
>NC_136790.1:6862369-7019869 GCF_951216825.1 Electrona antarctica
CTCCCTCTCTCCCTCTCTCTCTGACTCTCTGTGTGTCTCTGCCATCGCATGGTGGTTTGAATCACCTTGAAGTGGACGTAGATCAATGGATGGGAAAGGAAGGAGACTTAGAGGTTGTGCTCAGGTCGGGTTACTTGACCCTCTGGGAGGAGAGAGAGAGAGAGAGAGAGAGAGAGAGAGAGAGAGAGAGAGAGAGAGAGAGAGAGAGAGAGAGAGAGAGAGAGAGAGAGAGAAGGGGGGGAGAGGGGAAGAGAGAGAGGGAGGGGGAGGGAGGGGAGGCTGTATGGTTCTTCTGCATGTTTTACTTTCATATCCTGTCCTGGACTGACTGGCTGCTAGGCAGTGCTAGCAGTGTTCACTTTGACAACAAATTCTGGTTTAGTCTTAGTCTTGTGAATACACAGCATTCAGTTTTATTCCTCTGACATGTTTTAGTCTAGTCTTAGTCGACTAAATGTGTGTGTGTGTGTGTGTGTGTGTGTGTGTGTGTGTGTGTGTGTGTGTGTGTGTGTGTGTGTGTGTGTGTGTGTGTGTGTGTGTGTGTGTGTGTTTGGATCAGTGCTTTTCATCCCTTTTTTTATTAGAGAATGTAGGAGAGTTGTTTAGTTAACGTTTGCCCGTTATCTCTGCTAACGGTACCAAGCATGGAATTGTGGACAAAATCTTATCCAACGACAACAACATATCTATAAAATATAGTCTGAGAGGCTAAATCTTATCAGATGGTGGTCTGTGGCTCAAATGCAGAATAAATAATGGACCATATTCAGTGCCGAATGGGCCACTCCGAGGGCCCTGGAGCTACACCAAACCACTGAACTATATGTATACGTTTTCCACGGAAGAGACAGCTGTAGTTAAATAGAGGTATTGACGGAAAAGACAGCTGTACCTAGTCTCGCACAGGGCCTTACAATTTTCTCATTGTTAATCCGGGTCTGAGGACATGGGCGAGTTGAGACTCTGGTGTGACGCTAGCCTGGGACGCATATTTAACTATCACTATACTAGCCTGGGACGCATATTTAACTACCTCTATACTAGCCTGGGACGCATATTTAACTACCTCTATACTAGCTGGGACGCATATTTAACTACCTCTATACTAGCCTGGGACGCATATTTAACTACCTCTATACTAGCCTGGGACGCATATTTAACTACCTCTATACTAGCTGGGACGCATATTTAACTACCTCTATACTAGCCTGGGACGCATATTTAACTACCTCTATACTAGCATGGGACGCATATTTAACTACCTCTATACTAGCCTGTGACGCATATTTAACTACCTCTATACTAGCCTGGGACGCATATTTAACTACCTCTATACTAGCCTGTGACGCATATTTAACTACCTCTATACTAGCCTAGCTGGGACGCATATTTAACTACCTCTATACTAGCCTAGCTGGGACGCATATTTAACTACCTCTATACTAGCCTAGCTGGGACGCATATTTAACTACCTCTATACTAGCCTAGCTGGGACGCATATTTAACTACCTCTATACTAGCCTGGGACGCATATTTAACTACCTCTATACTAGCCTAGGATTCATATTTAACTACCTCTATACTAGCCTAGCTGGGACGCATATTTAACTACCTCTATGCTAGCCTAGCTGGGACGCATATTTAACTACCTCTATACTAGCCTGGGACGCATATTTAACTACCTCTATACTAGCCTGGGACGCATATTTAACTACCTCTATACTAGCCTGGGATTCATATTTAACTACCTCTATACTAGCCTGGGACGCATATTTAACTACCTCTATACTAGCCTAGCTGGGACGCATATTTAACTACCTCTATACTAGCCTAACTGGGACGCATATTTAACTACCTCTATACTAGCCTGGGACGCATATTTAACTACCTCTATACTAGCCTGGGACGCATATTTAACTACCACTATACTAGCCTGGGGCGCATATTTAACTACCACTATACTAGCCTGTGACGCATATTTAACTACCTCTATACTAGCCTGGGACGCATATTTAACTACCTCTATACTAGCCTAGCCTGGGATGCATATTTAACTACCTCTATACTAGCCTAGCTGGGACGCATATTTAACTACCTCTATACTAGCCAGGGATGCATATTTAACTACCTCTATACTAGCCTAGCTGGGACGCATATTTAACTACCTCTATACTAGCCTGGGATGCATATTTAACTATCTCTATACTAGCCTAGCTGGGACGCATATTTAACTACCTCTATACTAGCCTGGGATGCATATTTAACTACCTCTATACTAGCATGGGACGCATATTTAACTACCTCTATACTAGCCTGGGACGCATATTTAACTACCTCTATACTAGCCTGGGACGCATATTTAACTACCACTATACTAGCCTGGGACGCATATTTAACTACCTCTATACTAGCCTGGGACGCATGTTTAACTACCTCTATACTAGCCTGGGACGCATATTTAACTACCACTATACTAGCCTGGGACGCATATTTAACTACCACTATACTAGCCTGGGACGCATATTTAACTACCTCTATACTAGCCTGGGACGCATATTTAACTACCTCTATACTAGCCTGGGACGCATATTTAACTACCACTATACTAGCCTGGGACGCATATTTAACTACCTCTATACTAGCCTGGGACGCATATTTAACTACCTCTATACTAGCCTGGGACGCATATTTAACTACCTCTATACTAGCCTGGGGCGCATATGTAACTACCTCTATACTAGCCTGGGACGCATATTTAACTACCTCTATACTAGCCTGGGACGCATATTTAACTACCTCTATACTAGCCTGGGACGCATATTTAACTACCTCTATACTAGCCTGGGACGCATATTTAACTACCACTATACTAGCCTGGGACGCATATTTAACTACCTCTATACTAGCCTGGGACGCATATTAAACTACCTCTATACTAGTATAGCCTGGGACGCATATTTAACTACCTCTATACTAGCCTGGGACGCATATTTAACTACCTCTATACTAGCCTGGGACGCATATTTAACTACCTCTATACTAGCCTGGGACGCATATTTAACTACCACTATACTAGCCTGGGACGCATATTTAACTACCTCTATACTAGCCTAGCTGGGACGCATATTTAACTACCTCTATACTAGCCTGGGACGCATATTTAACTACCTCTATACTAGCCTGGGACGCATATTTAACTACCACTATACTAGCCTGGGACGCATATTTAACTACCTCTATACTAGCCTAGCTGGGACGCATATTTAACTACCTCTATACTAGCCTAGCTGGGACGCATATTTAACTACCTCTATACTAGCCTGGGACGCATATTTAACTACCTCTATACTAGCCTGGGACGCATATTTAACTACCACTATACTAGCCTGGGACGCATATTTAACTACCACTATACTAGCCTGGGACGCATATTTAACTACCTCTATACTAGCCTGGGACGCATATTTAACTACCTCTATACTAGCCTAGCCTGGGATGCATATTTAACTACCTTTATACTAGCCTAGCTGGGACGCATATTTAACTACCTCTATACTAGCCAGGGATGCATATTTAACTACCTCTATACTAGCCTGGGACGCATATTTAACTACCTCTATACTAGCCTGGGACGCATATTTAACTACCTCTATACTAGCCTGGGACGCATATTTAACTACCACTATACTAGCCTGGGACGCATATTTAACTACCTCTATACTAGCCTGGGACGCATATTTAACTACCTCTATACTAGCCTGGGACGCATATTTAACTACCTCTATACTAGCCTAGCTGGGACGCATATTTAACTACCTCTATACTAGCCTGGGACGCATATTTAACTACCACTATACTAGCCTGGGACGCATATTTAACTACCACTATACTAGCCTGGGACGCATATTTAACTACCTCTATACTAGCCTGGGACGCATATTTAACTACCTCTATACTAGCCTGGGACGCATATTTAACTACCACTACACTAGCCTGGGACGCATATTTAACTACCTCTATACTAGCCTGGGACGCATATTAAACTACCTCTATACTAGTATAGCCTGGGACGCATATTTAACTACCTCTATACTAGCCTGGGACGCGTATTTAACTACCTCTATACTAGCCTGGGACGCATATTTAACTACCTCTATACTAGCCTGGGACGCATATTTAACTACCTCTATACTAGCCTGGGACGCATATTTAACTACCACTATACTAGCCTGGGACGCATATTTAACTACCACTATACTAGCCTGGGACGCATATTTAACTACCTCTATACTAGCCTAGCTGGGACGCATATTTAACTACCACTATACTAGCCTGGGACGCATATTTAACTACCTCTATACTAGCCTGGGACGCATATTTAACTACCACTATACTAGCCTGGGACGCATATTTAACTACCTCTATACTAGCCTAGCTGGGACGCATATTTAACTACCTCTATACTAGCCTAACTGGGACGCATATTTAACTACCTCTATACTAGCCTGGGACGCATATTTAACTACCTCTATACTAGCCTGGGACGCATATTTAACTACCACTATACTAGCCTGGGGCGCATATTTAACTACCACTATACTAGCCTGTGACGCATATTTAACTACCTCTATACTAGCCTGGGACGCATATTTAACTACCTCTATACTAGCCTAGCCTGGGATGCATATTTAACTACCTCTATACTAGCCTAGCTGGGACGCATATTTAACTACCTCTATACTAGCCAGGGATGCATATTTAACTACCTCTATACTAGCCTAGCTGGGACGCATATTTAACTACCTCTATACTAGCCTGGGATGCATATTTAACTATCTCTATACTAGCCTAGCTGGGACGCATATTTAACTACCTCTATACTAGCCTGGGATGCATATTTAACTACCTCTATACTAGCATGGGACGCATATTTAACTACCTCTATACTAGCCTGGGACGCATATTTAACTACCTCTATACTAGCCTGGGACGCATATTTAACTACCACTATACTAGCCTGGGACGCATATTTAACTACCTCTATACTAGCCTGGGACGCATGTTTAACTACCTCTATACTAGCCTGGGACGCATATTTAACTACCACTATACTAGCCTGGGACGCATATTTAACTACCACTATACTAGCCTGGGACGCATATTTAACTACCTCTATACTAGCCTGGGACGCATATTTAACTACCTCTATACTAGCTGGGACGCATATTTAACTACCTCTATACTAGCCTGGGACGCATATTTAACTACCACTATACTAGCCTGGGACGCATATTTAACTACCTCTATACTAGCCTGGGACGCATATTTAACTACCTCTATACTAGCCTGGGACGCATATTTAACTACCTCTATACTAGCCTGGGGCGCATATGTAACTACCTCTATACTAGCCTGGGACGCATATTTAACTACCTCTATACTAGCCTGGGACGCATATTTAACTACCTCTATACTAGCCTGGGACGCATATTAAACTACCTCTATACTAGTATAGCCTGGGACGCATATTTAACTACCTCTATACTAGCCTGGGACGCATATTTAACTACCTCTATACTAGCCTGGGACGCATATTTAACTACCTCTATACTAGCCTGGGACGCATATTTAACTACCACTATACTAGCCTGGGACGCATATTTAACTACCACTATACTAGCCTGGGACGCATATTTAACTACCACTATACTAGCCTGGGGCGCATATTTAACTACCTCTATACTAGCCTAGCCTGGGATGCATATTTAACTACCTCTATACTAGCCTAGCTGGGACGCATATTTAACTACCTCTATACTAGCCAGGGATGCATATTTAACTACCTCTATACTAGCCTAGCTGGGACGCATATTTAACTACCTCTATACTAGCCTGGGATGCATATTTAACTATCTCTATACTAGCCTAGCTGGGACGCATATTTAACTACCTCTATACTAGCCTGGGATGCATATTTAACTACCTCTATACTAGCATGGGACGCATATTTAACTACCTCTATACTAGCCTGGGACGCATATTTAACTACCTCTATACTAGCCTGGGACGCATATTTAACTACCACTATACTAGCCTGGGACGCATATTTAACTACCTCTATACTAGCCTGGGACGCATGTTTAACTACCTCTATACTAGCCTGGGACGCATATTTAACTACCACTATACTAGCCTGGGACGCATATTTAACTACCACTATACTAGCCTGGGACGCATATTTAACTACCTCTATACTAGCCTGGGACGCATATTTAACTACCTCTATACTAGCCTGGGACGCATATTTAACTACCACTATACTAGCCTGGGACGCATATTTAACTACCTCTATACTAGCCTGGGACGCATATTTAACTACCTCTATACTAGCCTGGGACGCATATTTAACTACCTCTATACTAGCCTGGGGCGCATATGTAACTACCTCTATACTAGCCTGGGACGCATATTTAACTACCTCTATACTAGCCTGGGACGCATATTTAACTACCTCTATACTAGCCTGGGGCGCATATGTAACTACCTCTATACTAGCCTGGGACGCATATTTAACTACCTCTATACTAGCCTGGGACGCATATTTAACTACCTCTATACTAGCCTGGGACGCATATTTAACTACCTCTATACTAGCCTGGGACGCATATTTAACTACCACTATACTAGCCTGGGACGCATATTTAACTACCTCTATACTAGCCTGGGACGCATATTAAACTACCTCTATACTAGTATAGCCTGGGACGCATATTTAACTACCTCTATACTAGCCTGGGACGCATATTTAACTACCTCTATACTAGCCTGGGACGCATATTTAACTACCTCTATACTAGCCTGGGACGCATATTTAACTACCACTATACTAGCCTGGGACGCATATTTAACTACCACTATACTAGCCTGGGACGCATATTTAACTACCACTATACTAGCCTGGGACGCATATTTAACTACCACTATACTAGCCTGGGACGCATATTTAACTACCTCTATACTAGCCTGGGACGCATATTTAACTACCACTATACTAGCCTGGGACGCATATTTAACTACCTCTATACTAGCCTAGCTGGGACGCATATTTAACTACCTCTATACTAGCCTAGCTGGGACGCATATTTAACTACCTCTATACTAGCCTGGGACGCATATTTAACTACCTCTATACTAGCCTGGGACGCATATTTAACTACCTCTATACTAGCCTGGGACGCATATTTAACTACCACTATACTAGCCTGGGACGCATATTTAACTACCACTATACTAGCCTGGGACGCATATTTAACTACCTCTATACTAGCCTGGGACGCATATTTAACTACCTCTATACTAGCCTAGCCTGGGATGCATATTTAACTACCTTTATACTAGCCTAGCTGGGACGCATATTTAACTACCTCTATACTAGCCAGGGATGCATATTTAACTACCTCTATACTAGCCAGGGATGCATATTTAACTACCTCTATACTAGCCTAGCTGGGACGCATATTTAACTACCTCTATACTAGCCTGGGATGCATATTTAACTACCTCTATACTAGCCTAGCTGGGACGCATATTTAACTACCTCTATACTAGCATGGGACGCATATTTAACTACCTCTATACTAGCATGGGACGCATACCATTTCCGGGTCATGTTGTAGTCACTGTTTTGTAGCCCCCAGGAAATAACTTATGTCATGTTGTAGTCACTGGTTTTTAGTCATCAGGAAATAACTTAACGTCATGTTGTAGTCACTGGTTTGTAGTCATCAGGACATAACTTAATGTCATGTTGTAGTCACTGGTTTGTAGTCATCAGGACATAACTTAATGTCATGTTGTAATCCCTGGTTTGTAGTCATCAGGACATAACTTAATGTCATGTTGTAGTCACTGGTTTGTTATTGTTTGTGTAAGACGAAAATCTACACTAATAGCTAAATATAGGAGGGGCTAGCACCCCTCAAAAATATTAGGCCTAGGCTAGTAGTGCATGATTATATGAAACATTGAACATATACCCCGTTTGAGATAATAACCCTGCAAAAATAATCAATGTGTTACTAAAGCAGTTTCAGCTTTCAGGAAGAAACAAAAAAAGTGAGGGGCGCTGTTATCGTCATACATCCTCATACATCAGCCAATCAAATCATCACATTCCGTGCTTCAAACACTTCTACATACAAAGCTGTGCAACAATACACACGGAAGACCTATTTGAATATTATAACCACACCTGGGGGTCTATTAGAGTCATGTTAACTCCATAGACACGTACAAAACACCTGGGGGTCTATTAGAGTCATGTTAACTCCATAGACACGTACAAAACACCTGGGGGTCTATTAGAGTAATGTTAACTCCATAGACACATACAAAACACATGGGGGTCTATTAGACTTAGAGTAATGTTAACTCCATAGACACTTACAAAACACCTGGGGGTCTATTAGAGTAATGTTAACTCCATAGACACATACAAAACACCTGGGGGTCTTATTAGAGTAATGTTAACTCCATAGACAGTAGACACGTGTCGTACAAAACACTGACCTGGAGGTCTATTAGAGTAATGTTACCTCCATAGATACGTGTCGTACAAAACATTTGGGGGTCTATTAGAGTCATGTTAACTCCATAGAGCATAGACACAAAACAGAGAAAGTAAAAAACTATGGCACTCCATCTTTAACTGTCTGGGGTGTTCACATAAGCCTGAGTAGACGATACAATTAGTGAGATATCCTTTTAACACTCTGCATTTGACCATGTGATGTGACTGATTTGTCTGGGACTTAATGTGAGTTTTCAACCCAGAGCATTGTTCACATAAAAGTATGTTTTTTGTTTCTTCTTTTTTGCATTCAAGCGTTGAAGTTGAAAGACAGATGCAGACTTAAGGGCATAATACAACAGTCTGTCAGGCCTCATAATGTGACTTATTTTATTTATAGCTTGTCACTTTATGTGCGTCTGGCTACCGTCTATCTGTCTTCATGTGCGTCTGGCTATACCGTCTGTCTGTCTGTCTGTCTGCGAGATAAGACAGAATAAACCTTGATGAAATCTTATGAATGAACTGGACAGTTTTAAACAGGAAGTTTGTTATTGCTTGTGTGGCCTGTGATGACGTGACAATGACATTTTATTGACACAAGACAAGTCCTTCGGGGAACTATCTTATAGTCCAGTAGGTATTCAACCAGTGGTCCTTAAGGGGGTTCCAGGTGGTCCCCAGATAAATGATGCAGAGTTGGTAACCAAATGGACTCTTTAATAGATTTTTAACTCTTGAGAGTGTAATGTTTTACATTCTCAGGAGTTAAATTATTGTTAAACATCTGCATTAGGTAATAACAAGAAGTCTACACAATTAGATTATGTAGAAGAATTGTTGTTTTGATCAACGTTTGCCTGATATCTCTCCTAATGGTACCTGCTCCTCCTTGTGGATAGGGGGAGTGCAATGGTCACGTGACTGGTCCATGACACTTTCATGGACACTTTCATGGGAGCCAAAACTCACACTGGAAGTTCAATGAATACATGGCAGTGAGTGTAGCCGGCTGGACAGCTCATAACAAACATTATTTATGAATGACTGAGACCTTTTGTAAAGTAATCGCTTCTGGAAAATAACAGAAGACATGTAACACATTATTGTCTGCTGTGTTACTTTTCGATGTGTACACTGTAATTTTATAGAGGTATCTAAAGAGCACAAAGCACCTTTCTGAACGTACCAAGTATCGCGAGACTTCCCACCGTTTCCTGTCTGTCAGTCAAATCTTGCGATACCTCAGAGCCAGAAACGATCCTCAAATAAAATGATATACTGTGCACTCTGTGCAAATCGAAAAGCAAGTGATAGAAAACAACCTGTGTTATGTCTTCTTTTTTATTCCTGAACCAATTATATGACAAAGGTCTCAATTGTTCATAAATAGTGTTTGTTATGAGCTGTCCAGCCGGCTCCATTCACTGCCATGTATTCATTGAACTTTCAGTGTGAGTTTTGGCTCCCATGAAAGTGTCCCTGAAAGTGTCATGGCGCAGCCCAGTCACGTGACCATTTCCTTTCCTTCTCAAAGCTTCTTTGGTGTAGTCCAGGAAGTAAGTGAGCCCAGTGTCCATGACGCTACATACTAATTCCTACACGGGTTGTGTTTATAACCATGCCCCCGGGCAAGTTAAGTTTACTGAGGTTGAAGTTTACTGAGTTTTCTTGAGGTTAAGGTTAGGGTTAGGGTTAGGTTTAGGTATAGTTTTACTGAGGTTAAGGTTAGGGTTAGGTTTAGGCTGTCAATCACAGCGACTGGCCAATCACAGCACATCGATTGCACAACCCGTGTAAGCTTTGGTATGTAGCGTCCATGACATCAATGTAGAAACTGGGCTCACTGCTAAAATCTAAAATATCTAAAACCACATATTACACCCCCAGGAAAGTGTTCTAAATCTTCTAAACGTCATTAACATATATTTGTTTGCAAAAAGGGTGAAGTGTCCCTTCAAGACCTGTTCTGCAGGTTTTTCTTTAGTTTTTTGGTGACTGCAGTTTGGCCAGTAGAGTAAGTAGGTCGGGAGTGGCTTATTGTCAGTAACAGCCGGTAACTTGCAGGATATGCAGGATGTGCTATACTAGACCCCTGGGAGATGGATGCTGATTGCTGAGGTGGTGCACCACACCATACATACCATCAGCTCCCAGTACTGACCGCACGACTTGCTGCATCAAGCCGTGCTACTCATACGCTGAGTTGGCGGTGCCCGGGGTCGAACCCATGAACTTGTGGTCCAAAGGCAAGAGCTCTACCAACTGAGCTACCCGGAGAGTGGGGCGGTTTCAACATTTCCCAGCTGCTCTGACTGTAGCGTTGTTGAGTCATGTTGAGGAAGGGTGTGAGTGACCGTAGAGTTGTTTGAGTCATGAGGAAGGGTGTGTGTGCTCATTGCAGAAAACACGTAAGCGTTCCTTTTTGGTGTGTGCCAATAAAGAAATGGAAATGTGATTACTGCGTAGCATTGCTTTGATAAATCATCCTAAATGTGTGCCTTGCTAGTGGCAGTGTTTTCATCTAGGTGTGCCTAAGTTAACTCTGCTTTTAACTCATTGGGACCTGAGGCCGATTCTGAATCATTCAAGAATCATTCAACATTTTTCAAACACAAAATAGCAGTGTACAAGCTCGCACTGTGAGCTTTTCGATCTGCTATCTTTTTTTAATTGCCCAATGCGGAAATTGTAACATTTCTCACATATCTGACCATGCTCTCTCTCTCTCTCTCTCTCTCTCTCTCTCTCTCTCTCTCTCTCTCTCTCCTCCCCCCCCCTCTATCTCCCTCCGTCTCAGATCCGTCGTTGAACGCCCCAAAGGGATGGACAACAACAAACAATAGCATCTAAAAGAGGTAGTAGTACGGTGGAGGTCCGTAGCAGGATGAAAAGATGGATCCCCCTCCAAAGCGCATCGTGCCCCCAGGACCCGACAACTTCAAGTACTTCACTCCAGAGTCGCTGGCCCACATCGAGGAGGTCATCCGAGCGGAGAAGAACAAGCCCATACCCAAGCCACGGTCGGACAGCAGCCACCGCGACACCACCGAGGAGGATCCGCCGGAGCCCAACAGCGACCTGGAGGCGGGGAAGGGCCTACCCTTCATCTACGGCGAGATCCCGCCGGGCATGACGGCCACGCCCCTGGAGGACCTGGACCCGTACTATCTCCAGACACAACAGAAAGTGAGTCGCAGTCCCGCGTGGGTTATAGGCTTTAATCCATGTTTATCCCACGACCTTTGTAACCCGTTTTATTTATAAAAAATAATTGTGTCAATCATCTTAATGTAATCCCGGGCGCTACACTCCCTCTGCCAACCTGGGGAGAGCAACGGACTGACCTCATGCTTCCTTCAATGCATGAGGAGTTCAAGCCCCTTCTTTAGGGCGTAGCACATGGAAGGAAAACCAACCAGTTCCTTTCCCCTCCATTAGGCGCCCGGCTGACCAGGGGGAGGCAGTATAGAGCCCAGGATTACTGCTGTTATAGGGTTTTAACGACTTTTTAACAACTTTAGTTTTTTTTTACAGGGGGCGGGTGCCTTTGGGCAAGCTAAATATATATGTTTGTACATAATTGTACAACAATGAACTTAAATTAAATTATGAATTACTATTAGTCCTACTAGACCCCAGGAAATTACATCTGGCCAGAAAAGAGAGCACGGGATCTAGTGAATGTGAAGGGGGATGTGCCATAATGCCATACTGCAGGGTTCCCCAATTAATTTTCCTCGACCCCCCAGATATCTGGGACCCCCCAGATATAAATATTTTTTGCTTCCGCGGGCCGCAAGGGGGCGCTCCGCGGGCCGCAAATGGCCCGCGGGCCGCCTATTGGGGAACCCTGCGTGTCGTAGGCTCAGTACGTCATGCAGTTTGACTTCACTAGAACCACTGACACATGGAATTCCCCGAATTGTCGCCTTTCAAATAAGAAATCTACACAATTAGAGGATGTAGAAGAATTGTTATCTCTCCTAATGGTACCAACATCAATACAGCATGGAATTGTGCACAAATCTAACCTGAGAGGCTAAATCTCCGTGGTCCGTGGCTCAAATGCCGACTACGGTAAATAATGGACCTTGAAGAAGTTGAAAAGCTGCGCTCTAAGGCATATCGTATAATGAAACGTATTTTTTGAATGTATGGCCGTGTCAGACAGTCACTGAAACACACACCTGGTTTTCAACTAAACTCTGATCCTGTGCATCCACGTGGGAACGCTAGTGGGTTCCTTCCTTCCTTCCTTCCTTCCTTCCTTCCTTCCTTCCTTCCTTCCTTCCTTCCTTCCTTCTTTTCTGTCCAAGCAGACTGTCTGCGACATGCTTTTAGCCCGCAGGTTATTTTTTTATTTTATTTTTATTTGTTTTAATGGCTGCACGTCTGTGTCAACAATGTACAATGAATTCCTGGCAAAAAGCTTTTAAAGACGAGCACCCTTTGGCAGGATGCTTCTATCTAGCTTCTATCTAGAATGGGGCCTGCACCAGATGTTTGGCATTTGGCATCATCAGTGACAAATTGAAAGCAGGTATGTAGATATACGGTGCCGTATAATATCCTGTTAGTTTAATGTTAGGGATATAGTTTTAGGGGCCTGATGGTGAAACAGCTGTGTTTCACTTCTAGCTACGTGTGGCGGGCAGAGGATGGAATAACTAAAGCCTCCCATGCACTACAAGAGTTTTAACAGACTTAAGTACCAGGTCTTATTACTTAACTTAAGACCTGGAGGCGTGATCAATGCCATTTGGCCACTCAGAATAGCCAAATGGCATTGACCACGCCTCCAGGTCTTAAGTTAAGTCATAAGACCTGGTACTTAAGACATGCATAATACTGCCCTCTGAGTCTAACACCCTCTCACACTATACAATCTTAACAAGACTTTTCAAAAACATTTTAGTTAAAGATTCTCAAAGGGACATAATGAGACACATCTTAGCCAGCATGAGAAATGCACATGCACTCTTCAGCCACACTGCGGCGCTCCAACACAGATATAATGTCACCTAATGCCACGGAGGTTCCATGCAGTGTGCGTGCAGTGTGCGTGCGTGCGTGCGTGCGTGCGTGCGTGCGTGCGTGCGTGCGTGCGTGCGTGCGTGCGTGCGTGCTGCCCATGCGTGTGTGTACCTGAGCTGCCCACATCGCTTAAGGTGCAGTAATTGGAAAAGGGAATTAACTCATTAATAGAATTTTGATTGTTTTATTGTCTTCCTGATTGCCTGCCAAAAAAGACAATATGGACTGCAAAGTTCAGAGAATTTCAAAAAAAGTCACTCTCAGTCTTTGTTTTCATATTTATGTCATTTTGAGTATTCGCAGCAAACGGACAAAAGGCTATGTTAAATACTGCAGCCTTAGTCAGATGTTTCAGGCGTCAAGCCGTGCATTGTGAAACCATTTAACACATATAATATTCTTTCTGAATATCAGCAAATTGTATATTTCTATTATTAGACATTATTTAGGGTTATGTTTATTCCTAAACGTAACCTCAGTAAAACTATGCCGAAACCTAATCTCATTCCTAAACGTAACCTCAGTAAAACGATGTCTAAACTTGACCTCATCCCTAACCTGTACACTCTGAGAGTTAGAAGTATATCACTGTGTGAAAAGAGGAGTTAACGGGCAATTATGGCCACTAGATTTGCCCGTAAACCTCAAGTTTAGCAGGCATATACAGTAATATACAGGTGTGATGGTACAATTCGAGAGTTTACCGGAGTTTGTTGGAAAGTTTAACAAGATTTTCCTGTAATATACACATTTTTGTGCAGTTTCTGGAACAATGTGTACACTCAGAGTTAGAAGTATACTCTAGAACCATGTGTAGTTTTGTGTACCCTCTAAGAGTTAGAAGTATACTCTAGAACCATGTGTACACTCAGAGTTAGAGGTACACCCAGGACTTCTCTGAGTACCTCAGAGGATCAGGTGTTTGGTGACCTTTATGAGTGTGTAGTTCAAACCGTTCTCAACAATAAAGAAGGCTGTCTTTGTTACATTTCTAATAATAACATTTTAGTGTTTTTAGACGGCTGGACAAGTGAAACGGATCTCCATATTCGTCTCTCTTGACCTCTTGTGACCGATGTATAAGTTTTGACTTGACACAAATCTACATTATTATAATTATTATTAGCTACATGGCAATTTTAGAAAGCCTTGATATTTATTCATGTTATGAGAGTAATGATTGTTTGGACCTAAAGCATTCTCTAGGTCTGATAAAGCCAATTCTGCAATTTGATTCACTGCCAGCAGCCACTGCGATTTTGAACCTTTGTAACGAATCTTTCAAGACCCACAGAATATCTAGTTCTATATGACGATGTAAACACCAAATATCTCAAAATAAAGAAGGGAGTCTATACTTTAACCAGTGGAAATCACAATATTACGCTCTTTAGTTATGAGCGAACCCCCCACCCCCCCCGGCATGTCAGGGGGGGTGGGGGCAGGGGGAGGGGGTGTAGTAAATTAGAGCAAAGCTTTAGTGCTCTGTCTGAGTCCTCAGTGTCTGATGACACAGCATCCTGAGAGGAGAGCAGAGGGGAGGGAGGAGGGGGGAGGGGAGGAGAGCAGCGTGCAATGCATGCATCCGTAGCCTGGGATCAATACCATTGTGGGGTTTCTGACCCGGTCGGAGCAGAACTAACATTACGTCATCAGGCGGCCGGAACCAACGACCTTAACCTCCGGCGCTGTGCGCCTCCAAAATCATTCCCCTATATTTTAAAATGTGTTTAGTTTGACATAATCGTTTTGTTTCTATTGGTTTAATAATTCTTTGGTATGTCCATATGTTATTCTAATCTAATTGATTCACAATAATGTTTTATATTGATTCAGTTTGAGATTGCGCTATACTACTGTCTATCAGCGTCTCCGTGTCTAGGAGATCAACTGGTTGGTCCGTCAGTAAAAAGGTTCCCCCTCGTTGACTTGAACGATAGACGAAATCTTAACACCCTTTTATCTCAGATTCTAATCCCAAATTCCGATTCTAATCAAAACTAGCTTTATCTACGTCTGTGAGCTAATTTTCGGTTAATGCCCGTGGTAAGTTTTGCCCCTTGAATAAGGGACCCCACTTTAAAATACCCAATGGATAGAGACTGAAACAATCATGGCAGTCGATGTGTTTGAAAGTTTGAACCATTTGAACAGTGACTGCATGACCAAGGTTAGCCTTCTTGGGTGTTTTGACATTTTTGTGAAACATTTTTGTGAGACAATAGTATACATTTTATGTCATACATGTATGTGGTTAAGGTTATGAAGGGGGTGTGGTTAAGGTTATGAAGGGGGTGTAGTTAAGGTTATGAAGGGGGTGTGGTTATGGTTATGAAAGGGGTGGGGTTAAGGTTATGAAGGGGGTGTGGTTAAACATATGAAGGGGTGCAGGGTTAAGGTTTTGAAGGGGGTGTGGTTCAGGTTATGAAGGGGGTGGGGTTAAGTACCATGCAGTGGTCTACTCTATACCCCCCACCCAACACCACACCCCTCTCTCTCTCTCTCTCTCTCGCTCTGCTGCATGCCTCCCCTCCCTTGCTCGCCCCTCCCCCCCTTCCTCTGTCTGCTCATCTGGTCTGAGGTTTGGCTCTCTCCTCTCTGCAGCTCTCTAGCATTTCTCTTTCTGCATTAAACTCTCTCTCTGTGTCTCTTTCTCTCTCTCTCTCTCTCTCTCTCTCTCTCTCTCACACACACACACACACACACACACACACACACACACACACACACACACACACACACACACACACACACACACACACACACACACACACACACACACACACACACACACACACACACACACACACACACAGGCTTGGTTCCTGCAGCTGACTGTTAGAATCATGGTTCTTTGAATTCGCAGGAGAGCACGGACAAACACGGCAGATCTCCTCTGTGAGCCGTGCACCACTCGGTCGCTAAACTGCATAAATAAATACAGAGAGTGCTGTTTTTTCCCCCTGTTCTATAATCTATACACGACATGCTGAAAATCTGGACAATAGGCCTATCTCACAGAATTTCCCCGCCCCCTTTCCACGCCCCCTTTCGGAGCTAGTGGTGATAGCGTGACGTCACTCCATAGACACTACATGTTAACAGAGGTAATTTAAGAAGTCTACAACTTTTGTTTTCTCAAGGTAAGGTTTGTTCTATCTGTTCGAGCTGATTTACCATCTTGTTTGCTTCATAATAATATTGGTCTGTCACATTTTTACATTAGGAAATGTACTTAGATTCTCCAGAGAAAAAAAACGTGTAAATGCTAATGTTAAATGACACCACTAGCTACCGGAAGGGGGCGTGGAAAGGGGGCTGTGAGATAGGCCTATCCCCTGCCTCACAGGCAGCGCGTCATCATCGCCTGTAGGCTATGTTTTGGGCGAAAGTGTTCCCCACAGAAATCAGAAAAGACATCAGAAAGTAGTACATTTCACACATTGCATTTTTGTTTTGTTTTGTGACAAGCAAGGAGGAGGCATCCCTCTCTGCCCCCCCCCACACCCCCCCCCCCCCCCCCCACCATGGCAGGGTGTCTCCCTCCTATACGTTCCTCATGTCCAGTGGTAGTATAAGTAACTAAGTACATTTACTCAAGTACTTTACTTAAAGGACCACTTCACCACTTTTCAACCTATCTTCATATAATAGGACCTCACTAATAATCATGATAAAATGGCACGATTTCTTTCTACTCAGTCTGTGTCTCATAGGAGGGCTGTGGGCAGTTTAGAAACCGTCTTCCAGTGACATCATCATTAGGCAGATTTTTTTTTAAACAAGATTTATTTTACAAAAATGTTTAGATTTTCATTATCGTGAGAACGATGGCTTCCATTTTCACATTGCAACTTTTCAGGACTAGAAAGCCTGCAGTTTCTATTAGCTTGTATTCCCCATCGATGATGTCACTGGAAGACGGTTTCTGAACTGCCCACAGCCCTCCTATGAGACACAGACCGAGTAGAAAAAAATAGTGGTCCTTTAACTGGAGTACTTTTTACTTCTACTCCACTATACATCTCAGAGGCAAATGTTTTTGAGTGGTGCCATCCGAGTATGGAAATAGCGTCTGTTCTGTTGACCACCAAGTGTCACTGTTGCGCAGCCTATAACGCACACACACACACACACACACACACACACACACACACACACACACACACACACACACACACACACACACACACACACACACACACACACACACACACACACACACCCACAGACGTGTCAGATGTTTTTTTACTTTTACTACACTACAATTATTTTAAAACTTTAGTTACTTTGTAGATTGTGATCATTATTACAAAACACTCAATCAACCACTACAGCCCTATATACATTTTGCCCATTTGAAAGTAGCCAATCTACAAGCTGTCGCGGCGCATTGTGAGCTTGTAGATCTGCTATTTTCAAAAGATTTTTTTTAAACATTTTTTTTATTTTAAAATGTGTATTTCTCTGTTGCAGTAACATTCTGCATAATGAGTACTCTCATATGTCTTTTTTTTTTAACTAATTTTTAGCCCACGATTTTGTAACCCATGTTTTCACCCAGGTGCATGGGTGACTGTTTCATGTAATCAATTTCCAACAGATCTCCAAACCTGTTGTTTTGGGGAGCGCTGGTAGGAGACGTTTATACTTCATTGCACAACAGTATTGCGCACAGAGAACAGCTGATATACATGCTCACATCGCATGGCGGTTGCGACTGTTGTGAGCGTAGAGGTCTGCGTGCGCGACACCATCGCGGGACGAAGCATACATTATACTTGATGGGCTGCAGGTGTGCGTGCTCTGCTGCCGTAATCATGAGCGCTCACAATGTGTCACATCTTGTAGATTGGCTGTTTTCAAAATATTTGTATAGCCTACATTTGAAAACTTGTGAAACGAGACATTCTGCATAATGAGTACTTTTACCATTAGTACTCTGAAGAGAGAGAGAGAGAGAGAGAGAGAGAGAGATAGTCTTATGATGCAGAGGATGCTTGTCGTTCGCCCCCAGACTGCGGACACTATTTTTAATCTAATTAGATTTCAGGACACCTCTCTCTCTCTCTCTCTCTCTCTCTCTCTCTCTCTCTCTCCTCCCTGTTCCCTTCAGTGTTTCCCTCTGTGCGTGTGTGCACGTCTGTGTGTGTGTGTGTGTGTGTGTGTGTGTGTGTGTGTGTGTGTGCGCACGTCTGTCTGTGTGTGTGTGTGTGTGTGTGTGTGTGTGTGTGTGTGTGTGTGTGTGTGTGTGTGTGTGTGTGTGTGTGTGTGTGTGCACGTCTGTGTGTGTGTACGCGTCTGTGTGTGTGTGTGTGTGTGTGTGTGTGTGTGTGTGTGTGTGTGTGTGTGTGTGTGTGTGTGTGTGTGTGTGTTATTCTCACTGGCGTGTGGGTTTAATACACAAAACAAAAGCCTCTGTTATGCCTTTCCCATCCCTGTCTGCAGATAGTGACTTTGAACTTGATGACGTTTCTATTTTGGCGTTGTCATTGAAAGCAAATAGTGTCATTCATATATATATATATATATATATATATATATATATATGATAGAGCATATTAATTTATTTATTTTTTAGATTTGTAAAGATGTCTTGGAAACGGTGTTAGCCGCACACACACACACACACACACACACACACACACACACACACACACACACACACACACACACACACACACACACACACACACACACACACACACACACACACACACACACACACACACACACGGAGAGCATGCAGGGTCACATAAGATGTTTGGTTTTGTCCAGTGGTGGAAAAAAGTACTCGAACTGTAAGTAAAAGTATCAGTACTGCAATGTAGAAATACTCTGTTACAAGTAAAAGTCTTAGGGGCGACTCACACGGTTGCAACAGATTGATGTATGCTTGTTGTATGAGATGTATAGCTGATGCAAGCTCGCAATGCATTTCCAATGGGAGTCACATGGTTTGACACAACATTAGTGTTGTATGAGGGGGAGCCATACTTGTATGGGAAAGCCATACAACAGCTTGTAGTCCAAAATGTTGTATCAAACCATGTGACTTCCATTGGAAATGCATTGGGGCGGCCATGACACTTACATCTTGCTTACATCTAGCATGCATCAATGTTGTATGCTTGATTGAAAGGTGTGAGTGAGGCCTTACAAGTCTTAGGCCTCACTCACACGGTCGCTGCAGATTTCTCTGTGCTTGCTGTATACAAAGGGTGTGACACAGCTTGCCCCAATGCATTTCCAATGGGAGTCACATGGTCTGACATAACACTGTGTTGTATGAGGGGGAGGGGCGCAGTCGAAACACAGCCGAAAGCCATACAACAGCTTGTAGTCCAAAATGTAGTCCTCAAACCATGTGACTTCCATTGGAAATGCATTGGGGCGGCCATGACACTCACAGCATGCATGCAGCAATGCATTAAAGGTCTGAGTGAGGCCTTACAAGTAACATTTACTTGAGTAAAAGTACGGAAGTACTCATTATGCAGAATGTCCCATTTCAAGTTTTCAAATGTATACATTTTTTTTGTTCTACAAGCTCACAATGTGTGCATCGTGACGCATTGTGAGTTTGTAGATCTGCTATTTTCAAATGGCTGAAATGTATATACAGTAGGGCCTCACTCAGACCTTTACTGCATTGCTGTATGCTTGTTGGATGAATGTTGTGTAGTGTCATGGCCGCCCCAATGCATTTCCAATGGGAGTCACATGGTTTGACACAACATTTGTGTTGTATGAGGGGGAGGGGCGCAGTCGAAACACAGCCGAAAGCCATACAACAGCTTGTAGTCCAAAATGTGGACTACAAACCATGTGACTTCACTTGGAAATGCATTGGGGCGGCCATGACACTACACAACATTCATCCAACAAGCATACAGCAATGCAGTGAGGCCTAGGCTGAGCTCACACCTTTACTGCGCTTGTTGGATGAATGTTGTGTAGTGTCATGGCCGCCCCAATGCATTTCCAATGGAGGTCACATGGTTTGACACAACATTGTGTTGTGTGAGGGGGAGGGGCGCAGTCGAAACACAGCTGAAAGCCATACAACAAACCATGTGACCTCCATTGGAAATGCATTGGGGGCGGCCATGACACTCACAACAAAAATCACTGCATTAACCGTGTGAGCTCAGCCCTAGGGCTGAAGTGGTTAATGTGGTTTTGTAATGATAATCAAAATCTACAAAGTAACTAAAGCTTTCAAATGAATGTAATGGAGTAAAAGTACATTATATTATACTGTACAAGTATATTTTCCTCTGAGATCTAGGTGGAGTAGCCTACTTAAAGAGCCACTTCAGCACTTTTCAACCTATCTTCATATAATTGGTCCTCACTAATGTTCATGATAAAATAGCACAATCAAGACAAGAACCGATCAACAAATAATTATAATCACCCACGCTGGAACAAACATGTGCGGGGAAACTAAATTATTATGCTTTTAATGTGACGGTATACACACATTAACGGACCAGTTATATTATTTTAGAAAAGTTAAAAGGTCTGGTTTAGATAGCATTTTATGTAGACATAACACTATTATATATGAATAGTTTCATTATATAGATATTCCACTGTTATGTTCTTATCTTACATGTGATTCATGATAACTAGTCTTTGTATATGATGTATCGCCATGTTGCTTAATGTAAATCGCTCTGGATTAAGAGTGTCTGCTAAATTGTAAGCAGCTGGTGGACAGCCTGTCCACCCAGCCTGTCCACCCGCTTCCAATGTTATCAACCCAGAATCACCAGTAGGTTGGTTACTTATCACTCCAATGCAATCAAGCCAGCAGGCTCACCTGGAGCCGACTGACTGTGATGAGGAAAGGCGAAGTGAAATTACCATAGATATATATAAACTCTAGATGGCTCAAGGCGGAGTTTCTGACGTCATTCACCCGGCAGCCATCTTACTTCGGGGCTACAGTACAGTATGTTCAATGGCAGCTCAAACAGAAACAGTCATAACTCGCTCAAATCTTCACGGATTTACAAACGGGTTGGATTATTCCAAACGTTGTCAACGTGGCTATGATTCAGGACGCGTATCTGCTTAATTTTCTCTTTTATATGAACGTCGTATAAAAGCATATAAGTATGCGGACGTCTCTGACGTTTATAACAAACCAAACCGTTTGAAAATCGGTTGAAAATTGAGCAAGTTATGGTCATTACATGCCCCATAGACACAATGTTATGTGGCCCGAGGTAACATGGCCGCCACGTAACGACGTCGCTCTCCATTGGCCAACAGCGCGGGTGAGCTATCTAGAGTTTATATATATCTATGGAAATTACTGCCTCTGAAGCAAAAACATTGTGATGTTGTTAGAAAAGTACTGTAAAGGCCCCAGTAAAATGTAGTGGAAGACAAGTGATATTTATTTTGTTAAATGCATTGCATTTTTGGTTTATAAAGAGCTGAAGTGGAGATTTTATCGTAATTATTACAGTACTATTCATAATATAATGCCATTTAACACTTATTGCACAAATTAATGGTTGTTTTAATGTTAGGAAAAAATATAAAACATATAAAATGCTCGTGGGCTTGATAAGAACCCGGCTCGATAAGCCTGATTGATACGGTGCTCCTTATCAATAAAAATGAACGAGCTCCACCCCTAATCCCGAGTTGTGGAAACCATATGTCCTAGGGTGGATTACCAGACACGCACGCACGCACAGGGACTAGAAAGGCCCCATACATATACATGCTGCACGCACAGGGACTAGAAAGGCCCCATACATATACATGCTGTTTGTTATGGGGGAGTGGTTGGTTGACGAGAGACTGCAGTCAGCACATCTTTACCCTGATCGATGGCAGCCTGCATGCCTCTCCTCTCCTCTCCTCTCCTCTCCTCTCCTCTCCTCTCCTCTCCTCTCCTCTCCTCTCCTCTCCTCTCCTCTCCTCTCTTCAGCCCTCCTCTCCTCTCCTCTCCTCTGCTCTCCCCTCTCCTCTCCTCTCCTCTCCTCTCCTCTCCTCTCCTCTCCTCTCCTCTCCTCTCCTCTCCTCTCCTCTCCTCTCCTCTCCTCTCCTCTCCTCTCCTCTCTTCAGCCCTCCTCTCCTCTCCTCTCCTCTGCTCTCCTCTCTCCTCTCCTCTCCTCTCCTCTCCTCTCCTCTCCTCTCCTCTCCTCTCCTCTCCTCTCCTCTCCTCTCCTCTCCTCTCTTCAGCCCTCCTCTCCTCTCCTCTCCTCTGCTCTCCTCTGCTCTCCTCTGCTCTCCTCTCCTCTCCTCTCCTCTCCTCTCCTCTCCTCTCCTCTCCTCTCCTCTCCTCTCCTCTGCTCTCCTCTCTCCTCTCTCCTCTCTTCAGCCTGCATGCCTCTCCTCTCCTCTGCTCTCCTCTCTCCTCTCCTCTCTTCAGCCTGCATGCCTCTCCTCTCCTCTCCTCTCCTCTCCTCTCCTCTCCTCTCCTCTCCTCTCCTCTCCTCTCCTCTCCTCTCCTCTCCTCTCCTCTCCTCTCCTCTCCTCTCTTCAGCCTGCATGCCTCTCCTCTCCTCTCCTCTCCTCTCCTCTCCTCTCCTCTCCTCTCCTCTCCTCTCTCCTCTCCTCTCTTCAGCCTGCATGCCTCTCCTCTCCTCTCCTCTCCTCTCCTCTCCTCTCCTCTCCTCTCCTCTCCTCTCCTCTCCTCTCCTCTCCTCTCCTCTCCTCGAGATATTTGGCCACAGAGAGAAGAGCTGTCTGTCTGTCTGTCTGTCTGTCTGTCTGTCTGTCTGTCTGTCTGTCTCAAGGGGGCAGGCAGGCTTTCCAACGTTGAAGCTCTCCTCCCTAGTGGTAGGAGGAGGGACTACAGGCGGACCCGTGGATTCATGACCGGGAAACCCCGTGCAGCTGGGCTTTAACATTGAGCGCTCGGTTGCACTTCCGCATTTGACCACCAAAATTTGGTGGTCAAATGCGGAAGTAGACGTTCTCAGACGGTACTTCCGGCAGTCTTCCGGGTGCTTCAAAACGCCACTGAGCAACTTCCACTGACATGAATAGCTGGGGGGGCGGAGCTTCGCGCCAGTTCAGTCTCTATTATATATATACTCTATGGTCTGTCTGCCTGCCTGCCTGCCTGTCTGTCTGTCAGTACTGTTCAACTGGAAGTCAGTGTGGTGACCCTACGGTTGTACTGTTCAACTGGAAGTCAGTACTGTTGAAGTCAGTACTGTTTCTTTCTTTCTTTCTTTCTTTCTTTCTTTCTTTCTTTCTTTCTTTCTTTCTCTTTCTTCTTTTTCACATCAAGGTCCATTATTTATTGTGGATTTCAACCACTGACCACCATTTGATGACATTTAGCCTCTCAGACAGAAAACTAAATAATATTTGTTGTCGTTTGATAAGATGTCCACAATTCCATGCTGTATATGATGTTGGTACCATTAGGAGAGACAACAGGCAAACGTTGATCAAAATAACAGTTCTTCTACATTCTCCAATTGTGTAGACTTTTTGTAAATTTAGTAATGCAGATGTTTAACAATAATTTAACTCTTGGGAGCGTAACAGTTACACTCTGAAGAGTTACAGATCTGTAAGGGTCCATTTGAGTTACCATAACTCTCCATCTTTTGGCTGGGGACCACCTGGAACCTCCTCAAGGACCACTGGTGGTTGGCCCCCGGTTTCTGTGAACTACAGTACTCCTTTACCTGCAGTAGCATACTCTAGTGAATGTGCTTAGTTACTGCCCACCACTGACAGTCGCTGTGCGGATATGACAAACGATGAGTTATTTGATTAGTCTTTCTATCCCTCTGTGATTCTCTCCCACAGACATATGTAATCCTCAACAAAGTAATGTACTGTCTTTAACTCTAGTCTCTGTGTCTCTTCTCTTCCACAGACATTCATAGTCCTCAACAAAGTAATGTACTGTCTTTAACTCTAGTCTCTGTGTCTCTTCTCTTCCACAGACATTCATAGTCCTCAACAAAGTAATGTACTGTCTTTAACTCTAGTCTCTGTGTCTCTTCTCTTCCACAGACATTCATAGTCCTCAACAAAGTAATGTACTGTCTTTAACTCTAGTCTCTGTGTCTCTTCTCTTCCACAGACATTCATAGTCCTCAACAAAGTAATGTACTGTCTTTAACTCTAGTCTCTGTGTCTCTTCTCTTCCACAGACATTCATAGTCCTCAACAAAGTAATGTACTGTCTTTAACTCTAGTCTCTGTGTCTCTTCTCTTCCACAGACATTCATAGTCCTCAACAAAGGAAAAGTGATCTTTAACTCTAGTCTCTGTGTCTCTTCTCTTCCACAGACATTCATAGTCCTCAACAAAGTAATGCACTGTCTTTAACTCTAGTCTCTGTGTCTCTTCTCTTCCACAGACATTCATAGTCCTCAACAAAGGAAAAGTGATGTACTGTCTTTAACTCTAGTCTCTGTGTCTCTTCTCTTCCACAGACATTCATAGTCCTCAACAAAGGAAAAGTGATCTTCCGCTTCAGTGGCACGCCCTCCTTGTACATCATATCGCCTTTCAATTTGGGAAGGAAAATAGCTATTAAGATTTTGATACACTCATATCCTTTCAAGTGAAAATAAAAAAGTCATGTTTCATGATGTTGCATGCTAAAGCTAAAAGTTTGCAGTGTTTATATTTGTGCATGTGCGTGTGTGTGTGTGTGTGTGTGTGTGTGTGTGTGTGTGTGTGTGTGTGTGCGTGCGTGCGTGCGTGCGTGCGTGCGTGCGTGCGTGCGTGCGTGCGTGCGTGCGTGCGTGCGTGCGTGCGTGCGTGCGTGCGTGCGTGCGTGCGTGCGTGCGTGCATCATCTGTACGATTTTGACCAACTGTATATTCATGACCTTTAGTGACCCTCCAGAATGGTCCAAACAAGTAGAGTAAGTATCTAACCCTAACCTAGAGTAAGGGTGTTTGCACACAGCCTGCGTTTCTCGGGCCGAATATCGGAGCGAATGTCAGAACACTGAAAAAAAGAAAAAAATCAACCTCACGTAATGTTAATCATGTTTGCACACTCCCGCCAAATATTGTGTCCTTAACTCCTTTCCTTCACATTGTTCAGCATGATCATCATGACTACGATTTTGACCAACTGTATATTCATGACCTTTAGTGACCCTCCAGAATGGTCCAAACAAGTAGAGTAAGTATCTAACCCTAACCTAGAGTAAAGGTGTTTGCACACAGCCTGCGTTTCTCGGGCCGAATATCGGAGCAATTTACAATTTACAATTTAGGCATTTAGAAGACGCTCTTAATCCAGAGCGACTTACATTAAGCAAGAACAAAAAGCATGGGAATACATCACATATATAAAAAGCATTTATCAAGAAACATGCGTAAGCTAAGAACGTAACTAGAACATATCTATATATAATGACACTATACATATAAGCTATACATATATATTATACTATGCTGTACTGTTATTGTGCTGTCTACATGACATGCTATAAGTCTGTTTCAAATGCTATCTAAGTCTAAAAAGTGCTGTCTAAGGGGGTAGGGTAAGTGCTATGGGCCATGGTGGAGTCTGAAAAGGTGGGTTTTCAGACTACGGCGGAAGATCGGGAGTGATGCTGCAGTTCTGATTGCAACGGGAAGTGCATTCCACAGTTTTGGGGCCAGAAGGGAGAAGAGTTTGGGACGTGTGGAGCGTTGTCCCGGCGTTTTTAGTGAGGGTACTTCCAGCTTCCCTGCGTTGGCTGATCTGAGTGCGCGGGAGGGTTTGTAGGGAGCGAATGTCAGAACACTGAAAAAAATCAACCTCACGTAATGTTAATCACGTTTGCACACTCCCGCCGAATATTGCGTCCGTATAAAAGGTTTTTGGACCGGGGACGACTTTATCTGTTTTTCGCAGCAATCTTTCACACCCCTTGATCATCTCATTGAAGAGCACAAAGTCCATCCATCCATCTTCAACCGCTTATACGTAGCCGGGTCGCGGGGGCAACAGCTCCACCAGCGAGCTCCAGACTTCCGTCAAACACAGGATCTTTTTTCAGAATTAGACGGGATGATTTAGATCGGGAGTTATGATCGTTTTAAGATTTTCGTTTTCATCAGCTAAACAGGCAGGGGACATTTTCGATGACGTGTCACTTTTTGACACGTCATCGGATCGGGCAACAAGCGCTCCAAGGCTCTAGAGCGATGCGAACGGTTTTGTTATCATTAATCTCCGTCCTATTTATCAATCTCCATGTTGGGCACTTGACCATGACCTTGAACTTGGACGGAGAACTCCGCCCTGGGCCTCCAAGGTGTTAATGATGTTTAGGACACAATAAACACTTTCCTGTTTTTTTTTAATGTGTGTAATGTGAGATATTTTAGTATTCCAAATGTCTGATGATGCCTCAGACACTGGTCTCACTTCCTATCCTGGGACTACATGTTGTCTCAGTAAGACAGCCCTCCCCCTCTCCACAAGGATGGGCAGTGCACCAAAGCATTATGGTCATTATAGTCATTCAACAATCCAGTCAAACCCTAGTCAAACACATAGACTTCATTATTGTTCTGGCCATAGGGTGCAAATTTCAAATTGTGCTACTGTTATCTACTACAGGGGTTCTCAACCCGTGGGTCGCGACCCCTCGGGGGGTCGCCAAATTATTTTAGGGGGTCCCCAAATTTTCTTTTTAAATTTTCTTTTCACGATTTTTCAAAAATAGCAGACCTACAAGCTCGTAGCGCGCCACTCGGTGGCGCGCTATGAGCTTGTAGATCTGCTATTTTTCAATAGCTAAATTATAACAATGCTTAAAACACCAAAAGGGGTTCCCGCCCAAAATGGTTTAAGGTTATTGTAGCAGTCAATTTATATTGGGGGTCGGGAGGGGGCGGGGCGGGGGTCCCGAGACATTGCCAAAGCATTTCCGGGGGTCCCCGGCAAAAACGTTGAGAACCCCTGATCTACTACAAATACTATTCACATTGAGTGACTGCAGTTTCTTCCAGTGGTGAACTGTCCCTTTAAGTAAAAGTATCAATGCTGCTATGTAAACATAATCAAAATTCAATAATCATTTTGATTATGAGTATGTATACTCATCTATTATAAAGATACATACTCAAATAAAGAACAGATTCTCAAACAAATAAAGTACTTAATTAGAATACTCATGTGTACTTTACCACTGAATAACAACCAATAATACGAGCTTTGTGAGCTGACCTTTATAAGGTGCTTCGTTTCGTTTTGTGTGTGTGTGTGTGTGTGTGTGTGTGTGTGTGTGTGTGTGTGTGTGTGTGTGTGTGTGTGTGTGTGTGCGTGTGTGTGTGTGCGTGTGCGTGTGTGATTTCAAGGTATATTCACAGGTATATAAGCTGATTCATCGTGTGTGTGTGTGTGTGTGTGTTTTCAAGGTATACCTTCACAGGTATATACACCTTCGAGTCCCTCACAAAGATCGTGGCCAGAGGATTCGCTATAGACGGCTTTACGTTCCTCCGAGACCCCTGGAACTGGTTGGATTTCATGGTCATCTCCATGGCGTAAGTACATTTCACTGTCTTGTTTCTCCAATGTAACAAAAATAAATATTCACCGCCAGATGCCAGATTATACAACAGGTAGTTTTGAGGAAGCACATTAGTTGAAATAGCCGTCTACCCGTGCTAAAACGAGCATGATGGCACACCTAATCAAAACTGTGCTGACGGAGTGGCTAGGCTATCAGTTTGGATGATTGACTAAATCGGGCATTAAAGCTGCAATTTTTTTTATTCAGACAGCCAGCAATGAGTAAAATGCTCCCAAAAAATCTTGTCTCTGTGACACATCTAGGGGCCACAATCTGCATTCAAAGATTTTCGTAGAAGCTTTGCCATTGGTCGATTTGCCTGTTTACTTCCTGATTGGTTAGTCATTTCGACCAATGACAAAGCTTCTAGGAACATCTTTGAATGCAGATTGTGGCCCCTAGATGTGTCACAGAGACTACATTTTTTTGGGAGCATTTTACTCATTGCTGGCTGTCTGAAATCTGAATAAAAAAAAAAAGGTCATTCAAATTGTGACACAATATTTCTTATAGCAGCTTTAAAAACAATATGAATTTCTATCAAATATCTTAGGTACAATGAAATTGAGTTGAGGTGTTTTTTTAAGGGTAACTGTTGTATAATCACAATATTACACTCGAGGGTTTGCTTTACCGTCACTTCAGGGCCGCTTGCGGTCAAAACTCGGCTAAAGTCTCGTTCCTGCAGCAACGCTGTCGCGCCAATAATCACGGTAAAGCACACCCTCTCGTAAAATATTTCTTCATTCATCACCTGATGGCACATTTTAAAAGCCAGATTAATTTGCGCCACGGAACATGATTTATGCATAATATAATAGACAAAATATCATGGCTAAGAATTTAAAGGGAAATGTTGCTTATATATATAGTACTTTTATAGCATACATCAAGTCCATATAACCAGCTCTGACAGTGTGATAAAAATAAAAAATATAACGGTTCCAGAAACGGTTCCAAATGTGATGGAACCGATTCCGGTTCTTGAATCTCTGAACTGGGTCTGAAAAAAAGAACCGGTTCCGGGTTCCAGCCCTAATCAGCATGGTGTGTTCCCATTTCAATGCAGCAGGGGTTACGTAACCCCTGCTTTATGAATCATGATCCATGAGCTCATATTGGGGGAACAGTGCCCCTCCGCCCCTTTAGCAGGAGTGGGGGCGCTGTTTCCCCAAATGTGAGCTCATGGCAAAACAAAGATGAACCATCTTTCTGTCTATTATGCCTTCTTTGTGTTGGGGGACGGCTGCTGAGTTGTAACCCTGTCTGATCCAACTTGCAGGTATATAACAGAGTTTGTAAACCTAGGCAATGTGTCAGCCCTGCGTACGTTCAGGGTTCTGAGGGCTTTGAAAACAATTTCTGTTATTCCAGGTAAGGCTGCTGTCCTACTAGGTGTCTGTGTCTCCCCGGGTTTGGGCGAGTCTCCCGCGGGGTTGATGTTAGGTGTGGTTTTCGTATTTTCTTTTAGTTTTTTTGTTGTCTCCCCTCCTTCCTTCTCCTTTTAGCCTGGAATGCAGACGGAGTCGCTCGCTCGGCATTTGTTTTTGTTTTGTTTTGTTTTTTTCACTTTGCTTCTCCGTCTGGCTAGCATCCTGTTTGAGATGGATTTCCAAACGTCACCAAAGTAGAGCACCAAAGTCTTACGTAATTCACACATCCTACCTGGGTCAGTTTCCCCCCCCCCCCCCATTCTTAATTACCATACACCTTTTTGAGTGGTGTAAACCACTCCTACAACTGGCTTTTTTGTGCAGAAAAAATGAGCATGGTTGCTATGTTCACCCTGTTGTAATGACGTAATGAAATCACACCCGGGTGAACAGGGTGAACATAGCAACCATGCTCATTTTTTCTGCACAAAAAAGCCAGTTAATGAAATCACACCCGGGTGTGATTTCATTACGTCAGACATGATTTCATTACGTCAGACAGACCTTACACCACTCAGTTCACACGGGTGTGATTTTTTATATTGCGTCAAATAAGAACTGTGTTCCAAAAATAAATAAATCATCCCGGCGGTTTGACTCATATGGACATGAACTATAAACTGACGGTTGAGAAAACGCTAACGTTACCGTCGCCGAATTAGTTAAATTTTCACCAGAAACAGTCTGTATCGAATATGAGTGACTGACTATCGAAGACGATACAGAGCCACCTCCCTGACAATATTGCCAAGACAGTTTGTTTATTTTTGGACAACAATTCCTAATTGAGACTATTCTAAGATCACCCAATGTTATTCTCCGTAGAGAAATTACTTCGGTGACCCAGGGGATGAACGAGTGACGTCAAGACTTCGGTAATCTATATGTAGGCAAGTCAAGGCTATGCTAGTAGCCTACTGGCCAGGCAGTCTACGGGCCAGGTATCCTACTGGCAAGGTAGCCTACGGGCCAGGTATCCTACTGGCCAGGTAGCCTACGGGCCAGACAGTCTGTGGGCCAGGTAGTCTACGGGCTAGACAGCCTACTGGCCAGACAGTCTACGGGCCAGACAGTCTGCGGGCCAGACAGTCTGCGGGCCATACAGTCTGCGGGCCATACAGTCTGCGGGCCAGACAGTCTGCGGGCCAGACAGTCTGTGGGCCAGGTAGTCTACGGGCTAGACAGCCTACTGGCCAGACAGTCTACGGGCCAGACAGACTACGGGCCTGGTAGTCTATGGGCCAGGTAGCCTACGGGCTAGACAGCCTACGGGCCAGACAGTCTACGGGCCAGACAGTCTACGGGCCAGACAGACTACGGGCCAGGTAGTCTATGGGCCAGGTAGCCTACGGGCAATACAGCAAAACTGGAACCAGAAGTTCAGTGAAATACATTGGGTTCAACCAAGGAGATCTGGCCAGCTTGTGAACAAACATTATTTCTGAACGATTGCGTCCCTTTGTCAGTTAATCTCTTCAGGAATATAAAAGAAGACATGCACACTGTATAATGTTATTGAGGCATCTTAACAGCGGCATGTGTCCTTCCTGGCACGGCAGTATCGCAACATTGTCTGGCTGTCAATAGCCGGCAGTCTCGCACTACTTTGGCACGTTCAGAAAAGTAGATAACTCAATAAAATGATACAGTGTTTGTACAACGCCGAAAAGCAACACACCAGAAATTGTGTTTGTTCATAAACTGGTCCACATGTTTTTCCTTTTGTATGTTGTTGTACTCAGGGTGTCCTGGCAAAAGAGAGCATTCTCTCAATGGTCTTCCTTGATTAAATAAAGGTCAATAAAAAGAAACATTGTCACAAACAGTGTCACAGTGCGATGAATCTGCCAGCTGGAATAGGCCTATCTCACAGCCCGCTTTCCACGCCCACTTCCGGTAAATAGTGGTGTCTTTAACATGAGCATTTACAAGTTTTTTTCTCTGGAAAATCTAAGTACATTTTCTAATGTAAAAATGTGACAGACCAATATTATTATGAAGCAAACAAGATGGTAAATCAGGTCGAACAGATACCTTATCTTACCTTGAGAAAACAAAAGTTGTAGACTTCTTAAATTACCTCTGTTAACATGTAGCGTCTATGGAGTGACGTCACGCTATCACCACTAACCCCGAAAGGGGGCGTATTTAGGGGGGCGGGGAAATTCTGTGAGATAGGCTTATTGCTGGATGGCGAAAATGACGTAGATGACCTTTCTGATGATCTTTTTAATTATCATGTGGCAATTAAGTGACTCGAATTGGACATCGGAAGGCTCAGTCCCCCCCCACCCCCGACTAGAATTTAAAACTTTGGCCGGGCCGGGCCGAGTCCAACTGGTTACGTATTTGTCTGGCCGGGCTAGTCATTTTATATATGACATTATTCATAATTTTATACATTTTGCGCAGCTGCGTTGTCTCTCGCTGCTCAGTGCTCTGAGTGCTGCTGCTCGCGGCGGCCCACAAGATCATTCTGAGAATTATGTGTTGTTGTTTAGTTTTTTTCCTTCTCAATATTGGATTGACAGTCCCTTAAAATAATGTCCAAATAGAGAATATATTCCCACCTGAAGGATCAGATGCTTATTGCTTATTTTTAAACTTGTATTGATGTTGAGAGACCGGCCGAGCGAGCAAGAGCAGACAATTATACAAGCACCGTGTGCACAGCAGCACATGGTCACACAGTTGCGCACCTTGTCAAAGTTCTTCAGCTTTCGTCATTGTCTAGTTGCAGATTAGGCACAATGTTTAGCCGTCTGTCTTTTCTGTAGCCTACAAGGCAGCTGGAAGGAATCAATCTATTAACGACCAATTTATTCTCCGATGTCCGAAGGTGTTTCGCAACTTGCGCACCAAATAATTACAGTATATTCAATCTCCATTCTCACAAGTTCAGAACACGTTGTTTAGCCTACGCCTGGCAGAAGAGGTTATGAGGATAATAGTAGGCCTATGTGAAATTATTAAATTTATAAGGCTAGGTTGTTAGGCTCCATGGTGGGTGGGGGAACAGCTTGTTTGCAGTTTATTATGCCACTTTACATTTTGTATTCAAAATGTTTAAATATAGGGTACTTTTGTATAGACAATGTTGTTTGAACTTTGACTGCCCTGCCTGTAGGCTGATCTGTCTGATTTAGCGGAGGCCTCAGGCCGCCGTGTCCTCCGTTCGAGGCTCCAATCCAAATTATTTTTCTTCCTTAATTAGGACGGTTTATTACAATTATAGCGTTGTATTTGCCTTTATACTATTTGCTCCAAGCTGTGTGTGTGTGTTTTTTTTTTTTTTATATAGACAGTTGGACATGGGTAGAATGACTGCTGTTCTTAACAAATTACCAAGATTTAATGAGAAAAAACGTCTGTTGTCAATTATGTATCAGGCTTCGAGCCGGGCTCGGGCTGAACTTCTGTCGGGCTGGGCTGGGTTGGGCTCAACATTTTAGGCCCGATTAAAGCTCTACTGCTGACAAATCAGAAACCGTGGCGGGGCCCCCGCCCCGCCCCTTAGAAATAGCATGATTTCCAGACTGAGAAGCGAAGTGCGAGAGAGAAAAAGATGAAAATAAATGGGCCGAACGGAGCGAATCGGTGTGGATTCCAGGCTACTCGTCCTTCCTCCTCCACCCTTTGGTTTTTCTTCCCGCCGGGCGGGCGGACAGGCTCCTCCCCCCTCTCTGCGTACGTACGTTGGTCTTCGATGGTGGTGCTGATGTAGTGCTCTTCTTGCACGTATAACTGTGTGTGTCGTAAATGTCGTGGTGCGTAACGTGTGTGGCGTGTCATGGGGTTTCTGTTCTGTGTTCTCTGTCATCCTACCTTGTTTACAGATATGTAACAGAGTTTGTGGACCTTGGGAATGTCTCGGCGCTGAGAACGTTCAGGGTTCTCCGAGCATTGAAAACTATTTCTGTCATTCCAGGTGAGATCCCATTTAAACTCTAAGGCTGACCCCCCCCTTTTTTTCTCCTTTCTTTATTTCTGTTAGAAAGAGGATGCCTCGAGAATAGGTTTTCTTTCCTTCTTTCGACAATCAAAAATGGTCTAGCAAAACATTTTTGATAGGCTTATATCTGACTACTGGCAGTCTTGTGGGCTTAAGTGGAAGAGGTGTTTCTTTTAGATGGACTGTGTCCTAAAATCAGGTCAATAATGAGCATATCTGGATGTTTCTATCTCATTATAATTTAAATTATGAAACAGCATGAGACGCATTCGATTTGACATGAAGAATACCGTCTCTGTCGGGTGTAAACCTCACTGTGTCCAAAAAGTGTTACTTTTCAGGATTCCAAATTCCAAAGTAGAACATCTACTCAAGCTCAAAAAACACGTGCACATGATCCAGTAGGAGGGTGTTAATTCACGCAAAGACACAAAAGGTTTGAATTTGGAGGTAAGAGGTTTATCCCAGACAACAATTATATATATATATGTCAACGGCTTTAAAGATGGTCTTTTGCCGTTACATCAGATGACGTCTGAACATGTCATTTAGTTTAGATCCTTTGATTCCCCAAAATAGGCCATTTAATTCCCTGAGACTGCCAATGCCTAATTTGATAAGACATTATATATGCTGCATGAAGCTTTGAAACACCTGCTTTTAAAAGTTTGGCTTTTAAGAGGCTTTTCTTTTCTTTTTTTTTGATTGAGGATCTTTGAAGATCTTTGTCCATCCTGGGAGTGGAAGGGAGAGGAAATTAAACAACTAGGAGAGGAACAGGGGAAATGAAACAGCTAGGAGAGGAACAGGGGAAATTAAACAGCTAGGAGAGGAACAGAGGAAATAAAACAGCTAGGAGAGGAACAGGGGAAATGAAACAGCTAGGAGAGGAACAGAGGAAATAAAACAGCTAGGAGAGGAACAGAGGAAATGAAACAGCTAGGAGAGGGAGAGAGGAAATGAAACAGCTAGGAGAGGAAATGAAACAGCTAGGAGAAGAACAGAGGAAATGAAACAGCTAGGAGAAGAACAGAGGAAATGAAACAGCTAGGAGAGGAAGAGAGGAAATGAAACAGCTAGGAGAGGAACAGAGGAAATTAAACAGCTAGGAGAAGAACAGAGGAAATGAAACAGCTAGGAGAGGAACAGAGGAAATGAAACAGCTAGGAGAGGAAGAGAGGAAATGAAACAGCTAGGAGAGGAACAGAGGAAATGAAACAGCTAGGAGAGGGAGAGAGGAAATGAAACAGCTAGGAGAGGGAGAGAGGAAATGAAACAGCTAGGAGAGGAACAGAGGAAATGAAACAGCTAGGAGAGGAAATTAAACAGCTGGGAGAGGAACAGAGGACATGAAACAGCTAGGAGAGGAAATGAAACAGCTAAGAGAAGAACAGAGGAAATGAAACAGCTAGGAGAGGAACAGAGGAAATGAAACAGCTAGGAGAGGAACAGAGGAAATGAAACAGCTAGGAGAGGAACAGAGGAAATGAAACAGCTAGGAGAGGAAATGAAACAGCTAGGAGAGGAACAGAGGAAATGAAACAGCTAGGAGAGGAAATGAAACAGCTAGGAGAAGAACAGAGGAAATGAAACAGCTAGGAGAAGAACAGAGGAAATGAAACAGCTAGGATAGGAAGGAAGGCAAAGAAACGAGGACTGAATAAAGTATAGGTCAAGGAATATTCTTCGGGGATTTTAATATAGTACATGGGCATCTTATACAATTGCGCCATTGGAAATGTTTGCATACTGTAATGCAGGAAACGGCATAAGTTGAGGCACACACACACACACACACACACACACACACACACACACACACACACACACACACACACACACACACACACACACACACACAAACACACACACACACACACACACACACACACACACACACACACACACACACACACACACACACACACACACACACACACACACACACACACACACACACACAGGTTTGCATTATTATACTTCTGAGTAGGCTACTTCGTTTTACGATCATTACTAATTTTGGGGCATTTTTTTACTACAGCTCACAATGTGTTTTGTGAGCTGTGTTTTGTGAGTTCGTTATCTGCTATTTTTTGATGCATGACACTGGCATGTGGCACTGTGTATAAATAATGTTTTACTCTAATTTCCGCCTAAACCTTACTATCTTGCCCCCTAAACCTACTATCTAACTAAATGCCACTAACCCCTAAACCTAGCTATCTTGTCCCCTGGACACTACGGCGGCTGGCGGTGTCCCTAAACGGTATCTTACGGCTGCACTATACATTATGCCGAAAATTGCGATATTGCCCACTGATGTTTGGGAAAGCGCATAGCGGATTCTAAAACCACCCCCTATGCCAAATGCGTTTGCTAGAAAGCGCGCCTGGAATGGACATGTCGGGAGTCGGGCCGGGCGTTTAGAGGTCTCCCCCTGTCGATTCCTTGTGTCAGTTGTATTTATATAAGATGATAGTGTCCAAGTGCATAAATGGTAAATGGTGCATTTATATAGCGCCTTTATCCAAGGCGCTTTACATAGATTGTGCATTACATTCACCCATTCACACACACATTCATACACCGATTGCGGCGGAAGCCATGCAAGGTACCAACCAGCACATCGGGAGCAATTTGGGGTTCAGTGTCTTGCCCAAGGACACTTCGACATGTAGACAGGAGGAGCCGGGATTCGAACCGCCGACCCATGGATCATTGGACGACCTGCTCTACCTCCTGAGCCACAGAGAGCATAAGATCGCCCTGGGGATAATGTCTTGCGCACGTCTTCTCGTAAAGGCATCTGGCACGATGATCGCTTTCAATTATTTACAATTAAAAAATTAGGCATTTAGTAGATGCTTAATCCAGAGTGATTTACGATAAGCAAGAACAAAACATGGGAATACATCAAATACATAAAAATAGTCATCAAGAATCATACATAAGCTAAGAACCTAACAGTGGAATATCTATACAATGAAACTATGCATATACACTAAAGAGTGCTATGTCTACATAAAATGCTATCTAAGGTACATAAAATGAGAGTCTGCATACACCTGGAAGGTCTTCGAGGCTAGGGCAAGTGCTACGGCATGTGCTACGTACGGGCTAAGATGGAGTCCGAAGAGGTGGGTTTTCATGCACGTAACACACTGACCACAGCGATGGATAATGTAACGGCTAGCGCAGGTGTTTTAGGGATGTCGGAAAAGATAGCAACTAATGCATGGGAATGTCCCTTGTACCGTGCTGAACCCGTCTGCACAGGAACGCCCCATATGCGCCGTGCTAAACCCTTCCTGCACAGGACACGCCACGCTAAATCCCCAAATAGTGGTTATCGCAACTTTGTCCGAAGATACGGCCCCAGATGTCTAATCTTTATGCCTAAACCCAAAAATGAATCTTTTCCTAATTGTAATCTCTAAAACATGTTTATATTTTCGAGTGGTGCTAGCCGCTCCAACACGTAGCTTTGTGTGTCCCTGTGACGTGCATGTGACAGCCAAGTCTATGGACTTGTTTTACTATGACGTACTGTATAGTGGGTGCCACTGTAAACTATGACGTAGTGGCAGCCAAGTCTTAAATATTAGGATTCTGTCCCTATCGGTACATAACTCGAACGCCGCGGAGTCGGCTCTAGCGGACATCGCAACGTTCGGCACGGCGACGCGCGCGCGCGCACACACACACACACACACACACACACACACACACACACACACACACACACACACACACACACACACACACACACACACACACACACACACACACACACACACACACAGAGAGAGAGAGAGAGACACCAGAGTCAATTCCTTCAGCCTTGGCGTTTAAATGACCCTGCATGCCACCTCTCATTGCTCCGCCCCCTCCACGCCTGCCCTCTCTTCTTCTTCTACTCCTTTATTTCCTGCTCTCCCCGCACCCTGCTGCGCGCGCCGCTTTGTTTGTGGTGCTGCTGTTTGTCTGTTTGATATTCACAGTACAGTACAGTACACTGTACAGTATATATAACATAATCTATACGTTTACAGTACGTACAGATATGTAATATATCTGCATGTCATATGACAGGGGTTCTCAACCCGTGGGTCGCGACCCCTCGGGGGGTCGCCAAATTATTTTAGGGGGTCCCCAAAATATTTTCAAAAAAAAAAAAGATTTTATTTTAAATTTTATTTTCACGATTTTTCAAAAATAGCAGACCTACAAGCTCGTAGCGCGCCACTCGGTGGCGCGCTATGAGCTTGTAGATCTGCTATTTTTCAATAGCTAAATTATAACAATGCTTAAAACACCAAAAGGGGTTCCCGCCCAAAATGGTTTAAGGTTATTGTAGCAGTCAATTTATATTGGGGGTCGGGAGGGGGCGGGGCAGGGGGTCCCGAGACATTGCCAAAGCATTTCCGGGGGTCCCCGGCCAAAAACGTTGAGAACCCCTGTCATATGAGAGAGAGAGAGAGAGAGAGAGAGAGAGAGAGAGAGAGAGAGAGAGAGAAGCATGTTCCTTTAAGATGGACGTGTGACTGATGTCACTCACATCCCCTCCAATGGGAAGAGGATCCACATCTATAGGATATAACTGATGGCGATGTGAATGGGCCGTGAGCTACTCTGATATACTGGAGGTACTTGTAAGCATCAAAGCTTTGCAGAGAAAACGCCCATTGGTCTAAATTACAGCAAAGTTGCTGCCTCACGTGTTGCAGTTCTACGAGCTTGTAGATCTGCTATTACAAATCTCACAATGGGGGGGGGGGGTGTTATTCAACGCTTCGTGTCCATCTGAACGAACCTCCCACACGGCCACTTTTGTCGTGTTGTGTTTGTGTGTTTATGTATGAAATAACCATTTTTCTTGTTCTGTCCTGTGTGTGTGTGTGTGTGTGTGTGTGTGTGCGTGTGCGTGTGCGTGTGCGATATGATGAGCTGACTCTAAATAATCTATTGCACTTTCCCATAAAGTGGGTTGGGCCGCGGACAATGGGTCTCTTTACTGTAATAAATAAATAAAACGTCAGAAGCTCACAATGCGACGTGACACGTTGTGAGCTTGTAGATGGGCTATGTTCACTAGTTTGGGTCCCAGGGACCCACTTTAAGCATGTTTTATACTGTTTTTGAAAAATCTTGCTTCCGGAGGTCGCTGGCACAACATAGTTTTGAGATGGGGGCGTCTGTGGCCAAATACATATCATTTTGGGGGTTCTTGACTTGACCCTCCAGGACCCCAGTAAGGTTCCCAGGGGTCCAATAACTCCCAGGGGACCTCCGGGGGTCCTTGCGGGTGTGTGTGTGTGTGTGTGTGTGTGTGTGTGTGTGTGTGTGTGTGTGTGTGTGTGTGTGTGTGTGTGTGTGTGTGTACTATATTTTGTGTGTGTATTTGACTGTGTGTGCGTGCGTGTGTATGGAATGATGGATGGATGGATGGGTCTGTGTACACTGTATTGTATATATGTTGTACATACATTGTATATGTATTTTTGCATTCATAAACGTGCGTGTTTGTGTCTGTCTGTCTATGTCAGTTCGTAGAAAGTAATTCAGTACATTTACTCAAGAACTGTACTTAAGTAAGTGTCTAGTTACTTTGTAGATTTAGGTTATTATTAGTAGTAAAACATATCAGATTAACCAAACCTACGTCATGTATCCGTTGCTTTTGGATATAGCTGAGCTACACGACACCATCTACAAGCTGGCACTGCCGCCGTGCGCGTTGTGACGCGTTCTGCTGTGAGCTTGTAAGATCAGCTATATTCAAAGAGGTTTGGTCCATTAAGATGCAGGCACATCTTTGTTTAGCGGTAGGGACTACTGCACGTATATTTTGATACCAGTAACCCTAACCCTAACATGTCGCACACAGGGCTTTTTATTTTGATTATTGTGCTATGTGCTCCTTTAACCGCTCAAGTCCCCACCTCCTGCAGGGGGAGCTGTGGTCCCGGTCAGGGCAGAGACTCTGAGACGGAAAACACAAAGTTCAGTCGTCGGTTGTTATCAGCGAAAAAGAAAAAGCTTTTCCCTCAACAACACAAAAGACACTGTACTAGTGCATAGCCCTGAGCGACTCCGCTCAACCATATGATATTTAAGTGGTTAAAGGGAATATTATTACACTTTCAAAACATGTCAAAACATGTTTTGTTTTTTTTAAGTTGCTTGATTCAGTATTTAGATATTTGACATTCATTTTGACCAAATGCGGTTCTAAATGAATATCAAATATCCAAACACTGGATCAAGCAACGAACTGGATGTGCGCAACCCACTGTTTCTAAACGCTCTTATAAGTATAGTATATATATTTAAAAAAAAACATTCCTGAGTATTTTGTGTGGTGGTCTCGTGGTGTCTTGTGACGTCGTGCTGTTAGGGCTGAAGACCATTGTGGGAGCTCTGATCCAGTCAGTGAAGAAGCTGGCCGACGTGATGATCCTGACAGTGTTCTGTCTCGGGGTCTTCGCACTCATCGGGCTGCAGCTCTTCATGGGCAACCTGCGGCACAAGTGTGTGTTCTGGCCCATCAATATGACCGAGCAGTACCTGCCCAACGGGACGCGCGGCTGGGACTGGGACTCCTACATCAACAATAACAGTGAGTTGTTGGTGTTTTTTTTACCCGTTTATAACAAGTTCTTTCCTCTGTGTGTTTTTGCAGTGGGCGTGGTTATAATCAACACTGTCTCTCACTCCCTAAAAAGGCATATTGTGACTTATTACATGGCTTGGTTGAATGCTTGATTCTGATTGGTCAATCGCTTAATTCAGCGGTGAGTTATCTCATGATAATGACCGCTCCGCTGTATAATGACCGCTGCCTAATCAAACCCTCTGAGCACCACCAGCTGCGCCCCGCTTGATTTACTGCCGTTTCCAACATAACAGCCATGTAAACACACACACTAGTGACACACAATGTAATTTACAGCTAAACATTGCTCTTAAAAATGTTTTTGAAAACATTTGAGCGAGAAATAGACGAAGCAGGACCCCAAAATGGATTCTATTTGATCAACTCACTTCCTTGTTTTCCGACAGTGCTGCAGCCCTGCAGCTGGGCAGACGCAGCCAGCGCGAACTTATGGAATACTTTTTGTGTTGTGTTTTGGGTCAATGTATTCATTTATGTTAGTTAGCCATGTAATAAGCGGGATAATATCTGGCTAGGTGGTCATTGTCGGGAGATAATTCACCTTCAGGGAGTGTAACCACCTCGGCTTCGCCTCGGTGGTTAAACTCCCTGTCGGTGAATTATCTCCCGACAATGACCACCTAGCCAGATATTATCCCTTACTTAGTGACCGAACGTGCCATGTCTGCTTATTACAGGCAACTTTTGTTTTACGTAAAGTTATGCTTGTAAATTTTGGTAGTTGTGGGTTTATTTGGACTCGTTTCTAAAGTGTAGTTGTTTATTTGGGGCTTGTTTCTAAAGCGTAGTTGAGTTGTTTATTTGGGCTTGTTTCTAAAGCGTAGTTGAGTTGTTTATTTGGGCTTGTTTCCTAATGGTGTTTAAACCAGTGGTTCTGAAACATATTCATGGCAACGACCCCCAGATTAATATGGACCCCCCCCCCCCCCCCCCCCCCCCCCCGAGTATTTGTGCCTTGAAAGGGGGTGGGGGGGCAAATATGGCACATGTTGACTTTTCGGGACTTTTAGGCAATGCGTTTTTTTGGCAATTCGTAAAAAAAACCAACAAGAAAAACGGTTAAAACGTCTGAGACGCGCCGTCTCAAGCAAACTTGAGCCACAAGAGGCACCGCAGAGCGCACTTATAAGCGAGTCTCCGCGCCGCGCGTTGCAATGTCCGATTTGAGCTGACTTAGCACCGTCCGAGGTATGTCCCGATAGGCCAAAAAAAAATCACATATTCCCCGAAAGTCATATTGTTATGTATTTTGCCCCCCCCACCCCCCCCCCCTTTATTCAAGGCGCATGTTCACGTTTGGTCCAAATTCTCTACAAAAAGTCAAAATATGCCTTTTTTTAAAACCTCACAAACACTATGCCTAACCTTAACCCTTAAACCTCACAGGAACCATGTCTAACCTCAAAACTCAATGACAACCTCTCACTCCGCTGGCTCCCCATCGCCCCCTTCAGGACTGAATTCAAGATTATGACCCACCAGTGTGCCCCCCACCCACCCCACCCACCCCTAGGTACCTCAAAGAACTTCTTCAACCAAAACCTGCCACTGGAAGACCATGGCTCGTCCAACACCAACCTTCTCCAGAGCCCCGCCCCTAGACCCATCTCTGCACCAATGGGGCGACCGGCTTTCTGCTCCACGCCTGTGGAACGCCCGACCACCTGACCACTATCTAGCCATGCTTTTAAACAAAGCCTTTTATTAGGTCTTTTAATTCGTTTTTGGTCATTTCTCCCAAGAAAGATTATTTTTGTTTTTTTGTGCCAGTTATTTTTAATCCCACTTTGTGATTTCCAAATATGTAAAGTGCGTTACGGCGTTATGAATAAAATGTATTATTATTATTATTATTATTATTATTATTATTATTATTATTATTGTTATTGTTATTATTATTATTGTTATTGTTATTATTATTATTATTATTATTATTATTATTATTGTGGGTATTGCATAACAGGGTGGGGCATGAATCGTTCCCAACTTGTATCGTTCCCGAGTCATCTAGTGGTCTAGTTAGTAAATTGGAATATGCCGACCGAGATATGTTCTAATAGCACAGAAGAGCTTGTTTATTTCCAACGGAGTAACAGTGTTTTGTTTTTTTGTTTTCAGGTAATTTCTACTACATCCCTGGCATCATCGACGCGTTGCTGTGTGGAAACAGCAGTGACTCTGGGTAAATACCGCTCTATACCTTACTGTGTACAATAGAGAGTATGTACATGCATTTTAGTCTCTTGAATAGTTTTCATTTAGTTTTAGTCACATTTTAGTCACCTGGAATGTGCTAGTGTTAGTCTAGTTTTAGTAGACTAAATCTACAGTTAATTTAGTCGACTAAAATGCATTTTGGCCAATCTACATTTATTCTATTTTGATTTGATTTTTATCTCAGATTCTTTTCCAAGATTGCGTTTTTTGGTCAACGGCCCCACGATCACAAAATGTATTTTCCGGGTGAAATAAACGACAATCGCCTGTCACAACACATAGCGTTTTCCTACATCCGGTTCACGTCTTCAAAGTAAACACTGGCGGTTTTGAATTAATTAATGAGTTAATACCTGGCAGTGAGTGAATGTGTTAAATTGTACATTTGTGGTGTTTCTCTTGGCAGGTGCTGTCCTGAAGGCTTTATTAAATGGTACATTTGCGGTGTTTCTCTTGCAGGCTCTGTCCTGAAGGCTTTATTAAATGGTACATTCGCGGTGTTTCTCTTGCAGGCGCTGTCCTGAAGGCTTCATGTGTATGAAGGCAGGAAGGAACCCCAACTACGGTTACACCAGTTTCGACAGCTTCGGCTGGGCTTTCCTCACGCTGTTCCGCCTGATGACCCAAGACTTCTGGGAGAATCTCTACATGCTGGTAACGTGTTTTTTTCTTTTCTCTTCACATCTGCACGCCTACGCGTCGTACGGCCTGTCACAATCATTACATAATCACCTCATCGCAATTATTTCTGACTAGTCCTTACCCATTGTGAGATATTGCCCCCCCCCCCCATAAATATTGTTAATTGCCGTTCATTTTAACTTTTATAATATGTTTGTGTGGGTTTTCTTTTGCCGCTTGCAGTAATTGTAAGCCATAGTGTTGCGTGAGTGGGGAGACGCGTGTACACACACACACACACATACACACACACACACACACACACACACACACACACGGCAACGTGTGAAATAAGCTGTGAATCCTGCGTGATGTATGAAGATGTAAGAGGAGTGCGTGTTCACGGTGGTGTGAAGTTAAGCATCAGTGTGTGTGTGTGTGTGCCGTGGTCGCGCGGTGGTTGTATAGGCCACTGTTTGTCGTGTTGCGGCGGTAGCAGAGGAAGCATGCCAGTGGGGTAACAGTGAGAACAGTGGCCTGTGATGCAGGTGTCGCTAGGGGGCGGAGGTGTGAGGTTGCACGTTTTCCCATGTAAGTAGATGGGACATTTTTAATTCACTAATAAAGTAATTATTAATTGTTAATTTGTTAAATGGGAAAAGGGGCTCCGTTAAGACCTCCATAATATTATGGTCAATGCCTGTGTGAAAAGTGGGAGTGATTGGTGCAGGCAGTGAGGAGCTACGGCAGTGTTTCTGACATTCAGACATTCATTCAGACATCGAGTATAGTATGATGATTGCACAATCGTCATTATCGTCTCCATGTTGAAAAAGTTTGGTACATTTTCCCAAAATAGCAAAAATAGCAGATCTAGCTCATAGCCATTTCTAACATTACTAAATGTCTAATTTATCATATATTATAATTGTGGTGAAAGCCGGGACAAGTTTGTAGCGAATGTTAAAAAAACAAAAAAACAAAGAGAGATAGAGAGAGAGAGGTGGTGCAATAGAGAGAGAATTCAGTTGATTTAGCATGCTCCATTGATTGCATCGTCTTGACAAGTAACCTACAGGTTGATATCGGTTGATGACATTCAAAGTAACCTACAGGTTGATATCGGTTGATGACATTCAAAGTAACCTACAGGTTGATATCGGTTGATAACATTCAAAGTAACCTACAGGTTGATATCGGTTGATAACATTCAAAGTAACCTACAGGTTGATAACATTCAAAGTAACCTACAGGTTGATATCGGTTGATAACATTCAAAGTAACCTACAGGTTGATATCGGTTGATAACATTCAAAGCGGGTGGAGAATTTGGAAGCTACAGCCCTAGGAGTCACTCCCTCTGGTGTTGTGGCTGTGGGTGTCGCTCACTTCGGTGAGGTACAATTTACGCATTTATCAGACAAAAACATGGTAATACATCAAATACAGAACAATAGTCATCAAGCATCATACATAAGCTAAGAACCCAACAGTGGAACATCTATATAATGAAACAATACATATACACTGTCACGCGAGGTCGTTAGTCAGGTATGAGGGCATTGATGGATCAGCGGGTAGAGTGGCCGGTAGAGCAGCCGCATGGCAACCGCAAGGTTCACAGTTCGATCCCGGGCTCCCCCAGAGTTAGTGTCAAAGTGGCCTTGCATGGTTGCCTCTGCCTTCGGTGTATGGATGTGTGTGTGTGAATGGGTGAATGTAATGCACAAACTATGCAAAACGCCTTGGATAAAGGTGCTATATAAATGCACCATTGAGGGCAGAGCCCCTTTGACTACGTTGAAAGCCAATCCCCTGTATGTATATCTTCACTGTGAGAGGCTGTGGATAATCTGCCCCTGCTCAGTGTCATGGTTTGGCTAATGTTGAATAGACACACAGAGAAATATGATACAGTATCTTATTGGACACATGACATGTCTATAGCAGATATGAAAACGATCACGAGAAGAGAACAGAGATGAACATGCATCTGGCATCGTCAGTCTCTGATAATGTAGTGGTCATCGTATCACGGATATCAATATGCTTACGCACATGATTGTTTCACCACTGGGTCGAGCAGATGAGGTCGTAAATCATGACAAACGGGGCCAAACATACTGTTATCTGTCCCCCACCCCCATGGTGACTTTGGCCCTAAACCAGTTCACACAAAGACTGTTATGTATCTGTACGTTGTCATTTACATCAGGAAACATACAGTATTTACTATTTACATAAGAAGACCCATGACTGAAACAGTCTGTTCCTTAAAGGATGATCTTGTGTGCTGCAGGAATGCTGTGTGCGTGCGTTCATGCGTGCACTTGCGGGGGTCTGTGTGCGTGCCTGTGTGTGTGTGTGTGTGTGTGTGTGTGTGTGTGTGTGTGTGTGTGCGTGCTGCAGGGATGCTGTTGAAATGCTTCCTGTACAATTCTCTGTGGAGCTTCCAATGGGGAAAAAAGCACATGCGGTATAATGCAAGAATGCAGCTGCAGTATGTGTGTGAGTGAGTGTATCTGTGGGAAGGAGAGGGAGAGGGGGAGCGAGAGAGAGAGCGGGGGAGGGGGAGGGGGGGGGGGGGGGGGGAGCAAGAGAGAGGGAGGGGGAGGGTGAGTGAGAGAGAGGGAGGGGGAGAGCGAGACAGAGGGAGACTGAGAGAGAGAGAGGGAGACTGAGAGAGACCTGGTTATGGTCTAAGCAGTGAACAACACTGTGACACAAAATGCATACAGCATGAACACACTGTTAAGGTGCGTTCAGACTTGAATTTAAATATTGGCCTCGGTTGGTCCCGTTGGTGCTGCGCCACATCGCACCGCGCCCATTCGGCTGCTCTGCGACTACAAAGCCAATTGACGGTCACATTATTGTCAATATATCAATATCAATATATCGGTGAAAATAATCTGGATTATTGAGACCAATTCGATACCGATATGTAATCTTTATGGCCGATATGTCCGATGTCGCTACCTATTATATCGTGCCTCAGGGACACTTTATAAGTGTCCTATATTTGTCTCTGTGGTTCCCAAAAAGAGACATTTGAAGATTTATAAGCACACAACACACGTGTACTATAAGGTCCTAATGCAGCTGTGTTGCTTACACCAGTGGTTCTCAACGTTTTTGGCCGGGGACCCCCGGAAATGCTTTGGCAATGTCTCACCAAAAGGGAACCCCTTTTGGTGTTTTAAGCATTGTTATAATTTAGCTATTGAAAAATAGCAGATCTACAAGCTCATAGCGCGCCACCGAGTGGCGCGCTACGAGCTTGTAGGTCTGCTATTTTTGAAAAAAAAAATTTTAAAGTAATTTGGGGACCCCCTAAAATAATTTGGCGACCCCCCCCGAGGGGTTGAGAACCCCTGGCTTACACCAGTGGTTCCCAAACCTTTTCGTGCCAAGGACCCCCAAATCAGCATTTATTAGGCCACGGACCCCCCATTTGAAAACATATGCCAGTGACCCCGATAAGGACCCCCCATTTGAAAACATATGCCAGTGACCCCGATAAGGGAGGATTTTTACGGCTCTAGCAGTGATTCCGAAACATATTAATTTCATGGACCCCCAGTTTCACACACATTATGCTATACGGACCCCCGATTTAATGGCATTTCTATCTCTGGTACCCCAATTTATATTGTAAAAACCACTGTTAATTTATGTCTAATTGATCTAGGTACCCTGTGGAACTCCCTCAAGGACCCCTAGGGGTCCCCGGACCCCACTTTGGGAACCACTGGCTTACACCACTTTGTATTACAAGGTCCTTAAGTATGCAGCTGTGTTGCTGACATCACTGTGCACTATAAGGTAGTGATGACATCACTGTGTGATGCAGTCTGCCATGTTTTTACCCTGCTGATGTTTTTGAGGGGCACAATAAAATATTGTCATATGGCAGCCAAGTCTATGGACTTCTAATGTTTGTTTAGGGTACTAAACGGGACGTCATGTGGCAACCCATTCAATGGACTTTTAACATTTGCTCTTAGAGTATGATGTTTGTTTAAAGGAGTGAGACGCCCCTCACTTCTCACAAGTGTGATTTTTCACCTGAAATGTAAAACAAAGTCAGTCTGGGGTTGACTAGTTAAATCTTTAACATACTTAAAGATGGAGTGCCGTGATTTTTGTATTTTTTCCAGTTTTTCATGCATGTGTTTATGAGGTGACAGTATACTTCATTAGACCCCTTGGGGTGGTTGTTCCCTTTGTATTTAGGGTTTCTTCCTTGGAGGATGAAACCTTGACAGTCAAACGTACCAATGAAAAATACAGTGTTATAGTGACATCACAATATCATCACCTCCCCTAACCCCTCCCCCTTTATCATATAAACCACAGCTGTGGGTACGGCTTCAGTTCAGGTGGATCACCACCCATCACCACCCACCAGGTAAACCAGGCATACTTAATGAACTGGTGGGCATGTCCACATAAAAACGACATTTTAACAAATACTGTACACTTTTTTGAAAAATGTACAATATATAATATATGTATAATAATACCTGAAAAAAATCACGACACTTACTACTAGTTATATCTTTAACATAATATACAACATATTTAACATACTTCACAATACAGATGTACTAGTTATATCTTTAACATACTTAATATACAACATATTTAGCATACTTCACAATACAGATGTTCTAGTTATATCGTATTACCTAATATTCACAGACACGTTTTTGGGTAGTTGTCTGTAAGGAACTTTATAGTCTTATAGACAATTGTTTTTTTCTTTTCTGATGTTGAATCATGTGTATTTGATACAGATGTTCACATGTCCTGCCATTGGCAATTCAGTAGATTGTGCATTGTCAGAAACAGAACATCATCAGTGAGAATGGGAGGCGGCACATTTTGTCAAGGTGTTCTATATTAATTCTATTCAGATTCCCTGAATAGACAGAGTTCCTCTGCTGGACACTTCTTTTCAGTAGCAAATCAGTAGAATTAGCAATTAGGTTAATCAGTGAATAAAACCTGCAGGGAAAACATGCATTTTCAGAAAAGAAAAGAAAAGATCAGGAAAGTGCCAAGAGTTGGAATGGCACATCTAGCGTACATGTTATGATGCTGAATCATGTTCTGAATGATACGTAGTAGTAGCGTACACATGTTATGATACTGAATCATGTTCTGAATGATACGTAGTAGTAGCATACACATGTTATGATGTTGAATCATGTTCTGAATGATAAGTAGTAGTAGCGTACACATGTTCTGATGCTGAATCATGTTCTGAATGATACGTAGTAGTAGCGTACACATGTTCTGATACTGAATCATGTTCTGAATGATACGTAGTAGTAGCGTACACATGTTCTGATACTGAATCATGTTCTGAATGATACGTAGTAGTAGCATACACATGTTATGATGTTGAATCATGTTCTGAATGATACGTAGTAGTAGCATACACATGTTATGATACTGAATCATGTTCTGAATGATACGTAGTAGTAGCGTACACATGTTCTGATACTGAATCATGTTCTGAATGATACGTAGTAGTAGCGTACACATGTTCTGATACTGAATCATGTTCTGAATGATACGTAGTAGTAGCATACACATGTTATGATGTTGAATCATGTTCTGAATGATACGTAGTAGTAGCGTACACATGTTATGATGTTGAATCTAGGGCTGCAATTAACGGTAATTTTCTTAATCGATTAATCTGCCGATTATTAAACGACTCATCGATTCATCGGATTATGGAATTTATTTAGCTTTCACCTTAAAGATATTTGAGGTTATTTTAGACATGTTCTAACTATAACAAAAAGCTAATCTTATTCTGACTGCATACACTTGTTTAAAGAATTGCATTTGTCAGTCTAAAGGGTAACAGTACTCTTTTAAACTCAAATCATCATTTAAAAATCAATATTCAAGCCATATGTCTTGTTCTTAATACGATAATCCTGCACGCAGGTACAGACATAGTTGTATTGGCGTTAATGGTAATGTACAATAGAAACTGCATCTTATAGATAAAATGTTGAGGATAAAATGGCCACAGACATTAGATGTTTTTGGATACCATGTGATTCTGCATTGTTGCTTTGCAGTCGCTACTGTGCATGTGCAACTATCATCGGATTGCAAGAGAAGAGAGAGGGCTCACTCCTCTTTAGTTTAGTTACAGAACTAATTTAATTATTGATTCGATTACGATGAATCGATGAATCGTTGCAGCCTTAATGTTCTGACGTTGACCGGTGTGTGTTTGCGTCCGTGCAGACACTCCGGGCGGCAGGGAAGACCTACATGATCTTCTTTGTGCTGGTGATCTTCGTTGGCTCCTTCTACCTGGTCAACCTGATCCTGGCTGTGGTAGCCATGGCCTATGAGGAGCAGAACCAGGCCACCATCGAGGAGGCGGAGCAGAAAGAGGCCAAGTTCAAGGATATGCTTGAGGCGCTGAAGAGACAGCAGGAGGAGACGCAGGTATGATAGAATGAAGCGATATTACACGAGAGGTTGTGCTGTAGCGTCATTAATGGAGAGGGTGTGCTGTATCGTCATTAATGGAGAGGGTGTGCTGTAGCGTTGCTGCAGGAACAGCAAGAGCTGACACTCGCGTGAGACCAAACTAGCTAATATTAAAAAATGTTGCAAAGCTACAATACGCTGTGTAGCTTTGTATCTTTGTATCTTTTGCATCTGCCCGTGCACCATGCACCATTGCACCATTACCCACTCCTACCCACCTACAAGCCACCTCTAACCTAGCCTCAGTACGCAGGCTTTTATTTTCGTTCGTATTCGGCTCAAAAATGAAAGCCTGCTGGAACGAGACGCATTTCCTGGTCTAGGAGTGGAAGTGAACTACGGTGCAGAGGGACGTCGCTCGAAATTTGGTGACGTCAGATTTCTCTGCTGTTTTCTACCAGGGAGGTGAGGGGCGGAGGGTGGCGGGGGCGGGCGCTCAGATCGCTGAACCAAAATTATCCAGCGCATTGCTCCATGCAGCATCCGCCCCTCTATACCAGAACTTTCTGGTATAGAGGATTTCGGGAGCTGTAGTTCCAGACTATATAGCATTCGGACTCGGAGATTGTGGAATAGTTGTCTGGCTACACGAGATTACCTCCAACCCTAACCACTCCCTGCCCACCCCTACAGTAACCTCAGAGGTGACTAGATTTAGCATCAGAGACTAGAAACTTTTAGTAAGGCTAGACAGTACAGTCAGACAGAAAGTATTTTAGCAACATAGGCTTAGTGTTACTTTTAGTAGCACATTCTGATTTAAACTCAGTCTTTGAATACACCATTGAACGTTAGGCCTACCAAGGCTACTCAAACTATTTAGCTTTAGTCTAGTGTAATGACAACTAAAACACTGGCATAAAAGGAACTAAAACATAATTGCCCATGGCTCTTCTTCAACAAAGATGGTGGAAGCATTCTTTGTTCTGTACTTATACATACAATTTTATGGTACAAAACACTGAAGTCCTTCAACCAGAAACCACTCCCTGCCCACCTACATGCCACTCTAACACTAACCACTCCCTGCCCACCCCTACAGGCCGCGCTCATGGCCACCTCTGCGGGCACGGTGTCGGAGGCGGCATTGGAGGAAGAGGGGGGCGAGAATCTGTCACGCTCCTCCTCCGAGGTGTCCAAGCTGAGCTCCAAGAGCGCCAAGGAACGGCGCAACCGCAAGAAGAAGTGGCGCCAGAAGGAGCAGGAGAAGGAGAAGGGAGACACCGAGAAGGTGGTGAAGTCGGAGTCGGACGACGGCAGCAAGAGGAGCACCATCCGCTTCCCCGGCAGCCGGCTGGGCCGCAAAACCTCCATCATGAACCAGGTATGGATTACACCTGCATCATGAACCAGGTATGGATTACACCCCCATCATCAACTAGGTATGGATTATACCTCCATGAACCAGGTAGGCAGATTAACCTCTTCGTCCTTTTTTTTAAAAATCCCACGATATTTGTAACCTATTTTTTCACCCGGTGCCAATTGCCTAAACTATAATCCTGGGCGCTACTCTCCCTCTGCCAACCTGGGGAGAGCCCTGAACTGAGCTCATTGTCATTTCCATCAATGCATGAGTGAGCAGGCTGGTGGGAGTTTTCCCCGGTTGGACATAGTAACACGTTATTCCAACACCAGTTCCTTTCCCCTCTATCAGGCGCCCCGGCTGGCCAGGGGGAGGCAGTATAGAGACAGGATTACTGCATGTTCTTGTGAGGGTTTACCCTAGGGGACACGGGGAGAACATGTGAGGGTACCTACCCTAGGGGACACGGGGAGAACATGTGAGGGTACCTACCCTAGGGGACACAGGGAGAACATGCCAACTCCACACAGTAAGGCCCTTTCGCCCATAGGCGGATCTAGAAATTATGGGCCCCTGGGCCACCGTCATGCAAAAGGGCCCCCCCCCACCTCCCGGAGCTTTTTGGTTTTCTTCCCGACGTGGCGCATACTGTCTACACACGTGTACGCATAACAATTATGACATATAGGCCTGCGATATTCAGATTTACAGCAAGGGATTGCTTAAAAATAATAAACAGCCAAAAACTAAGCCAAATAAATGCAAACTGAGGGTTTAAACACTTGCAGTAATGTACCGTATCATGATGGTTTAGGACTTTTGGGGTCATTTTATTGACACAAATGAATAAGCCCATTGTTAATAACAGTGACAAGGACCGTGTGTGTCACTGTTATTCACCTCTTTTTTGGGGGGCCCCTGAGCTTGAGCCTCTTTGCGGTCACACGGACACTCAAGCTCAAGGGCCCCCCTAGCTCGGGCCCCTGGGCCCAACAGGCCTGTTGGATAATCCTCCCCTGCTTTTGCCAACCTCACCTTGGGGTTATTAGCCACTTCATCCCTATTTAAACTTTGTGAAAACATGGCGAACATATAGTCCCATGTCACAGGTACTGTTAGTGGTGTAAAGTAAGTAATTACATTTACTCAAGTACTGTACTTTAGTTAGTTAGTTTGACTGACAGACAGGGAGTGGTCACAGCACATCGTTCAGAGAGTGAACGATAATCCCTTTCCCTCTTCGTTCTCGGTCGGTCGGTCAGTCGGTCACCCCCTTCTCCTCCTCGGCCTGTTTGTGCGGGAGAGCCTGGCGCCCCCCAACCACCCCCCACCCCTCAGTTTGCACAATAAGGAAAAGGGAACGGAGAACAGTCTCTTGCTTCAGCCAATCAAAAAAAACAAAAATCGCATTTACAACTGAACCTAAGCTAAGCCAACGAATTGAACCGGAAATGAACCGGACGTGAACATTTCGCCTACCGTCTGCCTCCACCGCCAACCAGCTTTATCCAACGACCCATAACTAAAGAACCAACACGTTTTTTTCAACGGCACATACATGAGGCTGTAGTGTAGGGTTCTTTAGACATCCCCTACACTGTAGGGGATGTCTAAAGAACCGTCACTTTACACAGCGTTTATTTACTCCCACTTCACGGCGCGACACCCGTGGGCCTTCAAAATAAGACCTGTGGGCCTTCAAAATAAGGGTTTTCACTGAACAAACACTGGCAGTGAAGAATTAATTAATTAATTGAATGTGTTTATTTTCGTCATACTTTTTAGTCGACAAAATTAACACTGCACTCTCTCTCTCTCTCTCTCTCTCCCCCCCCCAAACACTGGCAGTGAAGACTTAATTAATTAATTGAATGTGTTTATTTTCGGCATACTTTTTAGTCGACAAAATTAACACTGCACTCTCTCTCTCCCCCCCCCCCCCCCCCCCCCCCACCTACAGTCGCTGCTGAGCATCCCGGGCTCTCCGTTCATGTCGCGCCACAACAGCCGCAGCAGCATCTTCAGCTTCAAGGGCCGCGGCGGCGGCGGCGGCAAGGACGTGGGCTCGGAGAACGAGTTCGCCGACGACGAGCACTCGACGGTGGAGGAGAGCGAGGACCGCCGCGGCTCGCTGTTCATCCCATATCGGCGCAACAGCTACAGCGGCTTCAGCCAGGGCTCGTCGCGCATCCACCCGCTGGCGGCGCCGCACCCCGGCGGCGGCAAGCGGAACAGCACGGTGGACTGCAACGGCGTGGTGTCGCTCACCGGCCCTGGACCCGGCGGGAGGCTTCTGCCTGAGGTGAAAATAGATAAGGCAGCCTCTGACGACAGCGTAAGGATGTCCATACGGACACTCGCACAGTGTCCCTTATTATTAGGCATGATGCTAGGGGTGGTGGTGATTCCTTTTTCCTTTTTTTGGACTACCTCTTCCTTCTTTGACCTTTTTGAACCTTGTTGCTCCCCACCTCTCCCCCTCCTCCTCCTCCCCTTCTTCTTCTAGTTCAGGGTTGCGGCCGTACAGATTATCGGCCGCTGTCAGTCATTAATCGAGAAGCACAATCTTTTGAGACACACGTACAGTGCGGGTATTTTGGGTCCGCGTGTCCGTTTCCGCCATTGCTTCGTCGGGTGAAAACAGCACAGCTTTCACCATTGGAATTGCATTACGGAATAAATTCATGGTTACATATTTTTTTTGTCATAACACAACATATGGTTAAGTAGAGTAGTGCTTAGTAGGTAGTTTGCAACAACCACCAATGCTATGAAAAATGAAAACGGGAATGCCAAATATTCAAAGCTTTCTTCATCACATTCTTTTGTACACATACGTTTTTCTATGTGTCACCTTGTTGTAAGTAAGTGCCTGAAGAACATTTTATGGCATTTGATGTAATTGTCGAGGGTAATTTTTTCCCCCAACAGCCCTAAAAGGCATTAACACTTCACTATCTGAAACCATGCTAAGTCTGTGTGGCCATGGACAACCTAGCTCCTTCTCATTCTACTTCATTACAAGACCACTTCACCTGTTTTCAACCTATCCTAAATAATTAGTTCTCACTAAAGCTCATCATAAAGACCCAACCACACCAAATAGAGTAGACACATGTAGACACATGTAGACGCATGTGGTTGCAAGCAACCATTGCATTGTACCAATTGAATCACTTGGGTCGACTTGCGTCGACATGCGCCACCATGCGCCATATCACATTGCTGCGACCAACGCTAAAAAGGTTTTGTAGCGTCTCGACCCATTGATGTGGTTTGAGCTTAAGATGGTACCATTTGAATCTACTTACTCTGTGTCTCAGAGAAGGGATGTGGACAGTTCAGAAACCTGTCTACTCACTATGTGTCTCAGAGGAGGGCTGTGGACAGTTCAGAAACCTGTCTACTCACTCTGTGTCTCAGAGGAGGGCTGTGGACAGTTCAGAAACCTGTCTACTCACTCTGTGTCTCAGAGGAGGCCTGTGGACAGTTCAGAAACCTGTCTACTCATTCTGTGTCTCAGAGGAGGGCTGTGGACAGTTCAGAAACCTGTCTACTCGCTCTGTGTCTCAGAGGAGGCCTGTGGACAGTTCTGAAACCCGTCTACTCACTCTGTGTCTCAGAGGAGGGCTGTGGACAGTTCAGAAACCTGCCTACCAGTGACATCATCATTTGGTCGTTTCAAACCAGCACGCTCACTTTCCTGGAAGAGAAATAAAGGCTGTCGTTTCTATTAGCTTTGGAATCCCCATCGAATATGTCATTGGTAGGCAAGGCTCTGAACTGTCCACAGTCCACCAATGAAATGCAGAGAGTGAGTAGACATGCCATCTCGTAATGAGTATTAGTAACGACCAATTATACAGTACCAACATTCGGTTATTAGAGGGTATCGTGCTCCTTTAAACCACATGTGCATGGCGGCCATTTTGCTCTTACTGCACATAGTTGTGGGGGCTTCCCAGATCCCCACCCCACCCCCTCGCCGTATGAAGAAAATCGCTGCTGTGTGAATATGGTCAATAGCAAGCACAATCCTCTCATTAATTATAGACAGAGGAGGAATACTCTCCCCAGTAGTGTAGTGTACTGTAGGCAGACCTCGATCCTTCACTGGAATTGGTTTCGAAAGCATGTTCAAAGCCCAGGTCTAGTCTCTCTGTCTCTCTCTCTCTCTCTCTCTCTCTCTCTCTCTCTCTCTCTCTCTCTCTCTCACCACAGGCCTGTTCTACATGTCTGTCTGTCTGTCTGTCTGTCTGTCTGTCTGTCTGTCTGTCTGTCTGTCTGTCTTCCAAAAACTAGCCTTGAATCTTGTGGTGTTCCTTCTGTGTTCTGTGTAACAGCATATTCCTCCTAATCCTACTGTATATCTGGCATGGAGGTATCTCTCTCTCTCTCTCTCTGTCTCTCTCTCTCTCTCTCTCTCTCTCTCTCTCTCTCTCTCTCTCTCTCTGTCTCTCTCTCTCTCTCTCTCTCTCTCTGTCTCTCTCTCTCTCTCTCTCTCTCTCTCTCTCTCGCTCTCTCTCGTATCGATCCGGTTGCTTTTACCTCCTCTCTCTGTCTCCTCATGTCCAGCCGTCCAGCATGGTGGTTGGGTCTCCTTTTGATGTGCATGCAGAAAGCATGCGGTTTACAACCTTGCTTAGTCATGATGACGGATGAGGGATGTAGGGCTGTAGGGGATGAATGCAAAATAACGCACAAAGATTAGAAATCCTCTGTGTTTTGGAGATTTAAAGTAAGCCTGAAGAAGGTCTTATTATACCGTCGATACAGTTTCGGGATATTTTTTTCCTAGTGTTTGGGCGCAGTCGTCGCTGCGTTCACACGGGCAGACGCAAAGACGCAAAGATGCATTCTACACAGTGTATTTGTAGCTGTTTCAGCTTTTGCAGCAGCTACAAGCGTCAGCTTCATAGCTTCACGTCGCTGGCTTCCATTGACAATGAATGGTAGAATGCATCATTGCATCTGCCCGTGTGAATGCAACATTTTAGGTCCTTGCAGAATGCTGCAGATTCTTTTTCCGTAGTTTTTTTTCTTCTGAAAAACGGCAGCAGTCTGCAGGGACCTTAAATGTTGCAACAATAACATGAAATAAAACATCTGTGAATATCCAGTCTGACTATTTAGTGTGTTAGATATTGATTTGGTTTAATTGTCTGACTCCTGCTGTGTGTGTGTGTGTGTGTGTGTGTGTGTGTGTGTGTGTGTGTGTGTGTGTGTGTGTGTGTGTGTGTGTGTGTGTGTGTGTGTGTGTGCGTGCGTGTGTGTGGCCGTCCTCAGACCACGGAGGCCGAGCTCGGGAAGAAGCATTCAGGCTCTCTGATGGTGTCTGTGGACCAGCTCAACTCCTCCATGAAGGGCAAGGAGCATGCTAACAGCCAGATGAGCGTTGTCACCAACACACTGATGGAGGGTACGTACAATAGAGCGGTTTCTCCCACCAACACACTGATGGAGGGTACGTACAATAGAGCGGTTTCTCCCACCAACACACTGATGGAGGGTACGTACAATAGAGCGGTTTCTCCCACCACCTACACACTGATGGAGGGTACGTACAATAGAGCGGTTTCTCCCACCAACACACTGATGGAGGGTACTGTGGCGACTGATACACAACTCAGGAGCAGAGAGTCAGGTTTGCCCATTCACTAGGGCATTTATTGGATATAAATCGGGAAACAGAAATCAGATATCAGAAATCAGAAATTAACTTGTCTCTTTTTCTTTGCAGGGGAATGCAGTCAAAGCTAAGTTTCAACACATAGTTCATTTCCAGGTTAATAGGAGGATCTTCGTCGCTGGACTTCGTCGCTGGACGTCACAGGTAGGTTTGGAGTACTTTCCCCGGGGGATCGGGTAAGTATTCCTGCAAGGGATTCCACAGGTGAGTATACGGGGTTGACACAGATAGTTTCATGCCTATTGTAGCTCTTAATCTCAGTTCCTCTTCTCCCACAGGGGGGTATCAACAGGTCTAGCCAGACAGATGGATAACAGTCAATATGCGCCCTCAGAAAGGGGGATTTCAGAGGGATAAGTATTTCTACTCAGCCTGTACTTGAGTAGATGTACTCCTTCCGTATACGCTGTGTACTGGGGTCGTATTTCTACTCCTTTTCCATACTCCTGTACTCTGGTTGCTGCCCTTCCATTTCCATAGGCCGATAGTCACTTGTTTCTAGCCGGTTTCATGCACGCGCCTTTCGGCCACGGAGCGCGTGCCCGGTATATTGCCTGCGAGTGAGATACAGAGAATACACTCGTCTAAGGATTTCATCATATATCATAGAATGGTATTTGAAATAGTGGTGTCTTAGCTTACCGCCCAATGCTGCTGCCCTCAGCCTCGCCTCGTCTCTGGAGAGTGGATCTGTTAGAGAGACAGAGAGCTTGCCCCTTTATACTGCCTTGCTCAGGTGCGCTAATGAATGCAGGTGCTCCTAGTTGTCTGAGTTGATGATGAGGGATGTACCTGCTGTCAATCACCCGACCTAAAGGGCGGCGGCTTGTTGGTGCTCTCTGTCTCCCTCTCTCTCCAGAGCGGCGCTTGCATATTGGGTGATAACTAACCACTGAGACACCACATACCCCTCCACTTAGATTCTGCTTGGGGCCCGGGCTTTCCCCGGGTTCTTCATACTGTCTAGACAGTGCGTCAGCATGGGGGATGTTACGGCCTGGCCTATGTTCCACCTTGAACTTGTAGTTCTGTAGTTCTAGGAACAATCTTGTCACTCGGGCATTCGTATCCTTATTGCTGGCCATCCATCTCAGGGGGGCATGGTCAGTGATGACCGTGAACTGGTGTCCCCATAAGTAGTATCGGAGGTGATGGATCGCCCATTTCACGGCCAGGCATTCTTTTTCCACTGTGGCATAGTTCTTCTCGTGGTCCAGGAGCTTCCTGCTGATAAGGGGACGGGGTGCTCGTCTCCTTCCATCTCCTGGGCTAACACCGCGCCTAGGCCCGTGCCGGAGGCGTCGGTGTACAGAACAAATGGCCGCGCGAAGTCGGGTGCCCTCAACACCGGCTCCGCGCATAGCGCCGCCTTCAGGCGCTGGAATGCCTCTTCTGCCTCGGGGGTCCATTTCACATGGTTTGGTAGTTTCTGCCGTGTCAGTTCATACAGGGGGGCTGCGATCGTCGAGAAGCCCTTTATGAACTTCTGGTAGTACGCCATGAGTCCTAGAAACGATTTCACTTGCTTCTTGGTCATGGGCTCCGGCCAGTTGCGGATGCGCTCGACTTTCCTCGTCTGGGGTTTAATACAGCCTCTCCCTATGGTGTTCCCCAGGTAGTCGGTCTCCGTCAGGCCGAGTTGGCACTTCTTTGCGGTTGCCGTCAGTCCCGCCTTCCGCAGCCCTCCCAGGATGGCCTCGAGGTGCTGTAGGTGCGCTTCCCAGGTCTCCGAGTGGATGATGATGTCATCCAGGTAGGCGGCGCTGTAGGCTCGGTGGGGCCGCAGGACCTGGTCCATCAGCCGTTGGAACGTCGCTGGGGCGCCGAATACGCCGAATGGGAGCACGGTATACTGGAAGAGGCCATCTGGGGTGGTGAAGGCGGTCTTGGGTTTGGCCCGGTCAGTCAAGGGGACTTGCCAATACCCTTTCGTCAAGTCCAGGGTCGATATGAATCGTGCCGGGCCCAGCCGCTCAATCAGTTCTTCTGCCCGCGGCATCGGATACGCGTCATAGACGGAGACGTCGTTTAGTTTCCGGAAGTCGTTGCAGAAGCGGAGGGACCCATCTGGCTTCGGTACGATCACGATTGGGCTGGACCACGGGCTGTTGGACTCCTCAATCACTCCGAGGTCCAGCATCTTCTTCACTTCCTCCCTGATCGCCGTCCGTCGTGCCTCTGGGATGCGGTAGGGGCGCTGTCGGACTATTTTTCCCGGCTCTGTCTGTATGTCGTGGCGTATCATGTGAGTCCGACCCAGGAGGTCGGAGAAACGGTCTCGGTACCGGCTTAATATTTCTCTCACATCCTGGAGTTGATGGGGGGATAACTCGTCCCCGATGGGTACCTCCAGCGGGCTCTGAGGGGAGATAGTGGTTAGTAGCGCAGGTAACGGTATCTCCTCGGGCTGGTGCCACCTTTTCAACAGGTTGATGTGATATATATTTTCGCCTTTTCTTCGTCCCGGCCGTCGGACTTTGTAATTGACAGGACCCGTTTTTTCTATGATCTCGTAGGGGCCCTGCCATTTAGCTAGGAATTTACATTCACTAGTTGGTATCAATATGAGTACTGGGTCACCAACCTTGAACTCCCGTGGGGTGGCGCCCTTGTTGTATACACGGCACTGTTCCTGCTGTGCGCGCTCCATGTGTTCTCTCACCATGGGCCAGACTTTCTTCGCCCTCGCTTGCATATGCTCTATATGATCGATTACGCTTCGATGGGGCGAGGGTTGGCTCTCCCAGCTCTCCCGGGCCAAGTCCAATAGGCCGCGGGGGTTTCGGCCATACAACAGCTCGAACGGGGAGAACCCTGTGGACGCTTGGGGTACTTCACGGATAGAGAACATGACAAACGGTATCAATCTGTCCCAATCCTTCCCATCTAGGTCTGGTAGTTTTTTCAACATTTGTTTTAAGGTTTGATTGAATCGCTCTACCAGGCCGTCTGTCTGTGGATGGTATACTGAGGTTTTGATACGTTTGATTTTGAGCCAAACAGGGTGACTACTTGTGACATGAAACAAGTTCCCTGATCACTCAGGATCGAATCCGGTATCCCGACCCGGCTAAACAGCATGAATAGTTTGTGTACTACTGCTTTGGCGGTGGCAGCACGCAGCGGGATGGCTTCGGGGTACCGGGTAGCGTAGTCAACAATCACCAATATGTATTTGTGCCCCCGTGTGGACTTGGGCAGGGGTCCCACTATATCCATTGCTATACGAGAGAATGGTATTTCAATTATAGGAAGCGGGATTAGTGGGCTGCGCTGGACCGGGCGCGGGGCTGTGAGCTGACATTCTGGACAGCTTCTACAGAATTCTTCAATGGCTCGTTTTGCGCCTTGCCAATAAAACCTCTCTCTCTCGGTCATAGGTTTTTTGTACTCCTAGGTGGGCTCCCAATTGATGTGAATGTGCCAGATATAATACTTTACACCCCCGATATAATAGACCTTTGTGGACACAGAAGTAAGGTGGTAATAGTTCACTCACCCTGTCGCAGAGTTTGCCGTCTATTGCCTTCACTTGCTCACGAGCACCTTTCAGGTTGGGGTCTTCCCATTGGAGGGTAGCAAACTCTCCACGACCTGGAGTAGGGCTGTCGTTGGCTTCTGGGAACTCGGCGAACGTGTCTTCTGTGTCCGGGGGGGGCAGAGCCATCACCTCCCCAGGTGAGGCCTCCCCCTCGCCGGGAGCGGTATGTCCAAGCCGCTCGTCTCTGCACTGGCTGCGTTGCACAGTACGTACAATAGAGCGGTTTCTCCCACCAACACACTGATGGAGGGTACGTACAATAGAGCAGTTTCTCCCACCACCAACACACTGATGGAGGGTACGTACAATAGAGCGGTTTCTCCCACCTACACACTGATGGAGGGTACGTACAATAGAGCGGTTTCTCCCACCAACACATTGATGGCAGGTGTGGACAATAGAGCGGTTTCTCCCACCAACACATTGACGGAGGCTACGTACAATAGAGCGGTTTCTCCCACCAACACACTGATGGAGGGTACGTACAATAGAGCGGTTTCTCCCACCAACACACTGATGGAGGGTACGTACAATAGAGCGGTTTCTCCCACCAACACACTGATGGAGGGTACGTACAATAGAGCGGTTTCTCCCACCAACACACTGATGGAGGGTACGTACAATAGAGCGGTTTCTCCCACCACAACAGAGCGGTTTCTCCCACCACCTACACACTGATGGAGGGTACGTACAATAGAGCGGTTTCTCCCACCAACACACTGATGCGTTTGCTGGTCCATAGCTTTAGAAGGACGTGTCCTTAATGTCTCTAGCTCTGGTCCATAGCGTTAGAAGGACATCTCCTTAATGCTACGGGATTTAATGCTACAGGATTTAATATTCAACACAATTGATATCTCAACCTTAAATGTCAGCAGAAATAATGCAATTTACTCTCCTCTCCTCTTTCTCTCTCCATCTCTCCGTCTTCAACAATCTCAGAGCTGGAGGAGTCCCAGAGGGCGTGTCCGCCATGCTGGTATAAGTTCGCCAACACCTTCCTGATCTGGGAGTGCTTCCCGCTGTGGCTGAAGCTCAAACACGTGCTGTACATCATCGTCATGGACCCCTTTGTGGACCTGGCCATCACCATCTGCATCGTCCTCAACACCGTCTTCATGGCCCTGGAGCACTACCCCATGACGCCGCGCTTTGCAGAGGTGCTGTCGGTGGGAAACCTGGTGAGTTCACTACCCCATGGGACTCACTACCTAATGACCCTCACTATCCCATGACCCTCACTACCCCATGGGCCTCACTACCCCATGACCCTCACTACCCCATGGGCCTCACTACCCCATGGGACTCACTACCTAATGACCCTCACTATCCCATGACCCTCACTACCCCATGGGCCTCACTACCCCATGACCCTCACTACCCCATGGGCCTCACTACCCCATGGGCCTCACTACCTAATGACCCTCACTATCCCATGACCCTCACTACCTAATGACCCTCACTACCCCATGACCCTCACTACCCCATGGGCCTCACTACCCCATGGGCCTCACTACCTAATGACCCTCACTATCCCATGGGCCTCACTACCCCATGACCCTCACTACCCCATGGGCCTCACTACCCCATGACCCTCACTACCCCATGGGCCTCACTACCCCATGACCCTCACTACCCCATGGGCCTCACTACCCCATGGGCCTCACTACCTAATGACCCTCACTATCCCATGACCCTCACTACCCCATGGGACTCACTACCTAATGACCCTCACTACCCCATGACCCTCACTACCCCATGGGCCTCACTACCCCATGACCCTCACTACCCCATGACCCTCACTACCCCATGGGCCTCACTACCCCATGACCCTCACTACCCCATGGGCCTCACTACCCCATGACCCTCACTACCCCATGGGCCTCACTACCCCATGACCCTCACTACCCCATGACCCTCACTACCCCATGGGCCTCACTACCCCATGACCCTCACTACCCCATGGGCCTCACTACCCCATGGGCCTCACTACCCCATGACCCTCACTACCCCATGGGCCTCACTACCCCATGACCCTCACTATCCCATGACCCTCACTACCCCATGGGCCTCACTACCCCATGACCCTCACTACCCCATGGGCCTCACTACCCCATGGGCCTCACTACCCCATGGGCCTCACTACCCCATGACATCTCGCTTCGCCGAGGTGCTGTTGAGGTACTCACCAGGTGCTGTCAGTGGTAAATGTTGTGAGTGAGTTCAGTGGGACTGAAAGTGGGGTCCTCTGAGGATTAGCAGCAACTTCTATATTATATAGGCTCACTCACATTCAGCCAAGAGCCCTGCAAGTCCGTCGGGACCCGACCAGGGCCGGGTTAGTACAGAAACGTTTCTGTACTTGACCAACGAAACGGGCCCAGGCTCGGACTCGCGTGCCGTTATATTTATTTTGCGCTGTGAATTTCACCCAGCCTGGACTTGATTCTGCAGTGCGGCAGCATTATTCTCTGCTCCATAGTCACATGACACACGCACGCACGCACGCACGCACGCACGCACGCACGCACGCACGCACGCACGCACGCACGCACGCACGCACGCACACACACACACACACACAGGTGAAGGAAAAAGTTGCCATTCGGAGATGAGCTCCACAAGCAGTCACACATACTGGAAGAGAATTACCACCTACCAAACGAGCCAGTTGGTTTTGCTCTTGACTTATTATTATTGTGGGTTGGTTTTTTATCATGCAGTGCGAGAGCAGAATGCTGCAGACAGACAGACAGACAGACAGACAGACAGACAGACAGACAGACAGACAAAGGTGTCAGGCTTCGGGCCAGGCTCGGGCTGTAAACCTGCGCTACCATAACGGGCCGGGCCAGCTTTAGGGCTCATATTTTGGGCCTGTGCACTGCAGGGCTCTAATTCAGCCCCACCCACACAACTGCAAAGCAGCACACGCATGCACACACACACGCACGCACACACACACGCCCACCCACACACACACACACACACGCCCACACGCATGCATACACACACACACTTTGATGGGGGTTCATTAATGATTCAGTTCCATTTTAAAGCAGCATTTCCTTCCTGCCCTCACTCTCACGCCAATCAGCGGTTTGTTTGACTCTCTCCGTTCTTTCAGTTTTTTCTCTCCCCCCCCCCCCCCCCCCTCTCTCTCTCTGTCCCTGTGTCTCTCTCTCAGCACATCCTGTTAACAAAGCACACGCCATGGATCAGCCCAGAAGGTCGTCACATTAACATTTGATATAACCAAACAAGCACACAGTCACACACACTTACACACATACACACACTCACACTCACACTCACACACACACACACACACACACACACACACACACACACACACACACACCAGTGCTCAGGTATCACAACTGGTGACCTTTGGGTGTCTGAGGTCAAGGGACTCAGCGCGGTGCCGTGGGAGGGGGGAGGAGTGACAGACAGGAAACCAGGTCACGTGGGGGTGCGGGAATGAGGTCAGAGGAATATTGGCGTGCCGTCTGGGATGGCGTGTGGGGGGGGGGGGGGGGGGGGTCATCAGGGATGGCGCAGGATGAAGTGCTGATTAAGCAGCATGATGACTGACGAGGGACTGAAGAACCAATGATAACTGGATTTTTATAAACCATTTTATCTCTGAATTCTTTTCCCAGGTTGTGTTTTTGATCAAAACTAGCTTCATCCACTTGAGTAAAGTGTTGCTTATTGTCGCCCTTACAAAATTAACATGGTCCAAAAATAGTCCGCGGGAGGACCGCTTCCGGTTCAAGATCCAGGGTGAATTTCGCCCCATCGGACACAGACTGAAACAATTCTGGCAGTCAATGAGTTAAACGTAATGACATGATAAACTTTCCTTAACGATTTTATCTGGCTTCAGTATTTATTTATGCTGTATTTTCTCTATTATTAAGGTTATTGTAGCGGGGTGGGGGGGGCGGGGGGGGGGTTTGTAGGGGGGGTGGGGGGTGAGACATGGCCAAAGCATTTCCGGGGGTCCTCAGCCAGCCAAAAAGGTTGAGAAGCCCTGATCCGTGGCAGCACGCCGCTACATGACCTTGCTCTGTCCTCCCTCACTCGCTCACAGCGAGAGAGCGATCCATTTTTAATCAGCACTACATCAAGAAAAATGCCACGTAAGCAAAGCTGGGCTTTTTTCCCTCCCTGCACTTAGAAATGTGCTCAGACCACATAATCACTCCCGTCCCATTCCCTTCCTGAGTCTTAATGTGCATATGTACGTCCATACAGACGTACAGTCACGCATACTGTACATGGTTCTCTGTCGGGTGGAAACCTCATATGTCCAAAACTGTTACCTTTTTCACAATTCAGATTCAAAAGCATTAAAAGTTAGCAGATCTACATGTGGTGGACATTTTTGTCCAAATTAGAATTTTCCATCGTTTGAACATTTGAACAGGCATAACTCATGCATCGTTTGGCCGAAAGCCATGGCACCTGTTTCCCCAAGTGCCTTGACTCATGGGGAACACATCTGTCACTTTGACCAGTAAGCTACGCCCTCAGATTTTCCACCATTTTGAGCAGTTTGAAAAACACTTATACCTGATGATCTGCCTCTAACTTTTGAGTGAAACGTTCTACACACAATCTTTAGACACTTATCTGAAATCCCAGTTGAAGAGAACTTTGTACGTGACAATTTGTAAAATAAATAGAATTGAAAGCAGCGATAATGAGCACTTTGTGACGTTCCCATGGCAGGTGTTCACTGGAATCTTCGCCGGAGAGATGTTTGCCAAGCTGATTGCCATGGACCCGGACTTTCTAATCATCTAATCATGAACTTTCACCTGCTACAGGTGTTCACTGGAATCTTCGCCGGGGAGATGTTTGCCAAGCTGATCGCCATGGACCCGTACTACTACTACCAGGGAGGCTGGAACTGCTTCGACAGCTTCATCGTCACGCTGAGTTTAGTGGAGCTGATATTGGCTGACGTGGAAGGCCTGTCCGTGCTCAGGTCCTTCCGATTGGTGAGTGGAGCCATCAGGCGCCCATTCGGGTTCTTAGGGATGCGTTGGCATTTTAACCATTCTAGTTCCCAAAAGGGGAATTCCTGCACTCACTTTTAACATTGAACTATGACATTAATTTACATTTGTTGTACTCTGCAGCCCAGAGTACACCTGTCACTGATCACATGACCCCACGTTCTAGACCTCCAGTTCTATGCCAAACAGAATGGAGGGGACTTTTTTTATTGTATATTAATGACATAGTTCAATGTTGAAAATGAGTGCATCCCCTTTAAAGTCTGTCCTCTCTGGATGCATTGTAAAGATGATCCCTCCAGGGCCCCATGCCTCCTTATACATACAGTATCAGAATCAACTTTATTGTCACATCACAGTTAATTACAGGTACAAAGTGGGTGAAATTATTTTCTGTGCATCGTTCCCATTGTGTCATTTCTTTCCCAAGAAAACAAAGAAAGGGAAGAAGAGAGAGGGGGGGGGGTGTAAGGAGATCAAGGCAGGACAAGAAACAAAGTTTGAGTGCTTTTACCATAAGATACATACAGGCAGGGGCGGATTTACAAGAGGCAAGGGAGGCCCTCCCTAACTCATTTTGAAAAACAGACGGAGATTGAGATAAAAAAAAGATAGAGGAAAAACACCAAACCGGAGAACTATTATTTGAATGCAAATGGCTTCCTTTGTCTCATGGGGTGTTAGGTGGGGGGGTCTGAGTGGACCTTCACAAGTGTTGTTGTTTTTTTTGTCCCCCCCGCGACCACCCATGGGACCCCCGCGATGGGGGTCTGCAACGTTTTTGCCTCCCTAAAATGTCATTCCTGCATACGCCACTGCATACAGGCAAAGGGTTTCAAATATTTAGTTGCTTTGCTACCAACGGTAGTATAACCGTAGGGTCTCTCTTAGCTTATTTACATGCTGTACATCCATATACACAACCCCAAAACATTGTCACCACATGATCCAGACAGACAGACAGACAGACAGAGATACAGACAGAAAGGACATTGTGTTTAACTGAGCACATCTTCCAAAGTTCTAGATTGTTTTGTGGTCGTTGTAGTTGTTTTGCAGCACTTAAGGTCAGTCCTTGTTTTTTTTTAAATGTGCGTTCATAAATAAATCAACGAGACTTGACTTAAAATTTCATGACCTCAGCTATGGGAGTGGTTCAGACAAACATCAATTCTTCTGTGTCATCATTCCATGGCTCTGGCTCTGTAGGAGGCTAGCCTTCTTTTAAGAGGGTCTGTCCGTCTTTGTGGTTGTTTGCAGATAATCTCCTATACACTGCCAGTAGGCAGTGTATAGTGTAAACCCCTTCTGAGTTTGTAGATCAGCTATTTCTGCCAAATGTTCACCTCGGAACAGAACGGAACAGTGAGGCTGTGGTTAAGAGCCTGTTCAAACCTCCAGGGACGTGCAGAGAATGTTAGAGAGGCAGGGGATGAAATCTCCTAAAAGGGCAGATTATTTTCTGCTATTTCCGGGGTAAATGCAGCATTTACCATAGTAAATGCTGCATTCATGGTCTGCAGAGAGGGCGGTTGTTTTACAGACGGGTAAACGGCCAAGGGCTGAAGCCCCCATTGATGTCTATGTGTGCACGTGCCTTGTGTCCTCGACCTGGCAAGACATACCGGTTATGGCTTATATCATGAGCCATGCCATGAGCGAATATGAGACGGCTCGGCCCTTTTCCAACTCGCCCAAAGCGGCGGAGATCGGTCGCCTCAACGGGAAGAGCGGTCGCCCCAACGGGAAGAGCGGTCGCCCCAAAGCGCGGAGAAGTCGCCCCCAAAAGTCCAGAGAAGTCGCACCCAAAAGTCCGGAGAAGTCGCCCCAAAAAGAGAGAGAGAGATTTGTACATGTAGCTGTTATGTCTCACTGACAGCTGTTTGATTGTGCTGCGCTCTTGCATATTCCTGTGTTGTTTGTGATGATTGGGGGGATTATCTGGGATCGACTACTTCAGTCTTGACATACAACATGATGTGTGATGATGTTGCTTTGCCTTATTATTGACTCTGAGTTTTGAAAGTAAAGAAGAGTTGTGTTTAAGCTGTCATGGTCCACTGATTCACAATAGTAGCCTACTTTTAAACAGAGAGAGAGAGAGAGAGAGAGAGATTTTTACCTGTACTATATTTGTACTTTGAGTACATTGAAATACATTGAAATGTATTGTAGGCTATTATCTGTACATTATGCTATAAGTCTAAAAGGGGCCAGCTATGGGATATAGTAAATCTAAAAAATACATTGAAATAGAAAATAAAAAGTGTCAACTTAAGTGTTTTAACCCATTTAGGACTGAGACCAGATTCTTCCAGATTCTTCCAGATTCCTCCAGATTCTTACGCTCTCAATAGTTACATTAATTGATTGAACTTGTAATAACTTGTTGTTTGTAAATGCTATGGGCTATAGTAAATCCTTGAAATACATTTAAATAACCTGATATTTATGCTGCATTGATTTCTATTTGTATTGATTTATATTGATATTTATAAATAAACATCTGGATTACTTAATTTACAATTAGTCATACACATGACTACATTAACCATAACTATGTAGCTATGTAGTCATAGCACTTTATAGTACACATGTATACTATATAATATAGTATATATAGTATAGTATAGTAGTAGGCTATTATCTGTACATTATGCTATAAGTCTAAAAGGGGGTAATAAGTCTAACTTCTAAGGTTTTAAATTCCTGCTGAAATGAATGCAAAATTGCAGGTAGGCCTATATTATTATGTTATTATTATTATTATGTATATTCCAGAATGGAATTTCAAGTACTGTACTTTTAGGCAGAAATAGCAGAATAGTACAACAACTAATTTCATGGAGGAATGGAATTTCCAGAACAATGGAGGGGAGCTGAAATAAATGCAAAATTGCAGGTAGGCCTATATTATTATGTTATTATTATTACCATGACATGCAACATAAACATGAGTGCATATGGCTGTGTCCCACGTTTAACATAATGGTAGTACAACAACAACTAATTTCAGTAATGGAGGAATGGAACACCTTTCCAGAATGGAATTTCAAGTACTGTACTTGGAATGGAATTTCCAGAACAATGGAGGGGAGTAAGCCATTCATTATCCATGCATAATTTTCATTTGACCAACAACAAACTGGTTCTAACTGGTTCTAAATGTTCTCCTTTGACAAACAATGTTCTAATATGAGAAATAAGGTAAAATAAACATGAAATAAACACGGGGCGAGATATCCGTGCGTTGGAGTGAGATATCCACGCTGTGGGGCGAGCTGTCCACACTTTGGGGGCGGGCTCTCCACGGCTCGGGCGAGCCGTCATCACTTTTCGAAATTCTGTGGCGAGCCGTCTTCACTTTTCGAAATTCTGTGGCGAGCCGTCTTCACTTTCCGCGGGGGCGAGTTGGAAAAGGGGCGAGACGACCTGGTACCCCATGAGCCATAACAAGAACAACCTTTTGGGTCCAAAACTGTGGAATGAACTTCCCATCGGCCATCACAGTTAGAACTGCAGACCCACTCCAAATCTCCAGCTGTAGTCTGAAAGCTCACCTCTTCAGACTCCATCTTAGCCCGTAGCACTTGCTGTAGCACTTGCACTAGCCTCGACGACCTTACAGGCATATGCAAAGGCTAAAATATGTTATTTAGATTTCATGAAGACATAGCACTATAGTGTATATACTCATAGTTTCATTATGTAGATATTCTACTACTATTCTGATGTTAGGTTCTTGGTTTTACTTATGATCGTAGATGACAATTGTATGTACAAGGTCCTTGTGTTGCTCTGGATTAAGAGCGTCTGCTAAATATCTAAATTGTAAGAGTTTTTAACCAGCATCTGTCAGGCTGCTTAACAAAACCAAACAAAGCCTGCCACCTGTGCTTAAACGATTTGCACTATACCGATGCCCATAATTATGTTTTAGGTATATCTTTAGGACTTGGAAGCTACATAATCTACATTTACAATGTACTGTAAGCATTTAGCAGACACTCTTAATCTAGAGTGATTTACAGTAGGCATGGACAACACATGGTAATACAGTACATCAAATGCATCTAGGATTGATTGATTGATTGATAAATGTAAAAACAGCTACAGAGTACAGTCAAACAGAGTGCAGTCAAACACTCAGTTCAAAAGGGATAGCTCCAAAAAAAAGTCCTTGCGGTCTTGTTTCCATTTAGGCCCTATGCAATCAATTCATAGACATGACATGAAAGAATAACAACAAAATGCAATATCAGACAGACAGACAGACAGACAGACAGACAGACAGACAGACTGACTAACAAAGTCTCCTACAACAAAGTTGTAGGAGTGGTTTACACCACTCAAAAAATCAAGAGCATTTCAGGACAAAAATACAAACTGTATGTACAGAGTGGGGTAAAAGTGAAGGGTGATCACCTGTTTAAGGGGGAAAGATCATTTCCTCTCCCTTGTGCCTGCTGAAAGGTGGATTTTCAGGCCTGTTTTAAAAGATGTAAGTGATCTGCATTTATTGAGGGAGGGGGTCGGGGGTCATAAGTAACCCAATAACCTATCATCAGTCTAACAGTAGAATATCCAAAAAGTCAATAGTCTGTACATTGAAACTATAAACACTATAGAATGGCAGGTCAACAATGACCTGGCATCTGTCTACATAACGTGCTATGTAAATGTAATTTTACTAAAATGATTTTAGCCTTTGCATAAGACTGCAAGGTCATTGAGGCTAGGGCAAGTGCTACGGGCTGAGGTGGAGTCTTCAGATTACGGCGGGCCATTGGGAGTGAGTCTGCAGTTCTAATGGCAACTAGAACTGCACTCTGTCGAGTGCCTACTTGCTTTTTGCACACAAGTAGGCCATAAATGGCCTACTAGTGCGCAAGAAGAGCGCGCAAGTGCTGTAGACCGCTACAAACTTTAAAATCTTAGTCTCACATATTGAATTATTAGATTTACCTATTTGCTACGTACCTTGCTTCTGAAGGAAAAAAAGTAGTATTTTGAAGTATGGTAAAATCTTCTATCTCTAAAGAAAATATAGTTCCATCCTTGTAGTTTCTAAAAAAAACAAGTCATGGATATCAGATAAAAACAATTATTTGAAAAAAAAACATGTTGTCACGTATACAGTGTAATATTATTTATTTTAAATCCATCGGATTCCAAATTTTCCGAAGTTTCCTAACACCTTCCTAGATGTATTAAGTTCAGCTTTCAGCATCTCTGTTTCTAATAGGATTCTCTTCTAGTTTTTGAGTGGTGCAAACCACTCCAACAACTGGCTTTGTACCCGTGTTTGTTCGTACCAAAAAAACGAGCATGGTTGCTGTGTACCTGTACGTGGCCCCACGTACATGTGAGCATGGTTGCTATGGTTAGTGTGTGACGTCACTGCACCACTCAGTTCACACGGGTGTGATTTTTAAAAACATCATGGATATCAATTACAAAATATATATATCAGTTATTATAATCATATATATTTATGTAAAGAATCAATAAACTTGCATTGTTTTTTATCAACTTTATTTATTTCTAACGCTGAGATACTTACATTTTTGTTGGTGTTATTTGTCTCTATTTTCATTCTGATTTTAAACAAAACAACTTCTGATTTTAATTCATCTAAATGTTCATTAAACTTATTTTTATTATTAATATTCAATTCAATTAAATAATCTTCGGACTCACCCAACATTTTGGCAACAATATCATGTTGACAACTTATCCATAGTTCTTGATTTTTCATTACTATATCTTGTGTTTTTAAAATTAACTTTAATCCTGATTTACAAGTCACAGATTTGGCATTACACGAAAAACAAAAGTAGTCTTTATTCTTTAATCGAACGACCGAATCATCACAACTTCGACATTTACCTTTTGGCGAATCTTCAAATTTGAAGTCAGTAATCCTTCCAAAATAACTATATAATATATTTGTTTCTAACTTATTTTCACTGTTCATGTTAAAAGAAAGATTTTTTTAACACTCTTGGTTCCTCACTTAATATTTCTTCCTTTCCTTCTCTCTCAAACCATGATCTTAATTCAACAACGTCTGGTATATCAGGGTCTCTATATAATATAGTGTCTGCATTACCACTCAACTGCCTCTCTCTAAAGTTGGTTTCGATGGTTCTTTTTAAAACTAAAATATGGAAAGGATACATAATATCCATCTCAGTTGAATGTCCCCAAGTTGTATATATAATTTTTATATTCGATGAATCCACTAGTTGTAATGCCCTTTTTTACGTGTTCCAAAACGTGTAACGATATCTTCGACATCTGAGAAATGAATGCAAACTCCCAATACATCTATAACATCCCTTTCATTTAAAAATTCTATATCAGCAATCTTGGTGAAAGTAAAACGTGGTAGCTGAATATCTAAATTCTCAGCAAATGGAGTAATTTCTGTATTTGATGTCAGTGTAATTTCATATTTATCACGTCCATTAGAATAATCTTGGTTTATATTTTTAAATGCTCCGTCAGAGATCAAATAACTCTTGTCTTCTTCAATCAAATTAAAAAAACGTTATGCATTCTTGACTAAATCCTAGTACCTTAATTCTTCCAGTACTGTCTGCAACTTCGAAATGGAAGTATATTCCTTTACCATTTGTGTATTTACGTTCTTCACTTTTACTAATCCCTTTTACCAAAATTGTCCAATTATTACGTCTTGATAATGAACTTAAATCCGATATGTTAGTTATGTTCCTAGTGTTCTTCTTACTTCTTTTATTCGAAGGTACATCTGTAGATAATTCCATTGTTTTAACTATGTCTAGAATGTGACTATCTTATCTGTGACTATCTAGTCTGCTCAGGAACGTCTTTCAACAATATCTCCTTGGTCTTGGACAACAAGTTGTCTTGAGCCTCGTCTATCAGGGCTTCTCACCGTCTTTAAAGATCCTTGGCTCCAAGACTCTCCAAGACCCCAAAACTTCAAGTCGTCTTGTTGTCCCTATAGCTCTCTAAAACCGACGATCAGGGCAAAAGGGCAATTTCTGGCTTGTTGCCCTCAATTCCTTCTCTCCAAGACTGCAAGTCTTATTTAATCTAAAACCCTCAGTAGACTGCGGTATGTCCAAACTGATCTCTTTGCAACTATTTCTATACCTATATAAGTATCTTCTTGAAATACCTTTAACTAGGGTATTTCAAGACTAGGGTTCAGTAATATTGTGTTAGGATTCTCTCTTCTCCGTCAACTTTGGTTTGATGGAATATATCTCTAGCCTGGAGCCTCGTCTATCCTGGCTTGTTGCCCTCAATTCCTTCCCTCCAAGACTCCAAGTCTTATTTTCTCTGAAACCCTCTTAAAGATACTTGGCTCCTTGGCTCCAAGACTCTCCAAGACTCCAAAAGTTCAAGTCGTCTTGTTGTCCCTATAGCTCTCTAAAGCCGACGATCAGGGCAAAAGGGCAAAATTTTGTCTATCGGTATGTCCAAACTGATCTCTTTGCAGCTATACCTATATAAGTACCTTCTTGAAATACCATTAACTTATGTTGAAAAATGATGATGCTAATTACTTATAAGTTTCTTCGACGTCACACTGGAACACGTCATCGTTACGTCACCGTCAACTATACCCTGGCATTGGTACATATATTTATCACGTCATATGCTCATGTGTCCATATATGTGTACATGTCTATATGTATGTAGTTTTGTGAGTGGTTGGTGGTATAATGTGATCGGCTGGGTGGTTTGATGCGTATGTACTTGACACTGAAACCTATCATCATTACGTCACCATCGTCAACCAATTATACCCTGGCATTGGTACATAATCTTCATCACGATTCACGGAAAACCTACCTGCACGGTCAGCTTCCGTGTGTCCGTATGACATCATATCACGTGCATTCTAAGGGACATTGGTACATATCTTCATCACGTCATGGGACATATGCTTCGTAGCATGACAAAAACACACCTGCACGGTCAGCTTGGGGCCAGCATATGACGTCATAACGTGTGCTGGCCCCAAACACGCGCATCGTAGCACCTGGCCGAGAACATGACTTGCGCGCTCTGCTTGCGCAAGTAACTAGACCTGTGCCCATACGTCGGCCACCGGCCTACTTGGGAACGATGCAAGTTGGGAACCTAGTATGCAATACCCATTGTCATAGCAACCATCTGTCTGTCTGTGTCCCTTTTGTGCCCATATATGGAGATTTCATTTCTGTATCTGTCTATCTGCCTGCGTCTGAAGAGTGCAAACTGACTGTGAAAAGTGGACTAGTAATAAAATGGAAGGTGTGGTGTTGCCACGGCAATCAATTGGCTGAGGCAGAGGCTGGGAATAGGCCTATCTCACAGCCCGTTTTTCACGCCCACTTCCGGTAAATAGTGGTGACTTTAACATGAGCATTTACACGTTTTTTTCTCTGGAGAATCTAAGTACATTTTCTAATGTAAAAATGTGACAGACCAATATTATTATGAAGCAAACAATATGGTAAATCAGCTCGAACAGATAGAACAAACCTTACCTTGAGAAAACAAAAGTTGTAGACTTCTTAAATTACCTCTGTTAACATGAAGCGTCTATGGAGTGACGTCACGCTATCACCACTAACCCCGAAAGGGGGCGTATTAAGGGGGGCGGGGAAATTCTGTGAGATAGGCTTATTCTACAGGTTAGGGGACTTGGCAGAGCCTGACCAGAGCCTTTTGTGCCGGTTCCGGTTCTCCTTTTGTGCTGACACTGCACTCCCTGTGGTGGTGTGGATTGGAACGCGTATGTTGAATGTGAAGTCGGTGGGGCGAACGGTTCTCGAGTTACGTGCATTACAGACGTACACACACACACACACATACATACAGAGACGTGGTGCATTTATTGGAAGACTAGAGCGGTGCCGTTGGGCTTGGAACAATGCACGTTGGAAATGCATATGTTTATGTAAAATTGTGTACCAAAAATACACTATGTATTATGTGGATGACGTAACCAATTTGAGTTTCAAACTTGTATATAGGACACTTAAAACATTTAGAAGAAGTTTATATATAACTCAGATGTTTCAATAACTTGGTTGAGGTAAGTTGTGCGCTCTGCAAGCTGTCAGTTATGTCTGTGTCCCTTTTATGCCCATGGCATGCCCAAATAAGGAGTATATATGCAGATGTCAGAACAGCATTGTGATGTCAGTACAGGCCAGCTCCATATATGGAGATGTCCACTGCCTGGGCATGGGGCTTTTGGTGCTGGTTCTGGACAACATGCGATCCGACGGACTTGACACCGGGCCCTGCACTCCCTGTGGTGGTGTGGAACGACACCGGGCACTGCCCTCCCTGTGGTGGTGTGGAACGACACCGGGCACTGCCCTCCCTGTGGTGGTGTGGAACGACACCGGGCCCTGCACTCCCTGTGGTGGCGTGGAACGCGTGTGTCAAATTTGAAGTCGGTGGGGCGAACGGTCCAGTTATGTGGGTTACAGACGTACACACAGAGACGTGGTGCATTTATATTAGGATGAGGAGTTAATTTGGGCAGTAACTGGGAGCCAATGGAGAGAGCGGAGAAGGGGGGAGGCCTTTGGGCAGTAACTGGGAGCCAATGGAGAGAGCAGAGAAGGGGGGAGGCCTTGACATGAAAAGGGTGACACACTACATGACACTGACATGCTACTTTATTGAATGCTCTGTGTGTTTGACCTGTAAATGACATGATACTAATGCTTAACATGGTGCTATTTTTTATTACCCATTCTTTACCTCTAATTCTCTTCATTGAAATGTGAAAGCCTGCATAAACAAAGCTTACATCTCAATATTACTGTTGTGACACTAATGTTCAAAGTGAAATTTGTTCCCCACATTTGACCCATCTCAACCCATTTTTACAGTCTTTGGTATGACCCGGCCGGGGATCGAACCCCCGATCTCCCAGTTTCAGGGCGGACACTCTAACCACAAGGCCACTGTCTTGAATGTTGATTGATTGATTGATTGATTGATTGATTCTCCTTTCCTCGTGGTGTTCTTTCAGCTGAGAGTGTTCAAACTGGCCAAGTCGTGGCCCACCCTCAACATGCTGATCAAGATCATCGGCAATTCGGTGGGCTCGCTGGGGAACCTGACCCTGGTGCTGGCCATCATCGTCTTCATCTTTGCCGTGGTGGGCATGCAGCTGTTCGGCAAGAGCTACAAGGACTGCGTGTGCAAGATCGCAGAGAGCTGCGAGCTGCCACGCTGGCACATGAACGATTTCTTCCACTCCTTCCTAATTGTGTTCCGGGTACTCTGCGGCGAGTGGATCGAGGCCATGTGGGACTGTATGGAGGTGGCAGGCCAGTCCATGTGCCTGATTGTCTTCATGACGGTCATGGTCATCGGAAACCTGGTGGTAAGAGGACCGTCTGCTTGTTACCGACGTGCAGTCCCAAGTAGTGCAGTACTAAGTATCGACATGCTATATAGTATATACAGTACATGCTATATACATGCTACCTACATACTATCGACATGCTATCTGCATGCTATCTACATGCTATCTGTCTGATCGTGTTCATGACGGTCATGGTCATCGGAAACCTGGTGGTGAGACTGGCAGCGCAAAACACTACATACTATAGATACAATTTACCATAACCAAGTACTGTCACCTCATAGAGCACCGAAGTCTGACGTCACTTTCAGTAGAGGGCACCAACACACAGGTTTATAGGTTTTTTATTTGTATTGAAATCTCCATAGGGCGATTTTATGTCGCTTCATATAAGAACTGTGTTTGAAAAATAAACCGACCACCCCGGCGTTTCTGTCAGGGGAGTGGCTGTGCGTCGTTAATGATGTCCATTCATATTTGATACAGCCAGTTTCTAGAGAAAATGGAATTAATGTGACCGCAAAAGCCTTGAAACTACATATGAATGCAATGTCGCTGAGCATATACGTCACGCCCAAAATAAACGTAATTAACGTTCAGTTTCTGTTGTGCGACGGGCTGCGGGCAGAAGCAGCCTACCCGGAAATGTAGTCTCTGGGTTGTTTGGCTCGTTTCTAACGCTTATTTTGTTACTCTTTGGGTATATTTGTACATTTCCACCTTCAGTCGATGCTTCATATCCATATGAGTGAAAAGGCCGGGGTGATCGGTTTATTTTTCAAACACAGTTCTTATATGAAGCGACATAAAATCGCCCTTTGGAGATACAAATAAAAAACCTATAAACCTGTGTGTTGGTGCCCTCTACTGAAAGTGACGTCAGGACTTCGGTGCTCTATGGACACATGAAAAACTGGGCTCGCCTTGTTGTGTTAATTCCAGGTGTTGAACTTATTCCTTGCCTTGCTACTGAGCTCCTTCAGTGCAGACAACCTCGCAGCGACGGATGACGACGGAGAGCCCAACAACCTGCAGATAGCCACGGTTCGCATCAAGGAGGGAATCGCCTGGGCCAAGCTTCAAGTAATCGAATTCGTCGAATTGCACTTACGAAAGGTGCGGAAAATCTCAAAATGATTATTATTAAATTTAATATACTAGATTTACTATAATCTGTCTATTTTTAGACCAATACGTATGTGTTAATGACATCTATAGACGTTAATGACAGAGTTCATTGTTTGCAACCCTACTTCCTGCTATGCCCCATCCATCTCTTCCCTCTACGCCCCACCCATCTGCCCACCCATCTCTTCCATCTACGCCCCACCCATCTGCCCACCAATCTCTTCCCTCTACGCCCCACCCATCTGCCCACCCATCTGCCCACCCATCTCTTCCCGCCACACTCCCACCAGCCCCCGGAAGAGGAAGAGGAGAAGCCTCTGGACGACATGTTCGACAAGAAGGTGAACTGCATCGCCAACCACGCGGGCGTGGACATCAACCGCGAGCTGGACTACGTGAAGAACGGCAACGGAACGACCAGCGGTATCGGCAGCTCCGTGGGGAAGTACTTGATCGACGAGGACTACATGTCCTTCATCCACAACCCCAACCTCACCGTATGCGTTCCTATTGCCGTCGGAGAGTCCGACTTCGAGAACCTCAACACCGAGGACTTCAGCAGCGAGTCAGAGATGGAGAAAACCGACGTGAGTATTGTTTTATATATCTCTGCTGTCGGGCAGAAACATGCAGCTAACTCCAAAATGTTGATTTTAAGGAAATTAAAAATGTTATGCCTCATCAAAGTTGGTATTGTGACTTTATATATTGACTTTATTTATAAGCACAGGGACAGGGACATGCACAAGAAACATTCGCAGTGCTCACTGGGGTGAAACAGGGCTGCCTGCTTTCCCCTTTCCTTTTCCTCCTGTGCATCGACTGGACCATGAAACAAACAACCCACAATAAAAAGACCGGCATCCAATGGAGTTTCACAGAACACCTGGAAGACCTCGACTTCGCGGATGATATTGCACTACTCTCACACACCCACAAACAAATGCAAGAGAAATGCCAACGCCTGGAAACCACAGCAGCCGGATTGGGGCTTAAAATAAACGGACCAAAAACCAAAATAATGCGGATAAACAACAAAAGCACAAATCCAATAAACATCCGAGGCCAGACACTGGAAGAGGTCGACAAATTCACATATCTGGGATGTGTGATAGCAGTGAACGGTGGGACAGAGGAAGATGTGAACTCACGAATAGGGAAAGCAAGAGCAACATTCAACATTTTAAATAAGATCTGGAAAACCAAAAATATCTCACTCAATACAAAACTCAAAATCTTCAACTCCAATGTCAAATCCGTACTACTGTACGGATCAGAAACCTGGAGGACCACCAACTACATCACCAATAAACTGCAGACATTCATCAACCACTGCCTAAGACGCATCCTCAGGATCTTCTGGCCAAACCGCATCAACAACATCAACCTATGGGAACGCACCAAACAAGAAACAATAGAGATACAGCTGATAAGGAGAAAGTGCAGCTGGATTGGTCACACATTAAGAAAAAACAAAACTGCAATAACTAAACAGGCACTAACGTGGAACCCACAAGGAAAACGGAGCAGAGGGAGACCCAAAAACACCTGGCGAAGGAGCACAGAGCTAGATGTCAAACATAAGGGATTGACGTGGAAACAGCTGGAGAGGATGGCGCAAGACAGACGAGGGTGGAAACGACTCATCAATGGCCTATGTTCCGAAAGGAATACAAAGGCCTAAGTAAAGTAAAGTTATTTATAAGCACATTTACAACAATTGAAATTGACAAAAGTGCTGTACAGGGTGAAAAGAAAAAAAGACATCAACAAAGTGCAACGTCACTTACAACAAACAGATCAAGACATTAAAAGTTAAAGTTAATAATAATAATAATAATAATGGATTGCATTTTTATAGCGCTTTTCTATGCACTACGTGTCTACTCAAAGCGCTTACAATGGTCCATTCATTGATACATTGGGAGGTGAAGCGGCAAACAGTCGACGCCAGCGTCGTCACTTCCCACATTCACACACCAATGGTAGCAACCACTGGAGGCAATGTGGGGTTCAGTGTCTTGTCTAAGGACACTTTGACATGTACAGGAGGAGCCGGGATTCGCAGACCCATGGATCATTGGACGACCTGCTCTACCTCCTGAGCCACAGCCATCCCAAATGGATGTGTAACTCTGAGCAGGGTTCTGTTTGTACACTCTCAGAGTTCCAGGGGGTCTTTGAAATTGAAATATTTGAGAACCATGCTGTGCTACACTAAATGGAACAGAGCCTTCATCCTACATATAAATAAGGAAATGCACGCACGCACGCACGCACGCACGCACACACACACACACACACACACACACACACACATACACACACACACACACACACACACACACACACACACACACACACACACACACACACACACACATCCTGCTATGATAGTGGGAGTGTTACACTATAGTTGTGACAAGGCGGTCACCTTGACCTGATTCAGAGTGAAGGAAAAGGAAAGGTACAGTACAGTCAGCCAATCACAGCATCAGCATCATCTCAGTCAACCAATCACAGCATCAGCATCATCTCAGTCAACCAACCGGGATTGGACACAAACAGATCCCCCCCGTCAGCCAATCAGGAGGAGGCAGGGGGAGGGAGGCAGACTGCTGCTCAGTGTGTGTGTGTGTGTGTGTGTGTGTGTGTGTGTGTGTGTGTGTGTGTGTGTGTGGGGGGGGGGGGGGGGGGGGGTATTACAAAGTGCAGCATCATTCTGTGTTGGACTAGGATGTAAGCTAGTAGAGTGTGGAGTGTTTATATAGAATGCTTACAATTCATAATCGGGTTTAAGATTGATGTATTTAACACATTCAGGACAGGGTGTTTTAAGCATTATGTTATACTTTAGCTAGCCTATTGAAAACATATTTCCAGACTGGGGTCGGCGGCCAATTACATATAGTTTTTGGGGGTCCTTGACATGAAAAGGGTTGAGCACCACTGACACAGAAACATAGGTTTTTCAGAAAACTGTCAGGATTTAGAAGCCTTTTTCGGCCATTGCAGATGGGTTTTAAATGCATAATGGGTTTTAAATGCATAATGAGCAGGATGTACATTTAACCCTAGAACACTAAACATCCTTTTTGTCACACAGGAGTGTGAATATATTTTGGGTATATTTTGTATGTAAAATATTCCATGAAAAATGCTTCTCATCAACATATGTTGAAGTACAGCAATACATGGCAACTTGAGGTACTCTCCTTTAATATTTCATCATGCCTTTTCACAACAAAAAATAAAAAATCACACCTGTGTGAAATGAGGGGGCTCTCTTATCATCGTACATTGTGCATTGTATTTAGCAATTTTAAGTAGAAAAAATAAAAAGATGGGTTGAATTACTTTTCCATTCCTTATATGTAGCTACAATTGGTCTATCGAAAAATGTGTGTATTCTCTGGGTTCATGTCAAGGCGTGGGTTTGTCCATAATATGTGTTCAAACAATGTCCATCTATTTGCCAGAGAGGTATAGGTAATCTCACAAAACATGCCATGCAGTAATCCTGATCTCTATACTAAAGTTCTCAAACTCTGCCCGAACCCACCTGGCCCGACTGGTACCGACCCGACCCGACATGCTAATTAGTAGGGCCGGGCCGAGCCTCGGGCTCAGTGATTTTCTGTGATTTTTTATTTTTCTCTTTCTTTTCCCCCCCATTTTTTCCTAAGAATGTTATTATAATAAAATAGCTGGTTCTTTTGTATTTGGACACCGAACGGGGACAATACTTGGACATAATTAACTGCTTCACTTCAGAGCTACTCACCACCACTGGAAATGGAATCCATTAGAATGATGGAAATGGAACATTAACAGTCTAACGTGAGTTACATAAATCCTTTATTTCGGCGAAGTCAGAAGTGGCTGACCGACCTTGACTATGCGGATGACATCGCACTGTTTGCTGAACACATAAACTCTGCTCAAGAGCTTTTAACATCACTAGAAGTGTCAGCAGCCAAAGTTGGCCTATTGCTCAATGCCAAAAAGACAGAATGCCTGCTTCTGAATGAAGACTCTGTTCACCCAACCATCCGCTCCATGGACGGCAGTGACATCAAAGAAACTGAGGATTTCAAATATCTTGCATCATACGTAGTCAGTAGCAGAAAGGACTTCCTGACAAGGAAAGGACAGGCCTGGAGTGCTTGCAATAAGCTACATCTTATATGGCAGTCAGACATCTCAAGAGCGACCAAGATCAACCTGTTCAAAGCCTGTGTGGAAAGTATCCTTCTGTATGGTGCCGAAACATGGACAATGAATAAGGAGTTTCGGGATCGTCTTGACGGAACATACACAAGACTCCTCATGCGTGTCCAGAACCTCTCATGGAAGGACCATCCCACTAAAGCTCAGATTTATGGAGGCACCCCCCCCCATCTCAGTTGTTGTGGCAGAAAGAAGACTCCACTTTGCTGGACACTGCCACAGAGCAAAAGACCAGGTCATTTCGGATATTCTTCTGTGGAGACTACCCTGCCCATCAAGAGGAACACGACCTCTCACATTTCCAGATGTTCTGAGTAGGGACACAGGACTGACTGTGAATGAACTTGGTGTGGCAATGAGCAACAGAGACCAGTGGAAGCAGCTTGTGTCGCAGATCTCGAGGGCACTCGAAGGATGATGGATGATGATTTCGGCGATAAGTCCATTGAACTCCGTTCTCACTCTCACACAGACACACACTGAACCACTGAATCAGGCTTCGGGTCTAACATTATGGTCTCGGGCCTCGAGCCGACCCAGTTAGGGTAGGGTAGGACTGGGCCTTCATTTCTGGGCCCGTTGAGAACTTTACTCTATACTGCCTCCCCCCTGGCCAGCCGGGGTGCCTGATGGAGGGGAAAGGAACTGGTTGGAATAACGTGTTCGTTCCGCGCACTACGTCCAACCGAGGAAACTCCCCCCTGTGAGGTGATAAGAAGCAGCCTGCTCACTCCTCATGCATTGAAGGAATGTGCATGAGCTCAGTGCGGGGCTCTCCCCAGGTTGGCAGAGGGAGAGTAGCACCCAGGATTGTAGTTTAGGCAATTGGCACCGGGTGGGAAACTAACAAATGATTAAACTAGATGTAAATGTGCTGTTGGGTGTCGCTGCAGCTGGACGACACCAGCTCGTCAGAGGGAAGTACCATCGACATCAAGCCCGACTTGGATGAGGTGGCGGTGGTGGAGGTGGTGGAGGAGTACCTGGACCCCGACGCCTGCTGGACTGACGGTAAGGCTTCATTTATCATGCTACGCTATGCTATGCTACGCTACGCTATGCTACACTACGCTACGCTACGTTACTACGTTAGTGACATTACGTTACTAATGTTGCTCTGGAGAGGGAACTCTGGAGCTCTCTGGTGGAGCTGTTGCCACCGTGACCCGGCTACGGATAAGCGGTTGAAGATGGATGGATCACAATCACATTGCATTGCAGATGCATTGCTTAAGTGTATTAGCACGAGTGCTAGTTTTCAACACCTGTCCACAGTAGACGTAAATAGAAATGTTGTCCCCCCATAATGTAATTCTGTCTCACCCTCCGTGCCCCCGCAGAGTGCGTGGCCAAGTATAAGTGCTGTTACGTGCCCATCACCCACGGCTGGGGCAAACACTGGTGGTTCCTGAGGAAGACGTGCTACCTGATCGTAGAACACAACTGGTTTGAAACGCTCATCATCTTTATGATCCTGCTGAGCAGTGGCGCACTGGTGAGAACAAAACACACGCATGCACGCACGCACACAGGCTGGAAACAAGGCTAGTTCCAGGTGGTCCACAGCTAAATGATGGAAAATTCGATCTTTAACTCTCAAGAGTGTAAGATTATACCAAATGGTTCCATTTCACGCTCTGAAGAGTTAAATTGTTGTTAAACTCTGCATTTACAAGAAGTCTGCACAATTATGGTACCAACATCATTACATCATGGAATTGTAGACAAAATCATATCCAACGGCAACACAATATTCTATCGTTTTGGGTCTGAGAGGCTAAATGTCAGGTGGTCCGTGGCTTATATGCAGCAATACATAATGGACCTTGTTGTGAAAAAGGTTAAAAACCCCCTGCTATAAATGAATTTACATGATTTGCCAGTGCTGTAACGGCTCCTCTCCTCTCCAGGCGTTTGAAGACATCTACATCGAGCAGAGGAAGACCATCAAGGTCATCCTGGAGTACGCTGACCGGGTCTTCACCTACATCTTCATCCTGGAGATGTTGCTCAAATGGGTGGCGTACGGATTCGTCAAATACTTCACCAACGCCTGGTGCTGGCTGGACTTCTTCATTGTGGATGTAAGTAACTCATTTAAATTTCATTCACCACAAACATTCATTCCAATAGAGTGGGCTCTTTGATTGTAGCGTAGCGCTTTGAAGTAGAGTCGCGCATATAGTTATTTAGTAGTAGTAGTGGGGGGTGTAACGAGCATTTTGCAATGCAGTATGAGTGCGCTGTATTTAGCAATTGCAAGAAGAAAAAAGTAAAACAGGGGTTTGGTTACCTTTCCATTCAATATCACTACACTTGGTCTATCGATAAATGTGTGTATTCTCTGTGTTCATGTCAAGGTGCGGTTAGGTGTTTCCCTTATGAAAACTGCACTATCCACACATTTCACACAGAATTAATTTCTTTGCTAAATAGTTACTGTATTGATTTGAAATCATTGAATCGCATCATATCGTATCGCCATGAATCAAACTAATATCGTCCGTGTATCGTATTGTCAACCATGTATCGTGATGCGTATCCTATCGCTGTCAAAATGTATCATTACACCCCTACCCATGTAGCATGTACACACACTGCCACAATGGCCTGTGTAGTGACTTCATGGAGCGGTAACCGACCTCCCGTTAGTCCGACCGATTACTAGCACTATCCCAAACCCTAACCTCGGCAACGTAGGTCGCTAACCCTAGCCTCAGTCTTAACTGGCCACATAGGTTGCTAAACCTAACCTCAGTCTTAACTGGCCACGTAGGTCACTAACCCTAACCTCAGTCTTAACCGGCCACGTAGGTCACTAACCCTAACCTCAGTCTTAACCGGCCACGTAGGTCACTAACCCTAACCTCAGTTTTAACCGGCCACGTAGGTCGCTAAACCTAACCTCAGTCTTAACCGGCCACGTAGGTCAGACTAACGGGATGTCAGACTTATGGGCAGTCCACCATGGAGCAATGTTTGTTGTTTGCTCAAATCCGTCCCAAACCGTCGCCCACTCCCCAAAGTGGGGGTGAGAATGCGTTGGCAGCATATGGTCCTGTGTCCTCGTTAGACGATCATCACATGACAGGAGACCAAGGACACGTCGGCTATTTTGAACCTGAATGCCTTTGTTTCTGATATGAGGATACCGTTTTACAGCAGTGGTCCAGGTGGGGACCACCAGGGGTCATTGAGGGGGCTCCAGGTGGTCCCCAGCTAAATGATGGAGAGTTGTTAACCAAATGGACCCGTGTATAACTCTTGAGTGTAAAATGAAACCAAATGGACCTCTAACTCTATAGATCTCTAACTCTTAACGTCCATTTGGTTACATTACAAGAGTTAAAGTATTGTTAAAATCTGCATTACTTAATTTACAAGTAGACTACACAATTAGAGAATGTAGAAGAATTGTTATTTTGATCAACGTTTTCCTGTTATCTCTTCTAATGGTACCAACATAACAGCATGGACAAAATGTGTTGGGTCTGAGAGGTTAAATGTCATCAAATGGTGGTCCGTACGTGGCTCAAATGATGAATAAATAATGAACATTGATATGAAGTGTTTACAACCACTGATATGATATACAGCACAATAGTGTACCCTGCGTATTTCACACAACGATGATGTCAAATGCATTGTTTTAGTGTCACCGGGCGTTACATTCCGTACGACTGATGACACCATACCAATGACATCATACTGTAGGTTAAAAATCAGAAAGGTTTCCTTGTGACTCAATGCAATGCAATGGACCATTATTCAACATGGCGGCCATTTTGATCTTACATCAAACTTAGGGGATGGGAAACCCCATCCCCCAATGATGTCATGACAGCAAACTGGCCAGCGTGTGAATAATAATATAATGACATGTTAATTAGTATGTTATGTGATGCTTCGTTCATTGCACGGGCAGATGCAAAGATACAATCTACCATTCATACACGTAACTGTAAATATTACACTTGAGGGTCCTGCTTTATCGTGATTATTGGCACTTCAGTGACGCTTGTGGAACTAACCGACACGCAAATATGCTGTGTGTGAATCTTTAGCATCTGCTCGTGGGAACGCACCATAATAATGCCATATTATAATCTTTCAAATGTTTATGTTACATTTTTAAATCTATACAGTGTTTGTTCAGTACCAAGGTCTCCTTGTCTCTCCTGCTCTTCAGTAAACCCATTACACATGTCATTAAATCAGGGTGGATAACCCACAGAGATCATTTATCAGTTAAAAATGTATAGTGTTCCACTTTTCATTTTTTTGTTTGGTAATTTAGTTGTTTTATCACTTCCGACATGATCAAAAATGGTTCTGAGATTAAGAATTGGAAAAACACTTCTGTGACGCATGACACGCGCACACGCACACGCACACACACACACGCAGACGCACACACACACACACACGCACACTCACACACACACACACACACACACACACACACACACACACACACACACACACACACACACACACACACACACGCACACTCACACACACACACACACACACACACACACACACACACACACACACACACACACACACAATCACAACACCTTCAATGTTGATAGCATCATCCTTTCTTCTGAGGCAGATCAAAATGTGTCATTATTAATTGCATTGTTATACTATTTGTTATTGTTGTTTTACAGTCAGTAAAACTGTCGCAATATCTATTATTATTACATTTGGAAATGGGAGATGTGATGCTGGCATTGATTCAGATGACTCACGTTTAATGCAGTCAAACTAAACCAGTTTCGACTGCTTTGTAAAACATTATTATTATTAGTATTAGTATTAGTATTAGTATTAGTATTAGTAGTAGTAGTAGTAATACAACATTGGCTTTTGAAATTGGCCTTTGAGGACCAGATTTAATTATACTAGCCCATTGGGAACGATGCAAGTTGGAAATGGATGCCACACCCAGTTATTATGGCTGTGTCCCTTTTATGCCCATATTTGGAGTTCTTTGTCAGGCGGAGTCTATGCAGATGTCAGAACATCATTGTGATGTCAGTACAGGTCAGCTCCATATATGGAGATCTAGGGGTGATTATTGGCTAAGCCATGTCCAGAGCTTGATAGTGTATAACTATATAGTGATTAAAGCTGCAATACGTAAGTGTTCAAATCAACCGGGTTGACGATTGCATAGAACAGGAGAATAACTTGGAAACTCATATACAGTATATTGCTGGGGTGGTGCGTTTCCTTCGGGGAGGGGAGGAAAGTACCTGCGGTGCGCTCTGCGGGGATTGCTGGTCCCTGGAGGAGACGTTGGGTGGTCCCTGTACACACAATGAACTGAGTGGTAGATCTGAGTAGAAGGAATTCAACACCTGTGAGACCTTCAGTTTTCTCAGCTTGTCCGAGGTGTAAAAGCTGCTGCCTTTCCATGTGTGTTGTTGTTCCAGGAATGACGTCAGTCTATAAACGAGGTACTTGACTCTGCTCACCCTCGCTACCAATGTACCGTTGATCACGAGGGGAGGTCCTCTGAAGTCCACGATGCACCGTTGATCACGAGGGGAGGTCCTCTGAAGTTCACGATCATCTCCTTAGTACCGTTGATAACGAGGGGAGGTCCTCTGAAGTTCACGATCATCTCCTTAGTACCGTTGATAACGAGGGGAGGTCCTCTGAAGTTCACGATCATCTCCTTAGTACCGTTGATAACGAGGGGAGGTCCTCTGAAGTTCACGATCATCTCCTTAGTACCGTTGATAACGAGGGGAGGTCCTCTGAAGTTCACGATCATCTCCTTAGTACCGTTGATAACGAGGGGAGGTCCTCTGAAGTCCACGATCATCTTCTTAGTACCGTTGATTACGAGGGGAGGTCCTCTGAAGTTCACGATCATCTTCTTAGTACCGTTGATTATGAGGGGAGGTCCTCTGAAGTCCACAATCATCTTCTTAGTACCGTTGATTATGAGGGGAGGTCCTCTGAAGTCCACGATCATCTCCTTGGTTTTACCGACATTCAAGAAGAGCCACCTCCTCCAGCTAGGTCCTCTCATCGCTGCAGGTTCTCCACTGTGTCTACTCTAGAGGATGAACGTGGTGGAGCTAGTCCTACAGGATGAAGGTTGACCTCCAGGAGGAAGGTGTTGGAGCTATTCCTTCCATCCATCTTCAACCACTTATCCGTAGTCGGGCCGCGGGGGCAACAGCTCCAGCAGAGATCTCCAGACTTCCCTCTGCAGAGCAACATTAGTAACTTCATCATGGGGGATCCCGAGGCGGTCCCCGTGCATCGAGGACCTCCCTAGTGGGACGCTCGAGAGGCATCCTAACCAGATACCCGAACCACTTAAGCTGTGGAGCTATTCCACAGCTTACATTATTAAATATATGGGTCCTTTCCTTTATCCATTCATCCATCCATCACCGCTTCTCCGGAATTGGGTTGCAGGGGCAACAGTTCTAACTGAGATTTCCAATCCTCCCTCTCCAGAGCAACATTAGCAAATTCCTCCTGGGGGATCCCGAGCGGTTCCCAGGCCAGTGTGGAGATGTAATCCCTCCATCTGATCCTTGGTCTGCCCCGGGGTCTCCTCCCAGTGGGATGTGCATCGAGGACCTTCCTACGGAGATGCTCGGGAAACATCCTTAATAGATGCCCGAACCACCTAAGCTGGCTCGTGAAGGATCAGCGCTGTCTCTCGAGGAGTCTCTCACAGACTCATGTTCTCAACCTATGTATCTTTAAGGGAGAGGCCGGCCACCCGTCTGAGAAAACTAATTTTGCGCACTCTCTTCTTTGAGTCTTGACCTTTCTTTTATAGTCTGGGATTTCTGCCACATGCGTCGTGAGTCACTCTTGTGGAAGTGGGTTTCCACGTTGTATAACGCTTATCGAGGTCATCTGTGACTGTAATGATTAGATATAACAATTAACAACAGTTCAGCGTTTTGCACACCGCTTCATGTTCTCTCATGTCTAGACTCAGCCTCAGTGGTGCCCTCTGCTGCACAGGGTTATGCTACTGCTTACCTTAGCCAAAGATTGTTCATTTGTTCATTTAGGAAGATAGTCCATCCCGGTTGGAGCCAATAGAGGCGACACGGTACACAAATCCTACAACTGGCCGTCGGCGTCTCGCAAACATCCTATGGTTAGTAGTGCTAGATCCCGCGAGTGTGTTGCTGGGACAGAAGAAGTTCGTTAATAAAGTAGATTTTCTCCTGATTTGTCTCTCTGGCAAAAAGCCATTTTACTATGAAAATATTATGTGGCTTAAGTTGTGACCGGGTCCAATATTTAGTTCAGTGACCATGGAGCTAAATAATGGTTCAGAAGCTGTGTTCACGTTCACTCTTCCATTGGAATGAATAGACGACCAACCTGTTCCAGTTTGCTATTAAGGCGTCCGCCCACTTCACGCAGAGATACAGGAAGTAAACCGGAGATGGCGAGTCTTGCTATTTCCATCTTGGCCTTAACTAAAGGAAGGCTTCACCATGTTTTAATTTAACTAAAGGAAGGCTTCACCATGTTTTAATTTAGCTAAAGGAAGGCTTCACCATGTTTTAATTTAGCTAAAGGAAGGCTTCACCATGTTTTAATTTAGCTAAAGGAAGGCTTCACCATGTTTTACTTTAGCTAAAGGAAGGCTTCACCATGTTTTAATTTAGCTAAAGGAAGGCTTCACCATGTTTTAATTTAGCTAAAGGAAGGCTTCACCATGTTTTAATTTAGCTAAAGGAAGGCTTCACCATGTTTTAATTTAGCTAAAGGAAGGCTTCACCATGTTTTACTTTAGGAAGGCTTCACCATGTTTTACTTTAGCTAAAGGAAGGCTTCACCATGTTTTAATTTAGCTAAAGGAAGGCTTCACCATGTTTTACTTTAGCTAAAGGAAGGCTTCACCATGTTTTACTTTAGCTAAAGGAAGGCTTCACCATGTTTTACTTTAGCTAAAGGAAGGCTTCACCATGTTTTAATTTAACTAAAGGAAGGCTTCACCATGTTTTAATTTAACTAAAGGAAGGCTTCACCATGTTTTAATTTAGCTAAAGGAAGGCTTCACCATGTTTTAATTTAGCTAAAGGAAGGCTTCACCATGTTTTAATTTAACTAAAGGAAGGCTTCACCATGTTTTAATTTAGCTAAAGGAAGGCTTCACCATGTTTTAATTTAACTAAAGGAAGGCTTCACCATGTTTTAATTTAACTAAAGGAAGGCTTCACCATGTTTTAATTTAACTAAAGGAAGGCTTCACCATGTTTTACTTTAGCTAAAGGAAGGCTTCACCATGTTTTAATTTAACTAAAGGAAGGCTTCACCATGTTTTAATTTAGGAAGGCTTCACCATGTTTTACTTTAGGAAGGCTTCACCATGTTTTACTTTAGCTAAAGGAAGGCTTCACCATGTTTTAATTTAGCTAAAGGAAGGCTTCACCATGTTTTAATTTAGCTAAAGGAAGGCTTCACCATGTTTTAATTTAACTAAAGGAAGGCTTCACCATGTTTTAATTTAGCTAAAGGAAGGCTTCACCATGTTTTAATTTAACTAAAGGAAGGCTTCACCATGTTTTAATTTAACTAAAGGAAGGCTTCACCATGTTTTACTTTAGGAAGGCTTCACCATGTTTTAATTTAGCTAAAGGAAGGCTTCACCATGTTTTAATTTAACTAAAGGAAGGCTTCACCATGTTTTAATTTAGCTAAAGGAAGGCTTCACCATGTTTTAATTTAGCTAAAGGAAGGCTTCATCATGTTTTAATTTAGCTAAAGGAAGGCTTCACCATGTTTTAATTTAGCTAAAGGAAGGCTTCACCATGTTTTAATTTAGCTAAAGGAAGGCTTCACCATGTTTTAATTTAGCTAAAGGAAGGCTTCACCATGTTTTAATTTAACTAAAGGAAGGCTTCACCATGTTTTAATTTAACTAAAGGAAGGCTTCACCATGTTTTACTTTAGGAAGGTTCACCATGTTTTACTTTAACTAAAGGAAGGCTTCACCATGTTTTACTTTAGGAAGGCTTCACCATGTTTTAATTTAGCTAAAGGAAGGCTTCACCATGTTTTAATTTAACTAAAGGAAGGCTTCACCATGTTTGAATTTAGCTAAAGGAAGGCTTCCCCATGTTTTAATTTAGCTAAAGGAAGGCTTCACCATGTTTTAATTTAGCTAAAGGAAGGCTTCACCATGTTTTAATTTAACTAAAGGAAGGCTTCACCATGTTTTACATTACGAATGTATGCTTGTATGTGTTGTGTTTGTCTGTTGTTGCATGTCGTTCTCTGATTGGTTAATCGGGGTGTACGCTACAGAGGGCAGGCGTACATGGAGATGTGAGGCTTGGGATTAACACTAAAACGCATTAAAAAAATCTAGACGTGCTCACTGACGTTCACTATATAGGCTGGGACCATTTCTATCTACTTGGTTCTGTGTCCCAGAGGCAGGCGTTGATCTGCAGATGATGTCATCTGTGCATGGGGATTTCATGCTAATTGAAACTTCAGCCTTTCTTTTCCTGGAAAGTCAACATGTTGCATTTCAAGGCTATCCACAGCCCACCTCTGAGATGGGGTGAGTAGACAGAAATGGTACCAGCCCACCTCTGAAACGGGATGAGTAGACAGAAATGGTACCAGCCCACCTCTGAGACGGGGTGAGTAGACATAAATGGTACCAGCCCACCTCTGAGACGGGGTGAGTAGACAGAAATGGTACCAGCCCACCTCTGAGACGGGGTGAGTAGACATAAATGGTACCAGCCCACCTCTGAGACAGGGTGAGTAGACAGAAATGGTACCAGCCCACCTCTGAGACGGGATGAGTAGACAAAAATGGCACCAGCCCACCTCTGAGACAATGGTATGTGACCTAATAATGAGCATTAGTGATGTAGGGATAAGACTTTAAAGTAGTCGGTCACATAACAGTGTCAGTGCAGTACTCACCAAGTACAAAATATCACACACGATGCAAGATACCATTTTTGTCAACTCGGTCTGTGTCTCAGAGGAGGGCTGTGCACCGTTCAGAAACCCGCCTCCCAGTGACATCATCAATGTGGAATCCAAGCTGATAGAAACTATAGGCTTTCTATTCCTGGAAAGTCAGCATGATATAATGGAATTCATAAGGCGGGTTTCCGGAGTGTCTGCAGCCCTCCTCTGAGAGTCATCCATTTTAACATGAGCATTAGTGAGGAGCAATTCTATGAAGATGGGTGAAGTCGTCCTTTATAAGATGAAGCCATGAGATTTCCTGGGATTTCAGTGTCTCTTCCACTAGAGTTCTCGGGTAGGGTCAATCCGAGATTAGGGTCAACCCAAGATTAGGGTCAACCCGAGATTAGGGTCTTACCCAAGATTAGGGTCAACCCGAGATTAGGGTCAACCCGAGTCTCGGGTAGGGTCAACCAGAGTCTCGGGTAGGGTCAACCAGAGTCTCGGGAAGGGTCAACCAGAGTCTCGGGAAGGGTCAACCAGAGTCTCGGGAAGGGTCAACCAGAGTCTCTGGTAGGGTCGTGTTTCAGGCTCTAAACTCTCCAGCTCTCACTGCGGCCACGCCCCGGCCCCAGCCTACAGTCCAGCCATACAGGAAGCACTCAGTGTCCTTGTCATATGATCCTCTGTGTTATTATGAATAATAATACTAATAATAATACTACTAATAATAATAATAACAATAATTATAATAACTGCTGATGAGCTCATTGACCTGCTGTCCTTTCTTCTCACAGCAGGAGGTGTCTAACAGTGCCTCTCTTTAAAGTTGAGAGAGAGACATTGTTGTGCTGCTGACATGCAGGAGAGAGAGAGAGACTAGGGGTCCAGCAGGGTAAGGTTCATGTGCTCTGTGGGGACGTGTTCTTTCCTTTTCTTACAGGTTTATGCTCTCCTCCTCCCCCAAAATAAAACCCCCCAAATGTCCTGCTCCTCCTCAGCCACCTACCTGCGCTCCTCTCTTCCCCCTCTGCTCTCTGGGTGTGAACACCGTGTTGTGGTTTTCGTCAGGTGTAACCGTAACCGTTCCGTATGTGTGTGCGCGCGTGTGTGTATGTTGTGCCTTTTCTCGTGTCACATTGAGTTTGTGTCGTTTGTGAATGCATTTCTCTCCTCTGATTTCGTGGTGTGTTCTTCTCTTCTTGTCTCTTCTCTCTCCGTGTGTCAACGTGTTGTCAAAGTGCTCCGAGTTTCTCTTTTCCAGGTGTTGTTCTCTCGCGGTGTGTGTCGCAGCGTGTTTGGAGCTTTGGTTCATAGAGTGAGCTTCACCAAGCCTGCCGAACTAAAGCCGACGAAACGCAAAACACACACACCAAACAAAGACAAACACACTCAGAGAATCACTTCCTGAACTTCCTGTATATTCTATCAACTTCTGTTTAACGCTATCCTTTTTCAATTGTGGTATATATACAGTTGATACATACATTTACACATATACAGTATATGAACTTTATACTATGTGTGTACACACACACACACACACACACACACACACACACACACACACACACACACACACATATATATACATACATATATGTGTGTAACAGTGCGATTGGAAAATAAGTCAGATTAAAAAAGGTGCATTCTGCTTCACCGACGGAGGTGCATCGTCTGAATGAGCCACAAGAGGCACCGCCGAACGGGCTAAAGCGAGCAAGTGGCCGTGCCGAGCGTTTGCAAAGTCACCTTCAGTCGACTCGTGACGAATGCGTGACGTGGGACGTGACATAGAGGTACTACAAGAACAGTGCGAGGGGTACTATGGTAGGAGCCAACCAATCATATCAACGCTCGAGGGGTACTACCCGGAAGACTTATTCGTCTTCCGGGTCCTTCAAAACGCCACTGAGCAACTTCCATTGAAGTGAATTGCAGGGGGCGGGGCTGTCGCTCCTCCTCCTCCGCTCTCTAGTTATATTATAACTATGGTTACGCACCGACAGGGACAGAACCGTCATGATTTGGGTGATCTCGAAGAACACGAGCACTCCTTATTTCAATCTGACTGTTTTTTCAAACACACCGTAACACACCGTACTGTGTGTGTGTGTGTGTGTGTGATATATATACGCATATATGTATGTGTGTGTGTATATGTACATGTATGTGTACATGTGTGTATGTATGTATAAGTTCATTAGCCGTACAACCATCCTTACGTAGGGTCAGTCTTTCTCTCTGTATCCACTGTGACTGTGTGGCTCCTCTCTCCCCTCTCTCTGTCTCTCTCTCTCTCTCTCTCTCTCTCTCTCTCTCTCTCTCTCTAGGTGTCTATAGTAAGCCTCGTAGCTAACGCGTTGGGCTACTCCGATCTAGGCCCCATAAAATCACTCAGGACCCTGAGGGCCCTGAGGCCCCTTAGGGCCTTGTCACGTTTTGAAGGGATGAGGGTAAGCTGTGAAACCTTCCTGCATGCTCTGAATCACTTTAACAATAAGCACGACAGTAATAAGAACCGTGGTTCTCAACCGGTGGTCCTTGAGGGGGTTCCAGGTGGTCCATCCAGCTAAATGATGGAAAGCTGGTAACCAAATGGACTCCTGAGACCGTAACATGAAACCCATTTGGTTTAATTTTACGCTCGCAGGAGTTACATTATTGTTAAACATCTACATTACTTAATCTACAAGACGTCTGCGCAATTAGAGAATGTAGAAGAAATGGTATTTTGATCAATGCTTGCCTGTTATCTCTCCTAATGGTACCAACCTCAATACAGCATGGAATAGAGAGTATGCGCATGCTTAAAGTGAATGGCACATTGAGTGGCAAATCGAGTGGCAAAGCAACATGCAAAGTGAGTTTAACATTGTTTAACGTTGTTTAATGCAATCAGACTCTTCTGTTTGGATGTATGGGCTGTCAAGGCCAGAAAGTAGTTTTTTGCCACTCAGTAGGCATTCCTGCATAACTTCCGAGTTTGATGATGATGTCACGCGCATACCCTCTATTGTGGACAAAATCTCATCCAACGATAACAAAGTCTGGGGTCTGAGAGGCTAAATCTCATGGTGGTCCGTGGCACAAATGCAGAATAAATAATGGACCTTGACATGAAAAGGGTTGAAAACCACTGAATTAAAGCATCAACGCATGATGTGGCAATTATTTCCCCAACCAATTATTTTCATATTTTAGGAAACTCCTAATCCATTACATGTATGAAAACAAAATTTGCATGGATACACATCATCTCAGATGATCATAATACATCTGATATTATGATGGAATGTTCAAGCATCTTATATTATTATTATAATCGTTATTCATCCAATATTATTATTATAGCATGTTCAAACAGCTTAAAGATATGTCAGTTATGCTTCAGAATGCACGCACGCACGCACGCACGCACGCACGCACGCATGTGCGTTTTCTTTTTACAGAATAGCAGTGAAACTGCTGAATGAGGCAGACTCCATGGACAATGACATGGTGGTTGCTAGAGCATTACTCACTCTGTTGGTGGCTGCTAGTTATTTCACAGTGGTTGCTAGAGTCAGTGGTTGCTAGTCAGTGGTTGCTAAAGGAATGCTAGGTTAGCGTGGCATTACCTAGTGCTTGACAGCCTGGGTGGTTGTTAGTACACAATGTCCTAAACACACATCATTATCCTCCAGGATTATTGTCATCACCTTCAGCAATCAACTTCTGGCAATAACAGATTCCCACACCATGCCAACCATGCTCACACCATGCCCACGCCATGCCAACCATGCCCACGCCATGCCAACCATGCCCACACCATGGTATATCCATTTTATATTCCAACTTGTAGCGACTGGCGAGGCTAAAATAGTAGTTATACTCCATTCATGAGCGACACTTAAAAGTTTAAACGTTCTATAAAACATTATACCCTGGGTTGATGTTTATGCTTATGAACACAAATCATTCACGTAAGGCTCACAGATTTTCAAAGTGCAGGGCTTTTTAAAACATTTTGTCATAAGATTATTGTGCCTTTTTTACTACTTTAAACCTGGCATGGCATGGTATTGAGATTTGCATGACATTGGCATTAGCATTGGCATTAACATTGACATGACATTTACATTAACCTGACTCCGCCAGATGGGGCAGCAGAGAGTACACTGGGTTAGCAGGAGGGGGGAACCCAGTGTACTCTCTGCGAGGCACGTGCAGAGGGGGGGGGGGGGGGGGGGGGGGGCTAGGGGGCATGAGCACCTGCCCTTTTGCAAAAAGTGCCCTTTCTAAAAAAAATATTATTTTTTATTTTTTTGTTTTTATGGAAAGGGCAACAAAAGTTTTATTTTTATTTTTGCCACATAACGACATGTGGTGTGGGGGGCCAATACGAGCTTATGTGGCGGCCAATAAGGGCTTGTGGGGGGCCAATAAGGGCTTATGTGGGGGACCAATAAGGGCAGGGGGGGGGGGCTAGGGGGGCTTGAGCACCTGCCCTTTTGCAAAAAGTGCCCTTTCTAAAAAAATATTATTTTTTATTTTTTTGTTTTTATGGAAAGGGCAACAAAAAGTTTTATTTTTATTTTTTGCCACATAACGACATGTGGTGTGGGGGGCCAATACGAGCTTATGTGGCGGCCAATAAGGGCTTGTGGGGGGCCAATAAGGGCTTATGTGGGGGACCAATAAGGGCTTGTGTGGGGGGAAAACAAGGGCTTATTTGGTCTCAAATAAGGGCTTGTGTGGGGGGGCAATAAGGGCTTATGTGGGGTCCAAAAAGGGCTTGTGTCGGAGGCCAATAAGGGCGTGTGTGGGGGGCCAATAAGGGCTTGTGTGGGGGCCAATAAGGGCTTGTGTGGGGGGCAAATAAGGGCTTGTGTGGGGGGCAAAAAAAGCTTATGTGGGAGGCCAATAAGGGCTTGTATGGGGGCAAATAAGGGGTTATGTGTGGGGGCAAATAAGGGCTTATGTGGGGGACCAATAAGGGCTTGTGTGGGGGACCAATAACGGCTTGTGTGGGGGGCAATAAGGGCTTGTGTGGGGGGGCAATAAGTGCCATTGGCCCTTCAAGACGAACATTTGACAACTAATGATAAATTCCACTATCATAATGAATTATCTTTTAATCTGCCATCAGTCAGTTTTAGTTTCAGACTAATGAGAACATATTGCTTATTTTACTGTCCAATGACATGAAATGGCACAAGTGAAGGACTCCACAAAAAGACCACCCCCAAAAATCGGCGCGCATATGTGCCCTTTTCTGGAGTTTGAGCCCCTGCCCCCCCAGTGCTCTCTGCACGGCCCTGCTCTCTGCTTCCCATCTGGCGGAGTCAGGTTACATTTACATGGCCTAAATCCTAAATCCAAACATTCAAGAACATTGATACATTGTCAAAAATGTTCCAAGATTTTTTAAATAATAACAGGTCTATACGCTCAAAATGTGTTGCAAAGTAAGACTTTTGTAAGGAGCTTGTAGATCTGGTATTTTAGCTATTAACTTTTGTTTTTCTAGAAGCTGAGACTATTTGGGGGTCTTTGACATGGAGAGCTTTCGGACCTCCTGAGCTAAAAAAATACAATATAGGGCAAGACACTAAATGATTTGTTGTTGATTTACCGACTGGAGTATCTAGCAGGCACACTATGTACACCAGGGGTGCCCACACTTTTTGACTTGAGAGCTACTTTCAAAATGACCAGCTCGGCAAGATCTACCCACCAAATCAATTATTATACCATTGCTGAAAATAGTTTAAATATGTACCTGAGGGGGCTTCGGAATAGTAGAGTTTGTGTTACATTCTGTACAGTATAAGACAAATGCACATGGAATGAGAAATAGAGGGGGAGAAATGTTTTTTTTTCTTTTTTATCGTTTTTTTTCTTCAATATATTTAAATGAAATACTCTTTAGGGGCATGTCAAGTGATCTACCTGCACAGCCTTTGTGATCTACTGGTAGATCGCGATCTACCTTTTGGGCACCCCTGATGTACACTGTACATAATCAGCACATACTGTACATTGTACAGTATGTGCTAATTATCTTGCTGTAGAAAAGTATCTAGCATACCAGTAGAGCATGTGTGTGTGAGTGTGTGTGTGTGTGTGTGTGTGTGTGTGTGTGTGTGTGTGTGTGTGTGTGTGTGTGTGTGTGTGTGTGTGTGTGTGTGTGTGTGTGTGTGTGTGTGCTTGCTCTCCGTTTGACCTCTTGTGTGTCCAGACAGATGGTGGTCAACGCCTTAGTGGGAGCCATCCCTTCCATCATGAACGTGTGTCTGTTCTCCATTTTACCTCCATCTATAGGTGGTGGCCAATGCCTTAATGGGAGCCATCCCTTCCATCTTGAACGTGTGTGTGTGTGTGTGTGTGTGTGTGTGTGTGTGTGTGTGTGTGTGTGTGTGTGTGTGTGTGTGTGTGTGTGTGTGTGTGTGTGTGTGTGTGTGTGTGTGTGTGTGTGTGTGTGTGTGTGTGTGCATACTTTCATAGAGGTTATATACAGTGTATGTGTTGGTAACCAGAACGCTCGCCCCAAAACACACTTAACCCCCATTTATTTTTCTTTCTTTTTTAGTATTATTTTTTTTGGCTTTTTTGCCTTTATTGATAGATACAAGACACACATCAAAGTTCGTCGGGATCTGGACTCAAACCGGCGACTCACTGGATGCTGGATTACCAGCCAAGTTGCCTGGACCGCCGGTTGCACGTTCACGATGACACATGAACGCTGAATGCCTGCAATGATAGTTAGCGGCATGTTCATGTGTTTGGGTTTAGGTTTAGGGATAGTTTTTCTGAGGTTACTGAGGTTAGGAATAAGGTTAGGTTTAGACATAAGTTTTCTGAGGTTACGTTTAGGAATAAGGTTAGGTTTAGGCATGGTTTCACTGAGGTTATGTTTAGGAATAAGGTTAGGTTTAGGCATGGTTCCCTGAGGTTACTTTTAGGAATAAGGTTAGGTTTAGGCATGGTTTCACTGAGGTTACTTTTAGGAATAAGGTTAGGTTTAGGCATGGTTCCCTGAGGTTACGTTTAGGAATAGGGTTAGGTTTAGGCATGGTTCCCTGAGGTTACGTTTAGGAATAAGGTTAGGTTTAGGCATGGTTCCCTGAGGTTACGTTTAGGAATAAGGTTAGGTTTAGGCATGGTTTCACTGAGGTTACTTTTAGGAATAAGGTTAGGTTTAGGCATGGTTCCCTGAGGTTACATTTAGGAATAAGGTTAGGTTTAGGCATGGTTCCCTGAGGTTACATTTAGGAATAAGGTTAGGTTTAGGCATGGTTCCCTGAGGTTACATTTAGGAATAAGGTTAGGTTTAGGCATGGTTTCACTGAGGTTACTTTTAGGAATAAGGTTAGGTTTAGGCATGGTTTCCCTGAGGTTACTTTTAGGAATAAGGTTAGGTTTAGGCATGGTTTCACTGAGCTTTACTGAGGTTTAGTAATACCTGGTGGCGAACGCTCCGAGGTAGGCGGATTCTTGTATTCCACACATTGAAACGCTTGCTCTCCGTTTGACCTCTTGTGTGTCCAGATGGTGGTCAACGCCTTAGTGGGAGCCATCCCTTCCATCTTGAACGTGTGTCTGTTCTCCATTTGACCTCCATCTATAGGTGGTGGCCAATGCCTTAATGGGAGCCATCCCTTCCATCTTCAACGTGTGTTGTCCGTGTGACCTCCATCTAGGTGGTGGTTAATGCCTTACTGGGAGCCATCCCTTCCATCATGAACGTGTGTTGTCCGTGTGACCTCCATATAGGTGGTGGTAAATGCCTTAGTGGGAGCCATCCCTTCCATCATGAACGTGCTGCTGGTGTGCCTGATCTTCTGGCTGATCTTCAGCATCATGGGCGTGAACCTGTTCGCAGGGAAGTACTACTATTGCTGGAACGACACATCCGAGGAGTACTTTAACCATGAGGACGTCAACAACAAGACGGAGTGCTTCGCGCTCATCATGGCCAACTTCACCGAGGTCCGCTGGAGGAACGTGAAGATCAACTTCGATAACGTAGGCGCAGGGTACCTGGCTCTGCTGCAAGTGGTGAGCGATCGCTTGGACACCCGTGGGCTCTCCAGTCTCGGTGTCTGCAACTCTCTTTCCTGTCACGTTAACTAAAGTCTTGGTGTCTGCAACTCCTTTCTGTCACATTAACTTAAGTCTTGGTGTCTGCAACTCTCTTTCTGTCATGTTAACTCAAGTCTCTGTGTCTGCAACCTCCTTTCTGTTACATTAACTAACACCTTGTCTGTTGTTTATTTCTCCTGGTGCATTCTAATAGTGAGGGTTATATAAGTCGAGGGCTTGGAGCGCAAGATTGCTTAAAACATATTGAAGCACAGCTTTTTATACAGATTAGGCATGGTTTTATTTTTAGGTTGTTTTAACTAAATAATAATCAATGAAAAGCTCTTGTGATTTTTTTCACTTATAATGCCCTTTGCGCTCCAAGCCCTCAAAATGCATTTGCGTGGAGTCGAGCTGCAATGACTAAAAAAAGTGTAATTTTGTTGAACATGCGACAGCGACAGTAAAGGAACTGAATTGAACATTGTATGTTTGCCCCTCCCTCTCACAGGCCACGTTCAAGGGCTGGATGGACATTATGTACGCCGCCATCGACTCCAGAAAGGTAGGCTAGCTGGGATCGAGCCCCCCCAGGCAGCTCTCAGGCTGTGCTCCCCGATTCATTTGACGAGGTACAGCTGTGTTTATTGTATAAATAAACTGTGTGCAGGTGGAAGACCAGCCCATCTATGAGGACAACATCTACATGTACATCTACTTTGTTGTTTTCATCATCTTTGGCTCTTTCTTCACCCTCAACCTCTTCATCGGTGTCATCATCGACAACTTCAACCAGCAAAAGAAAAAGATAAGAATTTTACTACTTTTCTATTTTCTACCTCTTCTTATTCTTATTCTTATTATTATTAGCATTGCATTGCAGTGCATTGAAGTAAAGGTCTTCACGGGTACAAAATGGACCCAGAACTCTGACGGACCCAGGGAATTTTGTTCTCGATATCTGATTGGATCCCAATAGTCTTGTTTAGTTGTTTTCATTAATGACAGACCCGGACACTAATTGACCCGGGAGGTGGGGGGGGGAATTTGTACTGAGATCAGGTTGTGTGCGATATCATTTTATTACCGACCCAGTGCGTGTCCCAAGTGGACTCAGGGGAGAGAGCGGGATCCAATCCAATGAAAAATGGACCCGACAATGTATTCCTCTTCATATACCTGTATGTTCTTTAAACGGACGAGGACAGGCACTGACGGCAATAGAACGACTAGAAGCCCAATTCAGTGGTGGAAAGTAACTAAGTACATTTACTTAAGTACTGTAGTACATTTTTTAGGTATTTGTCTTTCCAATTTCCAATACTTTTACTTGTACTCCACTACATCTCAGATGTAAATTTTGTACTTTATTTAAAAACGTTAGTTACTAGTTACGTTGTAGATTGTGATTATTATTACAAAACATACATGAACCACGCCCAATAGACATTTCGGCCATTTCAAAATAGCCGATCTGCAAGCTTGTAGATCTGCTATTTTCAAAAGATTTGAAAACTTGTGAAATGGGACATTCTGCACAATGAGTAGACTACTGTCTACTTGTGGTACTTTAAGTACATTTTGAAACCAATACAATAATAATTGTACTTTTACTCAAGTACATTTTAATTCATTTGTATTAGTATTTCGACATTGCAGTGTTGATACTTTTACCTAAGTAAAGCAAAACTTGAGTACTTTTTCCACCACTGCCCAAACTTGTTAGTAAAATGTGGACCCGGACCCAGAACGGGTCTCGGGTTGGGTCTCGAAGCTTTTCCGGTTTGGGGCGGCACCCGTGAAGACCTCTACGTTGAAGCATGCAACCTCTACTACTAAAGTATGTAAGCACATTTTTTTGGAAGGCACTTTTCATAACAAGAGTCAAAGTCTCATCTAAATAATAATTATAATAGCCTACTAATCAAAGCTCAAGTGTGCGTGTGCACACACGCCCTTGTGTGCGCATGCGATGTGTTGGCGTGTACCAGTTTGTCATGAAGTCTTTATTATTATTATTAACCACAACATTTGGATTATATCGGCAGATCCGGAGTCCAAATGCTTCCAATTTGTAACCAGAATTTTTCTTATGCCTTTACTTTGGAGGTCAGGATATCTTCATGACGGAAGAGCAGAAGAAGTACTACAATGCCATGAAGAAACTAGGTTCAAAGAAACCACAGAAGCCAATCCCTCGGCCATTGGTTAGTGAAGACTTTATTTCCCATTTATATTAGGGGCCGGGCAGCTCTGTATTTGCCATTCTTGAATCTTGCGTCTTGAATCGTCTTCTGCATCTTCCAATGAGGAAATCTACCTTTCATTCCTTCCTCATCTGGCATTGATGTCGCTAATAGTCCTGATGGTGGCGCTAGAGCGACCGTCTAAAGTAAAAAAAAATTACTTCAATAAAAAAAATCTCCATAACAATAAAGTTGTACATCCTCCTTACCACCTCATAACATTTGCCCAAACGTACCCAAGTGTACCCCCTAGTGGCCCAAGTGAGCAGAACTAGTCCGACGTTTTGGACCAGACCCAATCGCCAGAGAAACAAGAAGGTCTCTATTAACGGCGTGGCTTCCCTGTGGATCTCTGGCGTCCTGTTTGATGACGTCATAAAGATTGCTTGATGATCTGTCTTTGCCCAAATATGGAAAAGTCAATCAGGGATTTACTTCCTTGGCCTACAGGCGGAAATTTGGCGCTGGCAGACAGACGGACGGACCCTCTTCTAGGCGGCTCGCCTCAAAGGAGCCACGCCGTAAAACACGTTGCCATTTTACGTTTCTGCAAACCGCGGATACGTTGAATCTCGACTTTTCAAGGCAAGCATGGCGTCAGAAGCGGGCCTGAGCCCCGCGAGGCTCCACCCACCAAGCAAGGCTCCGCACCCCCCAAGCGAGGCGCCAGCCGAGCAACGTGCCAGTGCCGCGCGGTGCGACGGCCGCGCTGATGACGCAACGCTGTTCGTTCCACTTGCATATCAGTAGGATGGGAATCACTTGTCAATCCGTTTCGACATATCTTTGACTATCGAAATCTACTGTAGGACCTTTGAGCTTGACATGGTCCGCATCTGGAAATGTTGATATGCAACGAGTAGGCTCCACATTCAACGTACCTGTGGATCACAGAAACGTGCGATGCCGACGTTATTCTTTGGCGACCAGGCTGGCTATCTTCACGTAACCTAGAGAGAGAGCATCGTTGACTAAAGTAAAACATTAGTTTTCCTCCTTTTATAGAGCAATCAATCATTGTCAAAAATAAATGAACAAACATCTCTATGTTGTTGTCTAGATGAAGTACACAAACACATACATTTTTTTGACACTAGTTTGAAATCTGCCTTTACTGCAACCCCTGGTGACTGCCTACGTCATAGTGTGAAGCCATCGACGGTTTCTCACTTGGCAAATAAAGCTCTAGTACGAGTTCATGACTCTCAACCTTGGTGCCTAAGGTTGAGAGTTCCTGAGAGCCCTGGATGATGATGATGCACAATAAAAACCTGCTAAACGCCTACTGAGGCTACATTGTGCTGATGTGTGGATTAGAGACATATGATTTAAAAAAAAAAAAAAAAAAAACGTTTTCTGATTTATTTTCTGATTTTTTTATGGATATGAATAATGTCACCTGAGGCTTTAGCTGACTTTTATGCTGTGGTATATATAACTGGCTTGACTCATGCAAGAAAGAGACTTTAAGCGAAACTGTGTTTTTTACAACTCTGCCGAAGGGATGATACACTTCCATTTGCTTGGATATATTTCTTCTTCTTCTCCTCCTCACCAAATCCATGCACTGGTTACTTCAGTAACCCCAGTTGCACTGAATAGTAACCAGTATGCCTAGAAATGTTTTCAGATAACTTCACGCTGGCAGGAGTTATGAAGTCAGGTTCATGTAGCTTATCAATTTGCCTTCATGCTCAGTTCTTTCCTTATTTTTATTTTTTATCATAGCCCAGTAGTTTTACTTTTGCTGTATTTGCTGTGTTATACAAATATGTTACCGTTTCTGTCACCCTCTAGCAGCTAGAAAATGCTTAATATGTCTCCATGCAACCCTGTCGGTTGTGTGCGTCTTAGTGTGAAGACACCTGGGATTCAACCGTTGCTCCGGGTAGCTCGACGTGATCACGGCATGCCGTTTGGTTCCAAAGGTTGTGAGTTCAAAACCTGGGGCAAGGCAGTTGCACCGTGAACATCGTACAGTATGCCCGTCACAGTGCGATATGGAAAACCAGTCAGATTGGAAAAGGTGCACTCGGTTTCACCGTCGGAGGCGCGCCGCCTGAAGGTGACTTGAGCCACGAGAGGCACCGCCGTGCAGAGCGTTTGCGAAGTCACCTTCAGTCGACTCAGCGCCGTCCAAGTTGCGTACTGACAGGCACAGAATCGTAAAATAATCATCCCAGCCCCTTCGCTCGGTACCTCAGAGTAGGTCGTTTCTTTTCCTAGGTGAACGCGGAGAAAACGAGCACTCCTTTTTCAATCTGACTGGTTTTTCAATCATACTGTAACACACCTAATCGAGGCATTCATGTACTGTGGTGAGACAGAAAGCCGTGTTCAACAGTTTAACCGTTCTGTTAATGGATCCTCCCTGTGTTTCCTCTCCTGTTCTCCTTCTTCCTCCTCTTCTTCCTCTTCCTCCTGAAAATGCCCGGCCCCGAGTCACAGCTGCATGGCAGCTTTACTATTATTCAACCTGTTATACATATGTATTAAGTTAATGTCATTCTTCTGTACACTCACCAACCAACCAACTAACTAGCGTGGTGCAGCGATGTGTTTAATGATGCCGTTGAAAAGAACAAAGGGAAGCTCTAAATAGATGCTTTGAAATGTATTGTTTATTGTTATAATCTCACCACGTTGTTTTAATCTGTCTACTCCTCACCTGTATCTGTGTTTCATGCCTACTGCGGCGCGACCTGAATTACCCTCGGGATCGCTAAAGGTTTACTTATCTATCTACCTACAATATATATATATATCTGTATAGATATATAATGTATATATCTATCATTTGCGCCCAGCTATAGAGTACCGATGTCCTGACCTCACTCCCGCTACCCTCTGGGTCAGGCGCTTTTTTAAATATTGGAATTTCCAAAGAGAAAAGATTGCATCATACCAGAACTGCGTTCCAAACAGAAACTATTAAATCAGCCCGCAGGCGACATTGTCAGGTATTGCAAGTACTGTACTTAAGTATTCAATTTTGAATTATTTGTACTTTACTTGAGTATTTCCAATTTATACTTATAATACTTTTACTTCTACACCACTACACCTCGGATCAAAATGTTGTACTTACTCCACTAAAATTATTTGAAAATGTTAGTTACTAGTTACTATAGGTTTTGATTATTACGTTAATCACTTAAACCCTATATACATTTTGACCATTTAAAAATAGCTTGTAATAATTGTAGTCGATTTGCTATTTTTAGTACATTTTGATAGTGATACTTTTGTACTTGTATTCAAGTATATTTAGAATTCCGGACTTACTACTTACTTGTAGTCATCTTTCACCATCAGCCGATGCTTCATTTGAGAGTAAAATCGTCAGATGTGTAAAATTCTTTGGAACACCGTTGTGATATGATGCAATCCACGTGAAATAAAAGAAAATTACTCCCGGGACCCAGGGGGATGGTGGCCTCTAGCGGCCCCTAGCGGAAGTGATGTCAATCTTCGGTGCTATTATTGCAGCAACTGCCAGGAGTACCTAACATCAAAATTAAACATATTAATTGTACTTTACAGTAACAGTTATAATCAGTAACAGTTATAATCTTCAAGCTGATTCATGTGGAGTGGCATGCAGGGCCAAATTAGCCATTGGGCCAATGGGGCCGTGGCCCAGGGGCCCTTGGCTCTCAGGGGCCCTATTGGGAAAATGTAAAGCCCTGTAATGGGTTTGAGGCCCTGAAAAAAGCTCCTGGGGACCTTCATTGGCCATTGATTTTGTTAAATTTAGGTAAACAAAATGATAAAAACACAAAAAACTCGGAAATTCTGCGCGCACGCGCGCTAGGGGGGCCCCAAAAAATGTACCGGCCCAGGGGCCCTTGTGGGGTTAATCCGTCCCTGGTGGCATGGCCTGGTTGTGGGGATGCCCTAACCCATCCCATGCATCCCAGAATAGCGATGCTGGCGTTAAACGTGAACACGTAAACAAGTTACGTCCTATCATAGAAACAGATGTTCTCTCGACTGGTCCTTGTGACAGTGCTGGATCTTAGAGGGAAAGATTCACATATTTACGTAGCGTAAAATATGACAGAAAAGGTTCTAAAAAATATTAACTATGTAATTCAGGGATTGCCGTACAATGATGATGATGATATTTACAGGGCTGACCTAAGTGTGAATCAATGCTATAATGGATTGCATTGTTGCTACATGTCGTATGTGGACGATGTTATTATTTACATGGCTGACCTAAGTGTTGTTCATAAGAACCAATGCTACACTACTAACCCCTCCCAGCAGACCCCCCCGACCCTCCTCTGTTAACCGCTCTCCTTTGCTTCCCACAGAACCCAGTCCAGGGGCTGGTATTTGACTTTGTCACGCAGCAGGTGTTCGACATCTCCATCATGATGCTCATCTGCCTCAACATGGTCACCATGATGGTGGAGACCGACGACCAGACCAAGGAGACTGAGGAAGTGCTCTACTGGGTGAACTTTGTCTTCATCGTGGTCTTCACCACCGAGTTTGTGCTCAAACTGTTCGCACTGCGGCAGTACTACTTCACCATCGGCTGGAACATCTTCGACGTGGTCGTGGTCATCCTGTCCATTGTGGGTACGTGTTGGCCCAATATGTCGGCGAATATATTCCGTCGTTTCGATCTGAGGCGCGCGCGGGACCACCATTGATGAATATATTCGCCATTGGGTGTTTTTGTACGATAGAGGTCGGTCGCTCTTCCGCAACCTGTGAGTGATTCTACGACTTCCGAAGAAGAGTACACAAAAATCCAATCTAATGTTATAGGATATATATTTGTGTGTGTGTGTGTGTGTGTGTGTGTGTGTGTGTGTGTGTGTGTGTGTGGGTGGAAACAAGCTATGTTCAACTGCCAATAACTAAAGAACGGAACATTGCGGTGACAGACTTTTTTTCTGGAAGAAAGTAGAGACTCTCCTCTTTCTTTTGAGACATTTGGTGTTTATATCGTCATAGAACTAAATATTCTGTGGGTGTTGAAAGATATAGTTAAAAATGCTCATTGATTGATGGCAGTGGCTGAAGACTGTTCTAGAGAAACTCCGGCAGTTAATGAGTAAAGAGAAAGGATGGGAAAACAAACAAAGCATTTCTTTTTACGATCACTGGTTCTCAAATCATATCTAGGGGTCTGCAAAATGTGTTAACCACTTAAACTCTATATAGTTGACTGGAGTCCCACAGGGCTCTGTTATTGTGGGGAGAGCTTTTCCTGAAAATAGCCGATCGACATCTGCTATTTCCTGAGAGAGTTACCCCCACAAGTGGTTACATTTAGCATCTAACTCCATTATATACTTCGGCAATTTCGAAAATAAACATCAACGCGACGCAATGTATATTGAGCTTTTTATTTTTGTTTTTTACTTTTTAATGTTTAAATAATTTTGAAAGAATTTAACACCAATCTTCTCTTATAGGGTCTCTGGCACAAAATCTTTTCAGACGAGGATCTGCAACCAAATACATATCAGTTTGCTGGTCCTTGACATGAACAAGTTGGACAACCACTGTTTTTTTTTTAGATTGTTATTTTGGTACATACTGTCATAGATATATATAAACTCTAGATAGCTCACCCACGCTGTTGGCCAATGGAGAGCGACGTCGTTACGTGGCGGCCATCTTACCTCGGGCCACATAACATTGTGTCTATGGGGCATGTACTCTTAAATGACCATAACTTGCTCAATTTTCAACCGATTTTCAAACGGTTTGATTTGTTATAAACGTCAGAGACGTCCGCATACTTATATGCTTTTATACAACGTTCATATAAAAAAAAAATTAAGCAGATAAGCGTCCTGAATCATAGCCACGTTGACAACGTTTGTAATAAACCAACCCGTAAATCCGTCAAGATTTGAGCGAGTTATGACTGTTTCTGTTTGAGCTGCCATTGAACATACTGTACTGTAGCCCCGAAGTAAGATGGCTGCCGGGTGAACGACGTCAGAAACTCCGCCTTGAGCCATCTAGAGTTTATATATATCTATGCATACTGTAGCCCAATAGGCTCATATGGTCGTATCCATTTTGGAAATTATTCTTCCTACTTACTTCACATGTGTTACCAATGATACTAATTAAGGCTCCGTTCCATTCCAGGTTTTTAAACAGCTGGTGGATGGAAATGATGCTCGCACAAATGGAACCAAATGAACCCATAAGGATCCATTTGGTTCCATTTGTACACTCTCAGAGTTATGGAAATGAAGAATTTAAGGAACATTGTCAGCAGGGACGTGCACAGGGGCAGGGGCCGAAAATTTGAAATGATGTGCCACACCACATAATTTGGGTTTTATTTAAGGGGTGCCAGACACCATTTTGCGGGTGGTGGGGAGTGGGGACACAAGGTTATATACTTAAGTCAATCAGTAGGCCTACAAATCTACACTCAGTATTGAGCAAGATATGAACATTGATAAGATCATAGAAGAAAATATGATAGCCTAGATGCTTATTCAATCAGTACAAAGCTATAGGCCTAGTATTGAGCAAGATATTGCGCTTTACCAAACATTATCATCTTACATCATCGCGATACCAAAACATAACATCATATGCCGATTTGCTCAGTGACAGACAAAACAAACTTCATTCATTGTTAATGGCATTTTTACTGTTTGTCTAGGAAAGACAAACATTAAACCTGTATATAGAAGGGGCTAGCGCCCCTCAAAAAGGAGCACACTCATGTGCCCACTGTAGTTGCCTCACTGTTTTTAGTGCCCTAAACCCTGATCCCTGAGTCGTTTTGTTTGTGACTTGTGAGCGGCTGTGTGTGCACTCAACTGCATCAATGATCGAATGCCATGTGTTCAGCTTGTTTGGTTGATTGTGTGTTGCCCATTCATCAGCAGCATATTTTTGTCTTTGTGACTAAATGTAGCCTGGCTAGTGGCTACTACATTGGTGGTGTTGACCATGTTGCTACATTGTCCACATAACATTTGTGCAACAAGAGCCAATGCCAATATTCTATATTTAATATTAGAACTTTTTAAAGACAGATTAATTGTCAGCAATGCAGCTGCGGGCGCAATGGGGCATTATCACTGTGCTGCCTGCAGTGCAGAATGTAAGAAGATAACTTTCATATTATTGTGAAAGTTATCGTGAAATGGAGGATGTCATGTAAGAACACACTTTTGTTGGTTACAGACCAGGGTAAATATGAAGTTTTGCCCCAAAGTCTTGTTTAATATATTATTCTTATGTCCAGCGGTGGTGTGTTGTTTTTAAGCAACGTAACGGCAATGCACGTTGGACGGGTTTGAGGGGGCCAACGACGGAAGACCGTCGCTTCCTACTCCCGTCACTGATGGGAGGAGGAAGCGACTCCCGCCCGTCGTGGGCCCCCTCAAAACTATTGGGCCCCCTATGTTTACTATTGGGAGAAAAAATCAACTGCTGCGTAATTTGTGTAGCGGGGTAGCGAGCGAGAAGGGCGAGAGGGGAATTATTTCAACATAAAATGCTACATTTCAGTTCAGGACGGAGAGGGCACTTTTCTCTGACGGTCAAAACGGCAATTTATGGAAATTAAATGGAACCGAGCCTTAATTAGTATCATTGGTAACACCTGTGAAGGAAGTAGATAGAGTTATTTCCAAAATGGCGTATGTGCATAGAGCCTATTGGCATGTTTTTTGGTTGTTTGCTGTCAACATGTGATTATACAGTGATTTGTGTTTGCCACTTCAGTTAATACAATTTTGAGGAACTTTTTACTTTATTCAATACTTTATACTACGACTATCTCAGAGGAAAATATTGTGCTTTTTACTCCGCTACACTTTAGTCACTCATTCATTTATAGATTCCACAAAATACATATCTGATCTACAAGCGTGTAGATCATGTCTCGATGTGACATGTTGTGAGCTTGTAGATCATCTATATTCAAGAGATTTTGAGTAACTTTAAAGTTACTATACTTATATGTTGATGCCAATACTTTGTACGGTTGCTCATGTAACATTTTTAATGTAACTACTAACGGAGTATATTATTTTCTAGATTGTGGTATTGCTACTTTAGAAAACCAAATCGATCTGGTTCGGTATAGACAACAGAAGTCCTGACGTCACTCACTCATCCCCTGGTTCCCAGAATTTTTGTTTTCTCTATGGAGAATACATTGGGTTATAGAAAATCATCTCATATAGGCTAAGCATTGTGGTCCAAAAATAAACAAACTGTCTTTGCAATAATATCGGGGAGGTGTCTCTGTATAATTTATTATAGTCAGTCAGTCATACTTGTTACTAAAATGTAACTAATTCGGTGGCGGTAACATTAGTGTTTTCTTGCCGTCAGTTGATGCTTCACATCCATATGAGTGAAACCGCCAGAATCATTTATTATGGGAACACAGTTCTTATTTGACACGATATAAGAAAAAGTCTATGAGAATTCAGAATGGGGGGATAAACAAAAACGCAACCCAGTTAGGATGTGTAAATGACGTCAGACTCTACAGGTACAGTATGTGTCTTCATGTGTTGTCTAAATAATGCAATAGTATAAAATAATATCATTAGTAAGGACCTAATCCTCTCCCCACTGGCTGTGTGTTTGATTGCAGGCATGTTCCTGGCTGACATCATCGAAAAGTATTTTGTGTCACCGACCCTCTTCAGGGTCATCCGTCTTGCCCGAATTGGCAGAATTCTTCGTCTCATCAAGAGTGCAAAGGGCATTAGGACCCTGCTGTTCGCTCTGATGATGTCCCTTCCCGCCCTGTTCAACATTGGCCTGTTACTGTTCCTCGTCATGTTCATTTTCTCCATCTTCGGCATGTCGAACTTTGGCTACGTCAGATACGGTGCGGGAATCGACGACATGTACAACTTTGAGACGTTCGGCAACAGCATGATCTGCCTGTTCATGATCACCACTTCGGCCGGTTGGGACGGCCTCCTTCTACCAATCCTAAACTACCCTCCAGACTGTGACCTTAAACTCGAGAACGCAGGCACGCCCAATACGGGCGACTGCGGAAATCCGTCGGTGGGCATCTTCTTCTTCGTCATGTATATTATTATATCCTTTCTTGTTGTGGTCAACATGTACATCGCCATTATCTTAGAGAACTTTGGCGTGGCAACGGAGGAGAGCAGCGACCCGCTAAGCGAGGATGACTTTGAGACCTTCTATGAGGTCTGGGAGAAGTTTGACCCCGACGCGTCACAGTTCATCACTTACTCCAAGCTGTCGGACTTCGCCGACACGCTGGAGCACCCACTGCGCATTCCCAAGCCGAACACCATCGAGCTGATCGCCATGGACATGCCCATGGTGAGCGGCGACCGCATCCACTGCCTGGACATCCTGTTCGCCTTTACCAAGCGAGTGCTGGGCGACAGCGGCGAGCTGGACATGCTCCGCCAGCAGATGGAGGAGCGCTTCATCGCCGCCAACCCGTCCAAGGTGTCGTACGAGCCCATCACCACCACCCTCCGGCGCAAGCAGGAGGACGTCTTCGCCAAGATCATCCAGAGGGCGTACCGATCGCACCTGTCCAGGCGGGGCTTCAAGTGCAAGCGCAAGCCGATCAACAGCAAGGTGGAGAACGGCCAGACCAATCAGGAACAGGACAAGAAGGAGGGCACGCCCTCCACGGCGTCCCTGCCCTCGTACGACAGCGTCACCAAGCCCGACAAGGAGAAACAGGACGACAACAACGAGGGCAACAAAAAGGGCGGACGCAAGGAGAAGGGAAGAAACCAAAAAGACATCAGGGAATCAAAATGTTAAGAGTGTGTCGGAAGTAATAATCACAGTAATAACAATAAATTATTATAATAATGTAACTTCAAGCAAAGTGAGAGGAAAAAACCATCTAACCCACACAGATGTACAGATTATTTCATTTGCAAGTAAGAAAAGAATACTATTCAATACTTTTGTTTACAGACTTCATTCTTTTATTGATGCAGAGGGATAGCGGCGGCCCCCGCGGCCGGCGGCTTGAAGACACTTGAACTTGAGTAAAAACCAAACATAATCAGCGTACTGTGTGACATTGTTGCATCTAGACTGATCTTTACACAAAGGGAACGACAGACCGTCCGACAGACGGAATACTACGTAAAATGTCTGTGTCTGCCGAGTGGCAGACGGCTCACTTTTGCTGCTGGCTCTAACGGACGAGACAAGAGACTTTACACGCTTAGAGGCGCGAATGAGACGGACGCTAGCGACGAATCCACGGCGCGGTAACGGATTCTTATGCAAAACAGTGTTGAGACGGAAAAACGAGGAACGCTGCTTGATGTCTGAAGAATCATCGAAAAGCAGAGTTCAAAACGAGGGTTTTTTTTTCTGTGTCGTTTAGCGTTGAAACTAAACGACACACTCACTCTGTGTGAGCAAAACCCAAGAACGACTGGTGAGTGAAAGACAAACAAAAGACCCAGAGCAATGGAAGGGTTTTTTGGGTTTGTTTTGTTTGTTAATGCTAAAATATACTTGTATCTCCACTTAATTTGAGCGGCAAAAAAAAAAAAAGAAAAGTAAAAAAAAAAGAACAGAAAAAAATAAGAATCTTCAACATTTTGCCTCCACATGTCACTTAACTCTTCTAGTCATTTGATCTTTGTTATAACCGCATCAAAAGGCTTTTTCTACATGGGCTTTCACACCGATTGGTTAAGGGTCTGTTTATTAAAGGGTCAACTCGGGCCAAGGGCTTACATTTACTCAGAAAGATTTCCAAACAAATACATAAATAATTGTGCTTGTTCAATGCATAGAAATGACTTGCATGATGGCATGTTTTGATCAGAAATCTTGCATGAATAATCATAGTCCACAAGACACTAATACTCAGACCACAGTGGTGGCTCGACCAGGAGATCGAGACATTGTCAAAAATTGAACGTTAAGAGGTTAATTAAAGAGAAATGATATGGGGTTGATGATCTCAAAAACGGATCCTATTTTTCTCTCTAACACTTTTCAAATGTCAATAATCGTCGCCTCGATGGGGACGGAGTGTGGAAACTGTTCGGGATTGTAAAGTCTGGCTTATTTTCGACTGAGGAAGGCGTGGGCGCGCCACGTCGACACGTTGGCGCTTTGTTCAGTAGAGAATGCCATGGTTTTCTTTGTTTTGTTTATCTTGTCGAGCGACATCACGCCTCGCAAGACTTGAATCAGGCTCCTTAGAAACAGCAACATTGTGGAATGAGAGAAGGAAAGAATCCAAACACTTTTTTGCTGCTCTGGAGATATGTGTCAGATTAACGGGAATGGGTGTCTGTGTATTTGTGGGATGGTTTCAAAGAGTGGAGAATGGAATCACTGTAAATCAAAAGAAGAAGGTAGAAGAAGAAAAAAAATGCAAGAAGAAGAAGCTTATATTTATAATTTATATGCAACAACATAATTTATGTAATGTACCATACCACCTGCCTTTGGTTCTGTGAAAGAGGTTTTAATGTGACACAGGCATGGCAAGCTCCTTTTCCATTTCTAATGTTTCTCTGAGGATGGGTTAGACTTATGGAAGGGCTGAGAGGGCTTTTTAACCAGTTCAACGTTAATTTGTAACTTTATGGATAACATTCGACTTACTAATATGTTGCTTTTATCAAAAAATATTAACACCCTGTTCATTCGCTGATATGATTTCTTTTAAACAATTTGGCGGCTCATTTTAAACAGTGTTGTCAAATCTAGTTTGATGTGGGAACGGAGTCGTTCTCATGCTAGAAACTGCGTCTGTTACGGGTGTCTTCAGTTAGAGTCGCCGGTTTAGAGAGAGAGAGAAACAGAAACCTGTGAGTGGATAATAGAACATTGTGTGGAGAAGCCAAAGAGACCTGCCACGTTAAAGCCTGTTTTATACTCCGTAGTGGAACGGAGAGGCGCGGGCCGGACACAGCCCCGCCCCCAACAAGCAGATACTTGTAGGTCCGCTGTTGTTTCGGCGCGCGGCTCGGCCCACGCAACGGAGTACAAACAAAGCACTGAAACCCCTGCCCCCCGTTGTCCATGGAGTGGGATTGGGCAAAGTACGGCCCGCCCCATTCTGTCTTGTTTTTGTTAGTTTTTTTGCTGTCATCGTTAGACGGAGACGAGACCATAGAAATGTATGCAATGCTTGAAAAATTCACCCCTTTTTCTCAGGAGATAATATTATAGATGTATTATTATGAGCTCTGCAATGCAAGTGAATGTGATGAGAGTATTTATGAACAAAAAAAAGAACTGTTTGATTTATTTTCTGTTTTTGCCACGCTGATGGACAATGATGCCTGCCCCCCGGTCAGGGGGCCGTCTTTGTGCCCGCCCACCCCGGTCGTAGAGCTTCCTGCTTATGACGCTTACGAAAATAGGGCTAGAAGAAGCATCTCAGCGACACAAAACGGTAAAAAAAAAAACAACACTTCGCTGGCTTACGAAGGCGGGCGTTTGTTTGTACTGGTAGAGGATTACATTTTGTGGATTATGTCAATATCGACTCATTGGACCGAAGTCTGGTCTCGATTAAATTTCAATATTAAAAAAAACAACAGTAACATTGCCCCCCCTCCCCTCCCCCCCTCCCCACCCCAAACAGCAACCACAGATATTAGCAACCGCTGTGAGTGCCATGCTCGATGTGTAAAGGCCCCGCAGATGTTCCCGTAGATTTGACACGATGCGTGCTCTGAAAAGCAGTGTTATCCCAACCCTTAAAAAAAATCAGTATTTTCAAGAAATGTTGCCGCTGTGTCTCTCCTGCCACCCCGAGAGACACTAACGCTATACTTTAGTTTAGTTTAGACCGCTGCTCTCATCCATGGCCATGCTGAAACCAACCCCGCTTGGGGTTTTACTGAATGGCGAAAAATGGGCCAGTCGACAAGCTCGCCACGGCTCGCCGAACGCAAAGCGCAGTGAGCTTGTAGATCTGCGTTCATTTAGATTTGTTGAATCTTATTGATTTTTTTTAAGTATTACTTTTTCTTTTTTAATTCCTGTTTTTATGTTCAAAGATCTCTTTTTACATATAAAACAGAATTGAAAATAAAAATAAATAAAATGGGTGTCCTCACTACCCATTGGTCCGCGACCGACCCCCAGAAAGGGTCCGCGACCGACCACATTGTTTGGGAAACACTGCTCTCTCTGAAACCATATCTCATATTCTCATTGTGCATTTTTCTTCATATTTGCTATAATTATTAATACTGCATAACAAATACCAAATAACCACCAGAGCACTGGGTGCATCGTTACGTTATGGTACTGTGAGCCTACAAGCACCAACGCCAGAGCTTTTTGCACTTCCTGTTGTGCAGTGATGTCACTTCCTGTCTATGAACACCCCCCCCCCCCCCCCCCCTCATCCCTTCTTCTCGAGTTCTATTGGTCCAGTAGCTGCATGACGAGATCTCCAAACAGTGTGGGGCGTTGAACCTGAACCAAATAAAAACTCTGAATGATGAAAAAGCATAAAAAACTAACGCTACTGCCGTACCATTTTCTCTCCAAGACCAACCATGGATTACAGAAAAATGGAAGAAAAACAATTTACACACACATATAAACATCCATTTGGGAAAAAGTGAAAAAAAAGAAATAATTGTACAGTTCCGGCTATGTTGTATACGGCACAAAACGCTGAAGTTTAAGAATGGACTTTTTAAGAGATTATAAATAATGTAATATATAATTTTATTTTAACGGCATGCGTAGTTTTTTGTAAATACAGAATTACTTAAAAAACTACAGCTATTATTCTAATACTAAATATTCTTGACCATATAGAATGGCTTTCTCCAGCTGACACCCCTGGTCACGTGACCTTATCGTTAGAAAGAAAGGACTAGATTTTTTTTTTGAGTCACTTTTCACATAAGAGGGAAGTAAGCTAAAAGAATCTATTATTAAAGTGCAAAAGCTATATTTAAATCTATATAAAAATCAACACATCTACAAAGGGAGGGTATACTTACATATATTATATATATACATTTTAATTATATATATAAATATGTTTAGTATACGTTAGAAATAATGTCTTCAACTCAACTGCCCCCCCCCCTATTGTCCGCTTCTTGTATTCAAAAGGGAGACCCGGTAAAAATTTTAAAAAAAAACACAGACTGTAATTGATCATGTTTGTTTTGTTTGTGTGTTTTGTGCAATAAATGTTGAGAGTATGTCCAGAACTCTGGCCTGCCCCCCGCTGGCCACCAGCGTACCATGCATGGTGTTGTACTTGATGACTAGACTGCTTGCTGATTGCACTACCAGCACACCCTTTTATACACGTGTGTCTCTGCCATGAGGGTTTTCTGTTCTGACCATGTACATGTATGTCCCATGAGGCATTTATTTTGTAACCATGTCTGTCCCGTAAGATTTTATTTTGCAACAATGTATTTCCCATAAGGTTTTGTTTTGTAACGATGGTTTTATTATCTGACAATGTCTGTCCCATAAGGCTTTCATGTTTCGACGATGTCTTTCCCATAGGGTTTCCCCCACGTCTCACCACAACGTAAAAGGAAAACGTACAACCGATTTTAAGCCTAAATCTTTTTTCCCCTGTTTCATTTTTTATTTTATGTTTTTGTCCTGACGTGTGGAGATAAATAACATACAGAAACGCCTGTCTGCTTTCTGTGTATTTCTCTTCACGTCGATTAAACGCAAATCGACTCACTGGACGTCATCTTTTTATGGATGCGCGTGAGGTGACGTCGGCATTTTATCGACGCACGTCATCTTTTAGCGTTATGTTGACTTTTGGCGGAGTAATACGTGGAAGACGTGGGCTGTTTTGACACTTATTATTGACACATGTACACGTACAGACATGACACTTATTATTGACACATGTACACGTACAGACGTGAAACTTATTATTGACACATGTACACGTACAGACATGCGCATGCAGATAGACACGTGTTCACACCCACGCACACGCCCTCACACACGCACACACAGCCAGAGGCCGGTGTCAGTCGACGAGTGTCTCCATTTATTTCCCCTGTGTTGCAGATTGTTTTGACTTGTTTCAACTCTAGCCCTGTTTCATGTTTCCTACTCCCTATTTTTTCTCTGTTCTTTTCAATATGACATACCGGTATATCTAAATGATTATTCTTTTAAGGGTTAGACGTCGTCTTAAATCGAAGAGTTCTGTGAGTTTCTTTCTGGTGCAATATCTCTTCAAACGGCACGTGCCTTTGTAGCTTCCTATTTAGTCTGTCAATGAAAACCGGCAACGACGACCGCCCGTCTCTGAAATCCGATCGATTATCCCTGAAACCCGACGTGGGCGTGAATCAAAAATGGAACACGACAGAATAATCATGTATTGACTCAAATAAATAAATAAATACAATAAAATAAAACACCATTGAAAATGAAGCAGCTCTAGACTAGACTGACTGAACTAACATCCCGTAGAGCTCTCTGTGTGTGTTCTGCTTTTAAAGCCCGGCTGATACTTTACGGTACGGCAGCGTATGATGAGTCACCTCTTAATAGTAAGAGAGAACAGCTTGCCTTCTGGTTCACACTTCTGTATACATTTCCGATGTTTGATTTACATAATGGTTTATGTAGCCTTTCCTTTGTAGCATGACTGAGGTAAATTTGTTTTCTTTGCTGAAAATAGGCTAAATCGCAAAAAAAAAAGAAGGGAAAAAAAATGCCTTTTGACTGTCGTTATCTCTTGCCACTAAAAACAGTCAGAGAGAGAGAGAGAGAGAGAGAGAGAGGCCGATGTGTTGCACAAAACCTCATGGGATTATTAAAGTGAGAATCAGTGAAAGATTGTCTTCATTTGAGCACGAATCTATTTCCAAACAATAAAGCAGCCTTCCAGTTATGTGTGTCAGAGTGTGGCGTCATTTTTGGGGTGTTTAAAGATGAAAGCGATGTGTAATGTGATATGTTATTACATGTGTGGTGTACTCTGTGTTTAACCATGTAACCCAAGTCTGACATCATTTTCACGTCCTACCTAACCTGGGTCACGTGTTCCCCCCCCCTCCCCCATTCTGAATCCCCATAGACTTTTATAATATCGCAGCATCATCACATAAGAGAGCCGTGTTCCAAAAATAAACAAATCATCCTGGCATTTTGACTCATTTATGGATATGAAGAATCAACTGACGACGAGAAATCGCCAATGTCACCGTCGCCGAATTACGAATGACATAATTAAACAGACAGACTGTAACAAATATGAGTGACTGTCGTAAACGATACAGAGACACCTCCCCGGCAATGTCTTTAGTTTTTATGTTTGTTTTGTAAACGCATTGACAATGAAGGGAACATTTACGTCATAATGTGCCTCATTACGTCATATTGTCTCTGTATTATTAATGGCGTTTGCCGTTTGCTTTACATCACCTAATCAACATGAATTATACTTTAATATATTAGCGCCCCTCACTTCACACGGGTGAATTTTTTGGACCACAATTCTTATATGAGGCGATTCTAAGATGACCCAATGTTATTCTCCATAGAGAAATTACTTCCGTGAACCAGAGGATGAACGTCAGGACTTCTGTTCTCTATGGGTAGCATAGTTAGGGTCACCAGTTGATGATTAATTGTTGTTTTGGCATTTGGAATATCTAAATTACATTACTGTTTGCCTTTTTAGGCTTTATAAACACAAATAGCACAGGGAAGATATGCCATTGACTGAAATACAATGACAATGACCGGTATACCTATGGCTAACACAGGCTTAATGATCGTATACTTATGGCTAACACAGGCCATGTCTTTTTTGTATTATTATACATCATTATCCCACGATTTTTGTAACCCATTTGTTTTCACCCAGTGTCAATTGTCTAATGTAATCCTGGGAGCTACACTCCCTCTGCCAACCTGGGGAGAGCAACGGACTGACCGCATGCTTCCTTCAATGCATGAGGAGTCCAAGCTGCTTCTTTTCACCTGACAGGGGGGAGTTTCCTCGGTCGGACGTAGCGTGTGGAAGGAACACGTTATTCCAACTAGTTCCTTTCCCCTCCATCAGCCGCCCCGGCTGGTCAGGGGGAGGCAATATAGAGACCAGGATTACTGCATGTTTTTACCAACCCTAGGGGACACGGGGAGAACATGCCATCTCCACACAGAAAGGCCCTTTCGGATACCCATCGGGCACCGATGACGTGAAGGAGAGAACACGCCCCATGTCAACACAGGCCATGTCATGATTTTATACTTTCATTTCTTTATTTTCCAAAATTGCGGAAATAGCCAGTGTACAATCTGAAAACACGTCACATGTCGTGACACATTGTGAGCTTGTAGATCGGCTATTTTAGCACATGAATTCACACAGATGAATGGAAACGATGATTATGCAAAAAAATATATATAGGCTATATATTGTGATTATCTCAAATATCAGGCTATGATGTACTAATAGAACTTTTGACAGGCCTAGGCTAACTCTCCTAGAAAGAAGGCAAAGTCAGGAGGTTCCCAAACGTTCCTGGTCGCGACCAAACTAGAGAACATAGCAGATCTAAAGAGCGATTAGACCGGGACCAAACTAGTGAACATAGCAGATCTAAGAAGTGCCGCGTTGCGAGCTTGTAGATCACTATTAATTCATATATAATAGTGATGCATGATATAATCGGTAACATATCGAAATCGGCCATCGGTATCGGATCGGTCTCAAAATAATACAGATTATTTTCACTGATATTGATTAATGTTACCGTCCGTCAATCGCTTTTGTTTTGTGTATTACGCATCATAATCTGTATAATATCGGAATTGGTCAGAATCGGTATCGGCAGATATGACGCTGCAAATAATCGTAGATCGGATATCGGACATAATTTCATAATCGTGCACCCATAATATATATGACTTTCACCGAGTGTGCGACGCGACGATGTCTCGTATTTGCCAGCTATTCCCAACGATGTGTCGCAAGATAAATCTACGATGTTCAATTCAACCACATTAAGCTCTTCTTCTTTGTTCATGCTTTGATGACATAATTCTGTCTTCTTCTTCTCTGGTTGCTTTATTGACTGTGGGGGGGGGGGGGGGGGGGGTCTGTGTGTGTGTGTGTGTGTGTGTGCGTGTGCGTGTGCGTGTGCGAGTGCGTGCGTGTGCGTGCGTGCGTGCGTGCGTGCGGTGGGGTGTGTCATGATGCAGCAGCAACTGAGACTACTTCAGAGGAAGCAGGTGCGTGCGTGCGCCTGTGTGTGTGTGTGTGTGTGTGTGTGTGTGTGTGTGTGTGTGTGTGTGTGTGTGTGTGTGTGTGTGTGTGTGTGTGTGTGTGTGTGTGTGTGTGTGTGTGTGTGTGTGCGAGAGAGAGAGGGAGGGAGGGTGGGGCTAGAGCACACAGACAGTGCTGCAGTGCAGATAGATGAATGCAGTGGCCTCGCGCTGACTCAGCACCACGGACAGCTCCCCATAGGCTGCTGCTACAGCCAACCCACTGCACGTACACACGCACGCACGCCACAGCCAACCCACGCACGGCAAATCTACAAGCTCACGTCGATCGACAAGGCACCGCCTCCCAGGCCTGGCGCCCTGTTACATGAGCTTGTAGATCGTATATCTACCATGATAGCAGGGCAGGAGCGTCACATCAATACGACAAAGCTAAACCACTTTATGGTGCGTTCGCAGCGTTCACACAGGCATATGCAAATGCAAAGATTCAGTCTACCATTCATTGTCAATGGACAGAGACGCACACACGCACAGCAGGCTGGGAGGGGGACCTGAAACAAGACATAGAATAGTAGACAGACATAAACAAAATATTATTATTATTTAAGGGACCAAGCCCGAAGGGACTTATGGTCCGTTATTGTATTTGTCCGTTTTTTTCTTCTCCTTCTTGTTCTTGTTCTTCTACAAAAATAGCAGTCAGGCTGAAATAAATTCTCTACTACTATGACGGCTAACGGTCAGGATGGCCGTGTTTTTCGTGCGATTTGATTGGCCATTCTCTCCCCCACTCGTCTAATGATCTTCACACCTCCCTGCACCCGTTGACGGCTTGCCATTGTATTCTAAATGTTACATTCCAACTAATTCAAGGCAGCAGTTTCAACTGACAGGACAACTCAAGTTATTTTTTATTTTTCATTTCAGTTTACCAAACTATAATTATAGTGACGATGTGAGCGCTATATTGAATACCCTTGCGCAAGCAAACACTGTCCGACTTTGTATTGAGACAATAAAATAGGCTACCACACGTTATTGTAACAGCCAGAGCCAGGAACATTGCTCAGAGTCAGACGAAATACGACATTAGAGTTATATATTGTCATTTTCCGCGTTGGAATGATTCATGTCATTGATGTCATTTTTACACTGTTCGTTTAGCGTGCCCTCCGAAAAATAAAGTCACAAACAATGTCTGTTTATTTCTCCCAAAAAAGTTTGGGAGCGGATAAAACACTGTCCGACTTTGTTTTACCTTTGGGTAGGTTTTTGGGAAGGCTAAGCCTTGCCTAGCCTTACAGACCCGCTGCCTATGATCGATGTAATTTATATATATTTGATTGATTGTGCCAGCAGAGAGGTCCGTAGCAGAAGTTTTATAGCAGCACGGTTTATATATACACCAAGTCATGTGACGCATCACCGCCACAAATAGTGCTACAGCGTTATCTAAAATGCACTTCCGCATACCTCACCGGCAGTTACTTGGATCCATGAACATATTTCTCTCCCTCTCTGCGAAAGTTTACAGGCAAAGAAGGACGGACAGAACTGTTATCTTTTCACTGACAAAACATTTAGAGGTTCGGGACGTCTATCGGGTTGGACTGATTTCAAACACTGTCATTTTTATTTGGAATCGCGCATCGGCAAGCATTCTCGCTCCAAGGAAAGGAAATGTCGGTCGGGTCAAACAGACCATGTTATAAACTTTATTAGTCCAGGATAATTGATTTATTTTTATCATCACCACCTTACATAATTATGCTATAAAGATGGCGTGTATATTCAACATTTATTTATATCTATTGAGCTATGTGCTTGGTGGAAACAATACGCCAGTCAGTCAACACACCATATTTCACCATATATATTTTTTCCGTTTCGGGAAAAATAAAGTCAGACATTGTTATTTCTGCAAACCGCATATAACAAATATAACCTCTAAAACAACATTTAGTCTATGCTGTGAGTGTGAGTACATTCGTAATGTAAGTTTGCCTACATGTGGCAGTTGAAATGCAAATGAACCATTGGCTTGAACAATGCCGTCTCCAGCTGTCGGGAGGTGTGAAACTTCACTGCTTGCGGGGGGAGAAAGGGTGAGGACGGTCAATGTGACCGAAAAAGTTCAGTCATAGTAGGTATAAGCATGTCTAAAATCATATTTACAAAACGTTTCAGATGAAAAAAAAACAGAGATGATTTGAATCGAACATTTAGAAAAAGTCATGCAAGGGGAACTTTCTCAGGACTTCATGGGCAAAGAAAATCCACTTCAAAATGTAAAAATCGGTCAGAAAGACCGCTCCGACGTGCTAGTGTTAACCGTGCAGTCGGTTTTCACAAAACTTAACAATATGGTAGAGGGCTATGCCAAACGGTGAGGAGGCGAAGCCCACGACCGTTGGCCGTGGTGCTATAGCACTCAATTGAAAATGCAAACTTTGAACAGTCATATCTCATGAACCGTTTGAGCATCAGCAATACAACTTCGATACACGTATGTGTCTCCTCATACCAAACAACTTTCGTGTTCTGACTTTTGACCTCTGACCTTTAGATCACCCACCATTTAGAATTAGGGATGTGCCAATGAGACATTTTGGCCGATATCGATATCCGATATAATAATCTGATATTACCAATGTCGATATGATCTCATTCTGTATTGAAAAATTATAATAATTTTGTCCATTCTGAAAAATACATGTAACAGGGTATCTGCACTGCAGGCTTAGGCAAGTCAGATTTAACTTAAATGCCTTCATATTTAATATTGTGAGCTTGTAGATCTGTTCAAGCTGTTACTTTGGGATTGTTTATCTGTAAAGACAGACCGATTAATCGAACCGATGCCGATTAATATAAAAACAACTAAAATCATGTGTTGATCTGTTCAAGCTGTTACTTTGGGCTTGTTTATCTGTAAAGACAGACCGATTAATCGAACCGATGCCGATTAATATAAAAACAACTAAAATCATGTGTTTGCCAATTAATCTCCCATCACTATTTAGAATGATATGAAAAACAGGTCAAATCTCCCGGATCTTTGATCAAAATGCACGGAAATTGCTACAGTAGGCCTACATGTGAACGTTGGACCTATGGACCAAAGATCTGGAGTACATTTGTACGTGAAAAAATAAAGCTTTTATGAGCCAACGAAAATTGCAGTTTTATGAAAATTCTTCTGCCCCCAATACATACATGCAGCGTCACATGTTTATGAAACATTACAGTATGGTAGAGGATCATGCCAAAATAGCACTGAAACCTTTGAACAGGCATAACTCATGCCTCGTTTGACCAAAAGCCATTTCACTTGTTTCCACATGTGCCTTGACTCATGGGGAACACATCTGTCACTTTGACCAGTAAGCTCCGCCCTCAGATTTTCCGCCATTCTGAGCTGTTTGACAAATACCTCATTTTCTGCCAGGAGTTTTGAGCAATTCTCGTGAAATCTTTTACACACAATCCATGGACCATTATCTGAAATCCCAGTAGAAGAGAAGTTTGTCTGTGAAAATGTGTACAAAAAATATAGTCAATAAAAAATAGACAATTAATCATATACAAGTTTATGGATAATCTGACAGATTCATTTACTGATAGTGTTAAACTGGCGGTGCTGTCGGTAGCACTGTCGCCTCACAGCTAGAAGGTCCTGGGTTCGATTCCCGCCGGGGACGCTTTGGGCGCTGGGGGCGTGTTCTCTCCTCCGCGTCATCATCAGTGCCCATACTCTGGGTGGGGTTGGCAAAGTCAGGATATGATTTTAGGACCCAGAAGCGGACGGAAACAGGTTGAAGGTTAAACAGAGTTTTAATTGTAATTCAGCAGTCCAACAGCAAGTCCATGAACAGAATCCACAAAAAACCCTGGCAAACAAATCCAATATCCGGCAGGCAAAAGGAAGGTCAGAATCCAGGCAGGTGGTCAAAAAACAAAAGCTAAATGCAGGCAAACTGGTGGGACTGGGGGCAGAGGAGCAGAGAGCACAAGGACACAGGGATATAATCTGGCAGAGAACAAAGAGACAAGCAGGGTTTAAGTAGACCGAGTGTGACAAACGAACAGAGTGCAGGTGTAAAGCTCCACTCTGACTGGCTGATTGGGAGTGAGCAGATGAGTGGGAGTGACGGCACTGGAATGACAAGAAGTGACAATTAGTCAGGGCAGAAGCACTTGAAGTAGTCACACCCACAGGCAGACCCAGACCCAAGACTCAGACTGTATTCCTGACACATTCTGTGTGGAGTTTGCATGTTCTCCCTGTGTCCCCTATAAGTACCCTCACAAAAACCATGCAGTAATCCTGGTCTCTATACTGCCTCCCCCCTGGTCAGCCTGATGGAGGGGAAAGGAACCCGGGAAACTCCTCTGTGTCAGGTGCTGCTCTCTCTGTCACCATCTGGTGGTGGTGGTGGTGGTGAGGACCCAAATGCAGGACAGCAAGGCAGAATAGAGTTCAAAACCCATCTTGGGAATTTAATAAACAATAGAACAGAAATCACAAATAACTGAGCATTTTTTTATTCGAATCTACGGTACGTCTAAAGGGACGTCTAAGAATGGGTAAAAAAACGACGTCTATTCTTAGATTAGTTGAAACAAGTTGCATGTTCTCCCCGTGTCCCCTAGGGACCTCACACAAAAATGCAGTAATCCTAGTCTCTAAACTGCCTCCCCCTGGTCAGATGGGGCGCCTGATGGAGGGGAAAGGAACTGGTTGGAATAACGTGTTCCTTCCATGCGCTACGTCCAACCAGGGAAACTCCCCCCTGCCAGGTGTAAAGGAGCGACTTGGACACTCATGCATGAAGGAAGCATGAGTTCAAGTCCGTTGCTCTCCCCAGGTTGGCGGAGGGTGTGTAGAGCCTATATCACATTAGATAATTGACACAGGGGTGGAAAAAATGGGTTACAAAATCGTGGGATAAAATTAAAAAAGGACACAAAAAAAGAAGGAAGCATGAGCTCAGTCCAGGGCTCTCCCCTGGTTGGCAGAGGGAGAGTAGAGGATTACAAATTAGGCATGGGTTACAAAAATTATGGTATAAAACATTTGTAAGAAACGATATTAATAATAGGTAATTGGTTAAATGTTGAATAAGCACCACTCCTCCACCAAGTCCAAGATGTAGGCAACTTGGACATCAAATCGAAATAAAATATTTCTAATGTTTTTGTTTCTATTTCAATTGTATTTGAACCTGTACAGCTAGTCCTGGTCATTTTAAATGTGCTTTATAAATACATTTTGTGTTGAGTTGAGTTGAGTTGAGTTGAGTTGAGTTGAGTTGAGATGCAGTACAGTGATTGCGACCGAAGGTCACAGTTAACTATGGAATCGTGCATTTCCCGTCAGTGTGTTGGTCGGGCACCTATGGTGCCCAGGTCTCGTGACATCATCAGTGATGTTGATGTGGAGACCCTGATGTCATAGAAAATGCGACCTGCTGTCGCAGTTAAGCTGCCCTGATGTAATCAATATTGGCCACCACTCTACATCTAACCTCAAACCCTTAGATCTCCATATATGGATATATGTCAGAACCTGTTCTGACATATATTGATCCTTCCCCATCCATCCTTCCTCTTCGATGTCTACCTTTTGACTTACCTGTCCATTCAAATTTCAAACTCTAGACGGTCCTGCCCCAAAGTTATTAGTGCAGCCGCGCCCGGCAGCCGGCGAAAACTAGAGTTCTCAACATGCCCAAAAATTAAGGCCCGGCCCTACCTGGGCCCTCATCAAACCCTGTACACTCAAGAGAATGTCCCTGCTACCACCCTTAGATCTCCATATACTGTATGGAGCTGACCTGTTCTGACATTCCATATGTTGATCTGACCTCATCAAACCCTGTACATATGTTGATCTGACCTCATCAAACCCTGTACACTCAAGACCTGCTCCTTATATGGCCAGTACATAATTCATTCCATGTTGATCTGACCCCCCATGCCAAAGCACCAGCGCTCGCCGTCTGCCGTCAACGAGGCCGATGCGTGCACGCGACCTTGCCCTTTAGGGCGAGGTTGCTTCTCGCCCTCAGGCGTCTTACTGGTCTACTGCAGCGCAGTGGTCATTGTATGGGGTCTATAGATGCAGTACAATGGTATATACCATTCTATCTATAGTGGTAGAGTGTGTATCAAGCACCTAAAGCATTCATATTAACAGTTTGAAATGTGTATTGGAAATGTGTATTGGTAAAGGTCCCAATTCCGCCTATTGATTTGCCTACATTTTAGCATTTATTTGAGTGTTAATGTTCCTGTTATGTCCATCTCCCTCAATGCCTCATGTCAAAATGGAATAATGGGACATTTGTCTCAAAATAAAGTATAGTTAAGACCTTATGTAGATTTTACATTCACTGTTTTGCATTTGTGGAAATTCATTATAGCAACCGATATGCCAGAATATACCGGAACATGTGTCAATATTTCAAGTGGGGAACATTAAGTTTTACTATAGGCCTACATCTTGAAGATTGTAAAAATGCAAATGTTAGAAAAAAATCACACCCGGATGAACAGGGTGAACATAGCAACCATGCTCATCTTTTCTGCACTAACAAAGCCAGTTGTAGGAGTGGTAATGAAATCACACCCGGATGAACATAGCAACCATGCTCATTTTTTCTGCACTAACAAAGCCAGTTGTAGGAGTGGTTTACACCACTCAAGAAATCACTAATTGTTTCTGCACTAACAAAGCCAGTTGTAGGAATGGTAATGAATCACACCCGGATGAACAGGGTGAACATAGCAACCATGCTCATTTTCTGCACTAACAAAGCCAGTTGTAGGAGTGGTTTACACCACTCCTACAAATGTGTTTGTGTTTTTATGCACTACACATGATGGAACCATCTTCATATCAATCAATCCATCATGCAAAGACAAACATATAATGGGTTGAATGGTTTCTGTCGGATGTGTAGTTATCTTTCACAACCGAAGATGCAGATAAGGGACAACAATTAGCTCTGGGAACATCAAAATGCATTAAATGATACGTAACTTGCGGAGTTAGTTCAGTCAGATATACTCGAGCGGTTTCAATCCGTATACATATACTCAAGGGGTTAATATGCTGCATTACCATGTGGGTGTATTCAGTGTGTGCAAGACCCACATGTCATTCGCTGATGTGGCAGTCAGCTGACCAATTGGGCGGGCTACTTAAAGCTCACTAGACTGCATGCTCTTCCTGCCTTCCTTCTGCTTATGGTTCCTGGTTGTCGTTATGTGATGTTTGCTCCCACCACCACCCCAGCACCACCGGTGGGCTCTGTTATTTATGTTCCCCATGGGGTTTTTATTGTATATCTATCTCCCTGCTCTTAATGTTTAATGATGGTGTTTGATTGTGCCGAGCAGGGAGAAAAATGTAGCAGAGCCGAACGCCAAGATAAAATATTATATGCACACTTGTATTCTCATTCTATAATAAATATTGGTTAAATCTATTTGTGAGTTATCTGACTGAACTAGACACCTTAAAGTTTATAAAAAGGAAGGTTATAAAAATATATATCTTTCGGGTAGGTGAATTGACCCCTTCCTACCAGACTCTTCGTGCGACCGAGACGAGTCAACTCTTCACTCGCCTCGGTATTGGCTTTCTTTTCAGCATCGCGGCCGCCTTGGCTTTATTTTAGTTTTTCTTCTTGAATTCCTTCATGGGCGCGGCAGGGCGCCCACAGCATCTGGGCCTCAGTGCATTGCACCGGTTGCATCGTCGATATTCACGCCTGTGCCTGCATGATAACTATACATAGAGTTAGTACTGTATGTAAAACCTGGATTATAAATATACATAGAGGTCTTCCCTCTGGCCTGCTTCCATCCATCACAGTGAGGTGGGCTGTACATTAACTAGGACACTGGCTATGGCTATACAGTATGTCTACTTTGTTGGCTGCTGTGTGTGTGCGTGCGTGCGTGCGTGCGTGCGTGCGTGCGTGCGTGCGTGCGTGCGTGTAGTAAACTTTTAGAAATTAACCTTGCGAGGACCATGTTTTATGGTTTACACATATTACATTTAGGCTTTATTTGTACTTGTGTCACACACCCAACATAACAGATCTACAAGTGTATGCGCTGTGAGCTTTTTGTAGATCTGCTATTTTGGGTGCACGACACCGGCTCACAATTACCCTAGGGATACACAGAGGTACTACAAGGTGGTACGTGTCCCCCTAGGGGTACACAGAGGTATTACATGGGGGTACGTGTTCCCCTAGGGGTACACAGAGGTACTACATGGGGTACGTGTAGCCATAGGGGTACACAGATGTACTGTACCCCTAGGCGTACACAGAGGTTCTACATGGGGGTACGTGTCCCCCTAGGGGTACACAGAGGTACTACATGGGGGTACGTGTCCCCCTAGGGGTACACAGAGGTACTACATGGGGGTACGTGTCCCCCTAGGGGTACACAGAGGTACTACATGGGGGTACGTGTATTACTACATGGGGGTACGTGTCCCCCATAGGGGTACACAGATGTACTACAGGGAGTACGTGTCCCCCTAGGGGTACACAGACATACTACAGGGGGTACGTGTCCCCCTAGGGGAACACAGAGGTACTACATGGGGGTACGTGTAAGGTACTACATGGGGGTACGTGTATTACTACATGGAGGTATGTGTCCCCCTAGGGGTGCACAGATGTACTACAGGGAGTATGTGTCCCCCTAGGGGTACACAGAGGTACTACATGGAAGTACGTGTCCCCCTAGGGGTACACAGACGTACTACAGGGAGTACGTGTCCCCTTAGGGGTACACCGACGTACTACATGGGGGTACGTGTCCCCCTAGGGGTACACAGAGGTAGGCCTACTGCAGAAGTGGGGGGGAAATGGACACAGTTTAAAGTAAATGTGGTGCAGGATGCTCTAATTTCAAGTCTTTCACTCCATTTCTTATTTGTAATGTTATATTCTTCAATATATTCTTCAAAAGGTTAGTTATTGTTCATTCGTAGCATCGGATGGAAACCTTATATGTCCAAAACGTGTTATGAGGTTTCTGCCTGACATCCTAAAACATAAAAAAAACCAGCAGATATCAGCTATTTCTGTCGAATAGAGTTGACGGAGAGGGAAAAATCTGACAGTGTACAAATGGTACCAAATGGACCCATAAAGGTCTGTAACTCTGAGAGTGTACACATGGAACCAAATGGACCCTTACAGGTATGTAACTCTGAGAGTGTACAAATGTTGCCAAAATGGACTCTTACGGGTCTGTGACTCTAAGTGTGCACATGGAACCAAATGGACCCTTACAGGTCTGTACCTCTGAGAGTGTACAAATGGAACCCTATGTGTCTGCAACTCTGAGGGTGTACCGGTACATCATGGAACTATAACTAAAGTTAACTAACTAATTTGGTTCCATGTGTACACTCTCAGAATTTAATTAACACTACAGTCTATTGGGGTGCCAGAGATAGATCAAAATAGCATAAAATGGGGGCCCGTGGTCCTAATACATAAACTGGGGGTCCTTGAAATAAAAATGGAGAATCACTGCTATCAACATCTTCTCATAATGATTTGAGGCTCCCTGGCATATCTTTTCAAATGGGGGTCTGTGGGCTAAGGCTAACATATGTGACCATTTGGGGGTCCTTGACGTGAAGCAGTTTGAGGAGTAGGTTGGTTCAGAACAGTACAGCCTGTCCTAAACAACATGCAGCTATCTGCCACCATCTACTGGTCACCTTTAATAGTTCATCACACTAAACAACACGCAGCTATCTGCCACCATCTACTGGTCAACTTGCTCAACTACAATAGTTTTCATTTTGTTGACATAAAATACCATATTTAGTCGACTAAAGTCCCATTCGCATTGGATTAGTATTACTACAGCGGTGCCCGTTGGGCACTGCCACTGGCCTACTTGGAACGATGCAAGTTGGAAATGCATGCCCCACCCAGATATTATGCATTGGAGCCTCTACAGTGGTGTCCGTTGGGGACTGGCCTACTTGGAACGATGCAAGTTAGAAATGCATGCCCCACCCAGATATTATGTCTGTGCCCATATGGAGTTCTTTGTCAGGCATGCCCAAATATGGAGACTATACAGACGTCAGAATGTTGTCAGAACAGGCCAGCTCCATATATAGACCCTGGGCAGGAGCCCTGTCCAGAGCCCGGGCAGAGGCCGTTTTGGGGCGGTTCTGGACAACCGTGGGTCCGACCGACTCGACACCAGGCACTGCACTCCCTGTGGTGGTGTGGAACGCATGAATTTGGGGCGAACGTTTCTCGAGTTACGTGGATTACACACAGACAGACAGAGACTTGGTGCATTTATTAGATAGATGTAGGGACCCCAGGTAATTTAGAAATTACCCCCTGACTTCTGTGTTTTTTGTGGCGCACTGGATAAGCAACGTCTGTTTGACTTGAAATGATGGACATCATCCATTACTGTGGGTGTGGGAGAGTGCAATCATCCAATCCACTAAAGCAACTCAAGGGTTGAATACCAACTCATTTTGTTTTGGCAAATGTTTTGGAGTCACTACCCACACTTTTATCTGTACTGCTCATTACACGAATGTCTGGTTACAACAAGCTGTACCTTGTAAAGGTGACTAATCAACAAAAAACGTTGTGAAATACAATACTAATTGGTATTATCAAAGGGGAGAAATAAGTTAAGTTAAGTCTCCAAATGTTGTGCTCTGAACTGGGCTGACACATACGAACACTAGAGGGAGCCCATGCCAATACATCATCTACAGCACTGCTACAAGGGCCCTTTGTGGATGGACTTTTAACTCGATATAATTTAACTTTCTAAACTACCTTTAGTTTTAGCCTGATATTATACTTAGCTGGTTGCTCGATTGATCTATAAGCTTGTCGTGAGCTTGCAGATCTGCGTGACACAAATCAGATCAAATACTTAAAGACGCTATATTAACTGACCATTCACTGTAACTCTTCATTAACTGACCATTCACTGTAAGGACTCTTCCTTAAAGGTGAATACCTATAATCTTCAACATTGAACTATGTCATAAATATACCTTAGAGTTGTTGTGTGGAAATAATAAAAAATTCCCCCCTTCCGTTTACCCTAGAACTGGAGTTCTACAACTTGGGGTCATGTGATCAGTGACATCACGTCGGTGTAAATAGACACCTCATTGGCCGTTGCAGTTCATTGTAGCCATGTGTGTCCATGCAGCGTAAGGACGAAGTCAAGCGGAAGTGCGGAAGGACAGGCACTCAAGTGACTACTGGCCAATCACAGCACGTCTTTTCCGGGATCAATGCAATCCAAATTAGCGTTATTGGCATGAGAAAACAAACGTTTACATTTCCTGTCTGATTGGCCTAGACTAGAGAACATCCCATTCTGTGACGCACGCGGAGGCTTTGCAAGCTCTCGAGATACACACACAGACACGTAACTAGATGTCAGTGGGCCCTGACGCAGGCTGATTATTATTTCCACACTGGCACACAACAACTCTGAAGGTATATTATGACATAGTTCAATGTTGAAAATAAGTTGTATTCCCCTTTAATGGAACTTTTACTTTTGTACTTTTACTCAAGTAATTTTTGATTACCAGACTTTAACGTGTAACAAAGTGTTTCTGCATTGCAATATTGATACTTTTGACTACTTTTGCACCATTACAAACCACTAACACACATAAAATACACATTGAATTTTAAAGATGGAACTGAGAGTTGGCTGAACGGCAATGTCTCCACTGACCGAGTGAACATATCTGGATACACATGTTTCAGGAAAGATAGAACCACCGGTAAAGTAGGGGGTGGTGTTCTAATCTATATTAGGGAATGTATTAAATGTGTAGAGCTTGCACTGGTTGTAAACGTGGAGTGTTTGGGACTCAACGTAATACTTTCTCCCAACATGAATTTTAACATAGTTGTACTGTATAATCCTCCATCTCATGATGCTGATTTTTACAATGAACTGAAAAGTCTTCTCTCTGCTCAGTGCTTGCGATAAATATAATGAGACCAAGGTCCAGGCACCTTGGCCGGTAGTCCGAGTCTGGCAGTGTGCCGCGGGTTCGACTCCCGATCCCGACAGCCTTTACTGCATGTCACTCCCCCATCTCTCTCCCCCATTTGGTAAATGGTAAATGGTAAATGGTGCATTTATATAGCGCCTTTATCCAAGGCGCTTTACATAGATTGTGCATTACATTCACCCATTCACACACACATTCATACACCGATTGCGGCGGAAGCCATGCAAGGTACCAACCAGCACATCGGGAGCAATTTGGGGTTCAGTGTCTTGCCCAAGGACACTTCGACATGTAGACAGGAGGAGCCAGGATTCGAACCGCCGACCCATGGATCATTGGACGACCTGCTCTACCTCCTGAGCCACAGTCGCCCTGTCCTGTCAGCCTACTGTCTGTCCCTCTATAAAAAATATAAAATAAAGGCGAAAGCCGCAAAAAAAAAACATACAAAAAGAAGTCTGTAGAGGAATTGTCCAGTAACTTTAGATCCACTGAGTCACCCCACGAGGAGACTGACAATTCCCATTCAGATGATTTCCGAATCAAAGAGGTATCCAGCGATGCCTGGGGTCGGTACTTGGACCGCTGCTGTTCACCATGTACATTAATGATCTTCCAAATACTGATAGATGACACTGTCATCTATATGTCTGCTAAAACAGCCAGCATGGCAGCTGCGCAGCTGACACAGGAATTGGAGAACATCTCAAACTGGCTAGAGTCGTCACAATTAACTTCAATGTGTATCTCTATCCGCAGCAGGCCTGCTGCGGACACCTTTGAGGTACGCATCAAAAATGAAACTCTTGCTGAAATGAGTGCAAGTAAAATACTTAGGAATAATCTTGGATAAAAACTTAAAATTTGAAAAACAGGTAAAGCATATATGCAAGAAGGTTAAACCAAATCTAAATTGTTTTCGTCATATTAGAAGGGAATTATCAACTAAAACTGCACAGCTGTACATGCATGCTATGATTTTCTCACACCTAGCATACAGCATTACAACATGGTCACAATCCTCTCAAACCGTCTTAAAACCAATAACATCAATATACAAACAGGCTATAAAAATCATGGATCAAAAACCAATGAGATGGCACCTCTGTGGTATCTTTAAAAAACACAACCTTTTTACGTTAGAAAATGTTGTGTTTTTTTCTACTATTAAATTGGTTTTTAAATGTTTACATGGTCATGTTTCACCTTTGTTCTCTGGACTGGTTGATAGACTTCCGAGCTCTGGTAGAGCAACCACACGAGCCTCAACAAGTGGTAACTGTACTGTTCCCAGGTGTAACAACTCATTCTGACAGTCTGCCTTCTCAGTAAAGGGAGCAAACCTATGGAACTCTTTGCCTACGGTTCTAAAACTAGAGTCGGATGGTAACGTGTTCTACAGAGGACTCAAACTATGGTTGAAATCAAATCAACTGTGTTCACATGTATAGCTTGACTGGTTACTAGAGTGATTATGTTTACTTGTGTATTTGAGATTATGTAATGGGTATTGTAATTTTGCTATATTATTAGAATGTATAATTTTTTGTATTTGATTGGGTGTTTTTTAAGTGTCACTGTATTTTTTAGAAAAGTCTCCTGTGGACAAGTGGTGAAAATTAGCACATGTGCTAACACACTGTAAACGATGCATCTACAATTGGTACAACTGTGCAATGAGCAATGCAATTGTTATGTCCATATCAAATAAATAAACATAAACATAAAGAAAGAGGGTGAAAGAGTGTTTGGTATAGTGTCTTTATTCCAGTCCTTTTTGAGGTAGACTAAATAACAATTTCAAGAATTCTCAACATTTGCTTCTTTTTATAACCAAGGTGAAATGAACACGAAATCCATGTCTTCAAAGATGAGGTAGAAATGGTTACAGAGGAAAAAGTACACGCTAATAATAAGCACAGTAAAAACGACTGAAATTACAAAGATAACATTGAAATCCCACATTTTGTTGGACAAATTCAACTCCGGTTGGGTCTGTGATTTTTATTTATTTTACTTAAGTGAATCTCATTCATTATTATGGCATATAATGTCATGGAACTGTGACATGAAATAAGCCAGCTAGTATTATTCACACTTTACTGGTAACATGTACTGTAGTACGTAAGTAGGTCGGAGTGGCTTATACGCTGACACCACGCTAGACAGGAACGCCCAAAAACGTCACATCCGGGGTAAGAATTTACCCCGGAATTTTCTATGGCTGCCAATGCAACTTGGTCCAATCCTTAATCACATACGGACAAACATCTATGCCGATGCTATCTAACTTGCGGAGGTAGCGTGCCTTGTCCACGGGCAACAGATCTTTCAACGTATGGCATTGCAAATACGTTTGATAATCGCTACTCTGCTCAATATTGTTTTGAAAATGCCACAAATTGCATTGCAGTGAACGAGCGAAAATCACAACTTCCCCCGTTTGTGGGCGGAGTCACAGTTTGAGGCGCTGTTTACGCGCCGTGGTGTCAGTGTTACCATCAGCTCCCAGTACTTAACCCAAGCTGTGCTACTCATATGCATTGTCGGCGGTGCCCGGGATCGAACGCATGAACTTGTGATCCAAAGGTTCGAGAGCTCATACCGACTGAGCTACCCGGAGTATTTAGTGAGTGAAGTGGTTCTGATACCTTTTAATTTATAAAGATAACTCCCTATAACTCTGAGTGTACATTCCATTTGTACAGTTACAGCAAAAAGGACATTCATTGTGTGTTCTCCACTTCATTCCTATTAAGAGTTACATAACGCCTAAGGGTCCATTTCGTTCCTAACTGTCAATGTTATTTTTATTTAGAAATTTCAAGTCTCTTGAGTTGCAGCCAGCAACTCAGTTTCAAGGGGGGTCATCAATCATTTAACCGAACCCCCCCGGAACGCCCTCAAGGACCCCTGTGGGTTCCCAGTCGAACCCCACTTCGGGAACCAATGGTTTATCGAAAACATTCTTTGCGGTAGAATTGAAGATCGTTGAGATGAAGCTAAGCGCTTGTTCCTAGAATGCCAAGATCTGCAGAGAAAAGCATTCATTACTAATGCTTTTTACCTCCTCGTCATCAATAGAGGGTATGCGCATGCATAAAGTGAGTGGCAAATCGAGTGGCAACAGATAGGACTTTTCTGTTTGGATGTATGGGCTGTCAATCAGATAGGACTTTTCTGTTTGGATGTATGGGCTGTCAATCAGATAGGACTTTTCTATTGGGATGTATGGCCTGTCAAGACCAGAAAGTAGTATTTTTTGTCACTCAGTAGGTGTTCCCGCATAACTTCCGGGTATGATGTCACGCGCATACCCTCTATTAGCATTCTTGTTTTTAAAAAGGCAGTGAGACGTGGCTTTTATTTTTGCACCTGGACAAATTTGATTTCGTAGGCCTATATTCCTGACTTTATTTTATTTTTTGTCAAAAGAAATATTTTATATTCTTCACCAATTAAGCAATAGTTTTTAGTTTTGACATTTATAAAAGGTAAGATCTGACGAGTGGTTTAAAGTAGCTAAGTACATTTACTTAAGTACAATTTGTATGTATTTGTATACTTGAGTATTTCCGAATTCCAATACTTTTTTACTTCTACCCCACTACATTTCAGATCCAAATATCGCAGTTTTTCTCCACTACTAATTATTTGAAAACTTTATGTAGGCTATTGGACAATGACACTGCAATGCCTGGCTAAAGAGCACTAAGGACTACTAAGGATGCAGTTCAACACAGTTATTAAGACATTTAATAATAATAGACATTTAACTAATCTATGATATCTGTATCTGTACGTCGTCTCGACATGTCATTTCACCACGCCGGTCCGTCAAGAGTGCTTTGCCGTTGTCGTCAGTTTGTCCATCAAAAGAAAAACAACCGTTTCCCCCTTTGCTAGCTATGGTATTGATAACACTTAGAGAGAAATACATCTATACATGATGCATTTATACATGAAGAAAATATGTTTAATATATCTAAAAAACATCATCCGTGTACATTATGGCATGTATTGTCCTTAAAAAAAATATCACAATTACATTCAACATTTCAGGCCTTGGTAAAAAACAACCAAAACTAAGTTTATCTTATTTTTTTCCCCAGAGCGTGTGTGTGTGTGTGTGTGTGTGTGTGTGTGTGTGTGTGTGTGTGTGTGTGTGTGTGTGTGTGTGTGTGTGTGTGTGTGTGTGTGTGTGTGTGTGTGTGCATGCATGTTTCCGTGGATTTGTTGAATATCGAAGGCTCTATAATAATATAACATAATAATATAGGTCTGTTGTTTCCCTGAAGTGGAAGAGAGTATCTTGTCGCTGTCGGGTGGAAACTGTGTACGTCCAAAACTGTTTTTATTATTATTGTTTAAACACATCGACTGCCAAAGATATCTAAGGACGTTTAGTGGTCTTTTCATTGGTTTACGATAGATGGCGCTCTTCGCCAACATTGCTATGAACGGTTCCAGGTTGCCGGGCGTGACGGGTAAAACCGCAAATTAAAACTCTGTCTCCGTCCCGCCTCAATGTTAAACAGATTTACAAAATTGCATTTTATCTCGGATCCTTTTTGCAGATTGCGTTTTTTGGTCAAAAAGGCGCTTTATTCAACGGCCCATAATACTAAAGAACCGATGATCGCGGTAACAAAAGGTATTTTCCGGGTGACAGAAAAGACGATCGTCCGTCACTACACACAGCGTTTGTTTACATCCGGTTCACGTCTCTGGTCCCGTTAAATTATGGACGTAGGAGGTTTCTACCCGGCAACAGTCGTATGTTGATCTTCAACATAGTCATGTGACTCCATTAGACTCCTCCTCCTTAAAGCCATGTGACTCCGTTAGACTCATAACACATACATTCTTATTTTTCTTTCTCTATATATTTTTGTTTCACTTTGTTTCGATTCGAGGTAACAATATTCTTCCTGAGTATTCAATAACAAGACTATAAATCACTCTTTTGGGAGGCGCAAAACCAAAAACAATGCATGTTTTTTAAAAAAAAGGAAAAAGAAATACTGAAAGAAGGAGAAAATACTTATGCCATTTCACAATCTAAAATCTAAAATCTAATCTAAAATCCCAGATCTCTGTCTCGTATCACGATATTGATATAACGCAGGTTTCATTAACACCTTGCTTAAAGGCGTGGCACTACAGAGGCGAGCCATCTAGAAGAGCAGGTGTGTGTGTGTGTGTCTGCAGCTAATCTCGCAAATCACTGGAGTGATCAGGACCAAATGTCTTGTGCACGCTGAACGTAGACCCAATGTCCCAATATTTAACTTTTGAAAAGATACATTTTATACTGGAAGTTAATGGATCTCGGAACGGGCAGAAATGTTGCCCAAATATGGAGATGGATAACTGACTTAGGTCTGATGTCGTCATAGATGGCATCACTGACTGGCCACATACAGTCCCAGATCAAAATGGAAGCACCGACTTTATTGTTTGTTTCTATGTGTTATGTCGGATCATGAAGATTTCATGTTCAGCTTGAGTCACGTATAATTTTCATACCGGTTGCAGCTGGTATTGGGAATTAGGATAAAAAGTGCATCCTTTTGAAAATGTGCCTGTTGTGAAGGTAGAATGAAGTTCAAATCCTTCATTTCCTTACATCTTAACAAAGTCAAAGGACAGCTTCAACCATGTGGCTGAAAGGTCTATTCATACTCCAGTTTTAGTTGATAAGGTGACCACCGGAAACTACAACATGATGTCACAGAGCCACCGGAAACTACAACATGATGTCACAGAGCCGCTTTGATCAGAGTCTCACCCCATCTCTCTGTTTTTACTTAAACTACAACATGATGTCACAGAGCCGCTTTGATCAGAGTCTCACCCCATCTCTCTGTTTTTACTTAAACTACAACATGATGTCACAGAGCCGCTTTGATCAGAGTCTCACCCCATATCTCTGTTTTTACTTAAACTACAACATGATGTCACAGAGCCGCTTTGATCAGAGTCTCACACCATATCTCTGTTTTTACTTAAACTACAACATGATGTCACAGAGCCGCTTTGATCAGAGTCTCACCCCATCTCTCTGTTTTTACTTAAACTACAACATGATGTCACAGAGCCGCTTTGATCAGAGTCTCACCCCATCTCTCTGTTTTTACTTAAACTACAACATGATGTCACAGAGCCGCTTTGATCAGAGTCTCACCCCATCTCTCTGTTTTTACTTAAACTACAACATGATGTCACAGAGCCGCTTTGATCAGAGTCTCACCCCATCTCTCTGTTTTTACTTAAACTACAACATGACGTCACTGAAAAAAAGACTCACCGCTCACGCTCACCCAAACACATCTCTGTTTTTTTGAGTGGTGTAAACCACTCCTATGACTGGCTTTGTTAGTCTGTCTGTCTGTGCTCAAAAAATGAGCATGGTTGCTACGGTCACCCAGTTCACCCGGGTGTGATTTCATTACGTCAGACATTACGTCAGACCACAGCTGATCAGTCTATATAAGACCTTACACCACTCAGTTCACACGGGTGTGATTTTTACTAACTACCATTTGGGTGGTCACTGTATCACCTAAAACTGGAGTATGAATGAAGGCCTAACCAGGGACTGGGGTTGCAAATTAGCCGTGGCTATATAGGCCTACCCTATGTACAACGCAACGGTTTCATGTTCTTCACAACTTGATACATTGTTTTTGTAGTGTCCCTGTTAAATATACGTATATAAAAAAATAGGCCTTAAGAGTGATTCAAAAAACAAACAAAAAAACAAGAAAATAAAAGACAAGAAACGGTGATGCTATAAAGAAAAGGAAATGAAAAGATAATGAGATGAAGCAGAGAAAAAGGGTGGGGGGGGATTAACATTCATTTCTCAAAGTCAGGTGAGGTACTCGGCTCTTAAAGTAGCAGTGATTGTGCTGTGAGTAATGTTATATTAATAATATTAATATTATGGCCATCACAACATTTCAGTTTATTGCTCTCTTCATTTTTGGTCTGAAATGTTGTTTTTTTGTGCATGTTGTGGTCAGAGGTATTGCCCTTTACATTAAACCCCTAAGACTTTACAACATGATGCCATCTGCAACGTCATGTTGCATCAACGTGCCATGCTGCAACATCAGCGCCACCCAGTGGTATGGCAGGGAAATAAATAGCATCCTGAGAGATACAATCGTGCCTAATAGGCTCCACGCACATAGCACCATTTTGGAAATATCTCTTCCTACTTCCGGGTCCCTTCCGACTTTAAGTAAGGCTCTGTTCCATTTAGCGTGCAGTGGTTCTCAAACGTTATTAATTGCAAGGACCCCCATAACTTTGAGTGTGAACACATGGAACCCAACGGACCCGTGAGTTACACGCTCGTACGGGCTATTTGGAACTCAAGGACACTTTGAGACCCACTAGTGCATGGAGTGTTTCCATTGAGCCAATCAGCACCCTGACTCTGTTTGACCAGAATGGAACAGAGCCTTCATTAGTATCATTAACACTGACTCTGTTTGACCAGAATGGAACAGAGCCTTCATTAGTATCATTAACACTGACTCTGGATGGAACAGAGCCTCAATTACTATCATCGGTAACAATCGGAAGAGGCCCGGAAGTAGAAAGAGTTATTTCCAAAATGGCGTTATGTGCGTATAGCTTATTTATGCTCTGTCGCACGTGGCCTCACGGCGCAGAAAACGTCCATGAAGCTCACAATGCGTTGCATCCGCGGCACGTTTTGTGAGCTTGTAGTTTGGGCTCTGTTCGGCTCAGAACACCGTCATCCCATGAAGCATGACTTTACCTTCATACTGCTTTAGACCATCTTAGCGCTGTCTGTCTATCTGACGAGGATATGCCTAAAAATAACTGCAACCCTTTACCGCAGCCTTGCAGAGGGCAAAGTGCCCCTGTGACTTCTTTGGGAGAAACGTTGAGTAATGAAAACGTTAAGAATTAAAAAAGAACAGGAGTCTCCAGTCTTGTGCCCTCCGTTCCTCCTGTTGTGCGTTTGCCCTGGTCGTTGCCGTACGAAAAGACATCGAGGCTTCTCCGGTCCTCTCTCTAGCGCCCCCCTGTGGGGTCCTCGGAGCGTGCGTGCGCCGTGGGCATCTTCACAGTCATCCTCTGCTGAGGCGAGAAGCCGTGGCGCTCCGCCCCGCCCTCCCCAGACAGGCCGCCGCCCCGAGCGGGCGGGCTGTAATCCCCCGCAGCGGGCGGGCTGTAATCCCCCGCACCACCATACGGGGGCGACATCAGGGGCTTTCCTCCGGACTTGTAGGCGTCGTGGGGGTCCGGGGGTGCGGACGGGCTGCCCATGCCGTAGTGCCCGTTGTTGTTGCCGCCGTGGCTCTTGTTGGCGCCGTGGCCGTTGCCGTACTTCCTGTAACGCGAGGAGTCCTCGTCCTCAGCGGCGCCGCCGTCCTCCTCCCCGTCCTCCGACATCTCGAAGGCCTTGCGCTTCAACGCCACCACGCCCCCTTCTGGGCTGCCCCCGCCACCCAGGCTGTGAGGAGAAGGGTTAGAGTTGATTAACACATTGGATGCCATAGATGAGTATACTGGTCTTATCAAATATAACCTCCTGGTGCCTTTAACGTGTATACTCGTAAGGTGTTTTATATTGATTCAGTTAGAGATCGCGCTACACTACTGTCTATCATTGTCTGTGTTGCGCAGCGACAAACCGGAAGTCATTGGTCCGTCCGTATATTGGTTGCCCCCTCATTGACTCCAATGTTAGCCGAAATCTTCCCACCCTTTTATATCTGAATCAATCCCAGATTCCGATTCTAATCAAAACAAGCTTTATTGACGGCCGATCGTGGCCGATTAAGATTGTTTATCCGTGAGCTAACTTTCGGTTAAGCCCTGGGGTATTTTTTTCCTTTGAAAAAGGCTGATAAGGCTCTTAATACCCTCGGCACATGAATGAAAAACAAAACAACCCTAATGAAAGATCTTGACTTAACCCTTGACCCGGAACGCATCTGTGTGTCTGCATCTGGAACAAAATATTTTCAGATGGGGGTCGGCGGCCGAATTCATTCTGCGGGTCCTTGACATCAAATAGTATGATCACCACTAACATAGAAACATAGGTTTTTTTTTTTTAAAACATTTTTTAAACATTTTGTATATCTAAATGGGTTAACATACCTTGTGTGTGAGGCGGGGGAGTATCCCCCGTAGCCACTGCCCCCAACCACGGTAGGCCGGGAGGGGCCCAGGGGTAGGGGAGGGGGGTAGGAGGCACCGGGGTGGCTGTAGGTGTGGGGGGAGGGGTAACACCCCACCGGGGTGTAGTTATAGACGGCTGTGCTGGGGCTGTAGCTGGACTGCAGCGCATGGGGCTGGGGGCAGTACCCTGCAGAGCAGACACCCAATCACATGTTAGTGTTAAGTAGACCTGTGTCCGTCGGCCACCAGCCTACTTGGGAACGATGTAAGTTGGGAACCTAGTATGCAATTCCCGTTGTCATAGCACCCGTTTTAAATGTGTCCCCTGTCTGTGTCCCATATGGAGATCTCTGTATCGTCCTGTCTGAAGAGTGCAAACTGACTGTGAAAAGTGGAATGGTTAAGTAATCAAACTTAACGATTTACAGTACATCATAAGTGCTCTCAACAAATGTTAAAGTCCATAGACTTGGCAGGCTCTAAAGTGCTCTAAGCAAACATTGGTATATCCTGAAAGTCCATAGACTTGGCGTAAAATAAGCGTAAAAAAAAGAAAGAAAAAGATTCACGTGCGTGGCTTGCGCACAACCTGAGTTAGACACAAATGTCAATTTGACCAAAAAATGACTAACGACGTGCAGGTGTGTATGAAAGAGCTTACCTGCGGGCAGGTAGGAGGTGCCGTTGTACGATGCGGGCGGGTAGTCCTGAGGCGAGGAAGCGGAGCCGTAGCCCGTATCCGATGTAGCCACCAGCGCCACCTTGCCGCCCGCTAAGGCCTCTAGTCCGGGGTAGCACTCCAGGGCCGACGGCGCCCCCCAGGGCTCGGCCTCCGTCTTTAGGTAAGGTCCCGGGGGTCCCTCGGCGACATAGCAGCCGGCACCGAGGGGCCGCGAGGAGGAGTCGTAGCAGGGCACTCCAGAAGAGTACTTCTCGGCGTAGCGCTTGAGCAAGGAAGAGGCGCTGAGCGCCGATATGTCGTCGCTGGCCCACGTCGGGTAGCCGCTGGCGGCAGGGGGGCCGTAGCCGCTGGCGGGGGACCGACGGGCGGCGTACGGGTCGGCGTTGTGGTGCTTGTGGTGGCCACCGGGGGGCGACGTGGTGGACGACACGTCCAGGTGCTGCTCGGCCCACGGGGACAGGGGCGCGCCGTGGTCACCTGACCAGTGCATCTTCAACAGATCTGACAGACCACAGGAGAGGACAATTTATTAATAAGAATGCTCAAAGCTGACAGTGGCTGCAGACTGTTGTAGAGAAACTCAGTAAATGACCAGGAGGTTGTCTGAAAAACTACATTCTAAAATGACACAGATATTTTCCCAGTTTTAGTGGGTTCATAATTATCTTAGCTGAAAAGAGCCAAGATAACCCCCCAGCCCCAGGCTGGTCTCCACAGCAACCCCCCCCCCCCCAATCAATGTTTTGATCTATGTTTGTTATCTCTCCTAATGGTACCAACATCAATACTCTACAGCATGGAATCTTATTCAACGACAACACAATATTCTAAGACAAGTTTTGGGTCTGAGAGGAATGTCATCAAATGTTGCGTGCAGTACTTAACATCAGCAAGAGTACACATGTTACCAACAGGAATCTGTATGATGGAATGCCAAGGGTGAGCCATCAAATAGCAGCCCAGAGAATGAGACTAGCAGGACACTGCCAAAGACACCAAGAGCTGCCAGCCAGCAAAGTAGTGCTGTGGGAACCAACACATGGGCACATGGTCACGAGGACCTCCCCCATTAAGTGGATGTACTCATGATTGACAAGGGAGCGCAAAGCACCAATGAGCTGGCCAGATGTATGGAGAACCGGGATGACTGGAAGCGACAATAGTCTGAGGATAACCTAAGCTGAATTCCAATACCAAAAATCTCGGCAACTCGCTCACTCACACTCGGTCACTCCAGCATGGCAGTGTTACAGGGAAATTGGTGACCTGCTGAAATAGGCCTACCCTGTATGTGAGTTCAACCTAGCGGCATTTAGGCCACGTATTTAAAGACCTCCATATAAGTTATGTGACATTCACAAGATGGTCGCATATTCCAGCAGGTCACAAATTTCACCATAACACTGCATGCTAGAGTGTGAGTGAGCGAGTGGCCGAGATCTTTGGTATTGGAATTTGGCCCTAGAGCGAGACTAGGCTATACCAGAAGGATGCAGTAGGCTTAGGCTATACATAATACAGACAGTGCATGCTTGTCTGCTGGTGCTAGTGAGGTGTGACAGCCTGGGTACAGTGTACACTACAGTATGTGGCTCTTGGTCAGCTCACTTTCTTTCTTTCTACCTTACTTACTTTTTTTCTTATTGCGAACGCAGTGAGCACTAACTATGAGACCTAGCAGAACATGTCTGTCTGTCTGTATGTCTGTGTGTGTGTCACGCGGTAACACCACCCGCCCGCCACCAGAGTGCGCAGCTGTATCACACACAAAACACACACACACACACACACACACACACACACACACACACACACACACTTAACGTAAAAAAATGTAACTTAAAAAAAAACTTACAAAAACGTACAAAAAAAAACTTTAAAAAAAACTTAAAGAAAACTTAAAAAAAGAACACACACATGCACGCACACATACACACACTAAAAAAATTACTTAAAAACATAACTTAAAAAAAAGATAACTTAAAAAAAACCTTAAAGTACGTAATTTATTCTAATTGTTGTTATTGCAATTTACGAGATGCGTTCGCTTCCCGCGTTCGTGCGTCTTACTTGTTATACTCAAAGCTTATGGTGTCTCTCAACCTGCTCCACAGGTACACAAGCCAGGACCCTAGAGCCTGCCCTAAATCTAAACCTGCTCCACAGGTACACAAGCCAGGACCCTAGAGCCTGCCCTAAATCTCAACCTGCTCCACAGGTACACAAGCCAGGACCCTAGAGCCTGCCCTAAACCCCTGCAGCTACATGCATCATTGCATCTTTGTATCACATATTTGTGTCACTGGCTTCCATTGACAATGAATGGTAGACTGTATCTTTGTGTCTGCCTGTGTGAACGCACCATTACTGTCATTTTGGGACCCGTAATCAACAAAAATGTTGTACCTTTGAAAACTATTGTATTGAATGTAGTGTGATTTAGTGAGTAACAAGGAAGGAAAGAAATCGCACGTGTGAAGTGAGGGGCGCTCCACGCTCTTATTATCATACATGGTCATACATCATCACATTCCGACCAATCACTTTTGATGTCCTCACTTTTCTATCCTCACTTTTTGAGGGGCGCTAGGCGCTAGCCCCTCCTATAATCAGCTATAGTGTAGATTCTTGTCCTAACACAAACATTAAATGCCATTGACAGTGAATGGAGAATTTACGTCATAATTATGTTGACGAGCAAATCGACAATGAATGGATGATGTACTGTACAATGATAAGACCCCCCCTCACTTCGCGCGGGTGTGATTTTTATCCTCACATTCCGTGCTCAGCCAATCAAATCATCGCTATGGGGCACACACAAAGCTGGGCATAGGAGGGGCTAGCGCCCCTCAAAAGATAGAAAATCGTAACCCATGGACACCCCCACCACTATTGTCAGGTGGGTCTATGATGGACACACCCGACGCAATTGTGGTGGTCCCCAGGTTGCTCTTAGTCAGGATGGTGGTCCCCAGGTTGCTCTTAGTCAGGATGGTGGTTCCTGGGTGAAAACCAGTTGGCTTAAAGCAAACATTAAAAGTCCACATGACGTCATTCCTGAAAGGCTCAATAATCCCTTTACAGCATCTTCAAGTGGTTAAAACATGGCATTAGGTCCAAGAAGACCATACTTTACTGAAGACAGCTGGGGCTATACTGACGTCCTTCTCAGATCTGAATCATCCAATGGCTCGTGCTTCAGCATTAGACATCTGTGTTTTGAAATCCGGATAATGGTGAGGGGGAAGGGGGGGAGGGGGGGGGGGGGGTGATGAGGGAAGGAGCCCCTAACCCTAATCTATCTCCTCACCATGGTCTCTGGCCCTGTCTTGGGACTTTAGACGCAGGAGGAGACAGAGATCTCAAAGCCTGCTGGGTTTACCAAGAGACAGATGAACGTTAAGCCAGTCTGTTAACTATCACTGTATCTAGAGGGTATGCGCATGACATCATCGTACCTGGAAGTTATGCGGGAACGCCCACTGAGTGGCCAAAAACTACTTTCTGGCCTTGACAGCCCATTCAGCCAAACAGAAAAGTCCTGTCTGATTGCATTAAACAATGTTAAACTCACCAACATTGCAGCTGTACGAAAAGCTTGAATTATCCTCTTTCTATCTGCAAAGTTTTTGTTTCATGAAACAGAAACAAAAACATGAAATTGACTCATTGTTATTGTCCTGTATGTGTAACATTATGTGTCTCTTCTCTTGGTCAGTTCACACTATCCTGACCTGACCTGCTAAATAGCTGTGATAGACACATGAACACAACATGGCCTTAGGCGTGTGTGTGTGTGTGTGAGTGTGTGTGTGTGTGTGTGTGTGTGTGTGTGTGTGTGTGTGTGTGTGTGTGTGTGTGTGTGTGTGTGTGTGTGTGTGTGTGTGTGTGTGTGTGTGTGTGTGTGTGTGTGTTATTGTGGGAAAAATCTGTATCAGCAGATACTCAAAATCAAATGACGGGAGCAAAAAAAAAAAAAAGAACGTGATCGGGACATCCATACAGTATTATAGCATAGCATAGCATTCCTGTCCTGATTTTCATTTTTCCCAACTTGCATCGTTCCCAAGTAGGCCGGTGCCCGATGGGTACAGGTCTAGTTATACAGAAGGAGAAAGAGGAAAAACCACAGCAGTGAATGACACTGCATTACTGCCTAAACACACGGTCACATGTCAGGTCATGGTAGTGGGGGGCGGGGGCTTTACTCGTGGTCCAGTGTATGGTCAGTGTGGGCAATTATGGGTTAATCAGATGAGAGTGACCGTGTGGGGGAGGGGAGGCACAGGAATGGGATTTTGGGGGATTGGTGGTCGGTTGTGTGAAAAACCAGAGATGGAACGAGAGACACAGAGAGAGAGAGAGAGAGAGAGAGAGAGAGAGAGAGAGAGAGAGAGAGAGAGAGAGAGAGAGAGAGAGAGAGGGGGGGGGGGGGAGGGAGAGAGAAAGGGAGATGGAGAGAGAGAGAGAGAGAGAGAGAGAGAGAGAGAGAGAGAGAGAGAGAGAGAGAGAGAGAGAGCAAAAACAACACATCCTTAGGGAGCAAGAGCTGCATGCATTAAAACCATGACTCAGCACACACACACACACACACACAATTCAATTCAAAGGGCTTTATTGGCATGAGAAAACATACGTTTACATTGCCACACACACACACACACACACACACACACACACACACACACACACACACACACACACACACACACACACACACACACACACACACACACACACACACACACACAATGGTCTGTCGGGTGGACACCTCATATATTGCACAACTGTTACTTTTCTGGATTCAAAGCAGCAGATCTACAAACTCAAAACGCGTCACTTCAGTCCACGTTTTGAGTTTGTAGATCTGCCACTTTTGGAGCTTTTGCATAACGCTGTAGTATGATGATCAAGTAGGACGTCGATTTAGGAAACAACACAAAGTTAAACTAGAAAAAGTGCCCTTCTGGGCACAGGTCTCCACCAGGAGGATAGGACTGTTTGGCAAAATGTTTAGGAGTAATATAAACATGTTTGCCTTTGATGGCAATTGGATGATTTGAGGCATTTTGTTCCAAAAATGAGTTTTGCAAAAATCAACCTGTTGGTGGCGCTATAACAGGCCAATGTGAAAAGGGTGGGATATATTCCTCAGCCTAGTAAGAAAATGTGTGAAAGATTTCAGGTAAATTGCATGCTGCGTTCATGATTTGAGGCTTTTGTTCAAAACGGAGCAATCTTGCAAACTGTGAAAGCCAATTATAGCCAATTAGGATGGAATATGAAATATCGGACAGATCCGACTTGAGCACATGACGATAGAGATACTGTGTAATGATTTGTGAGATTTTTGGACAGAATCTGGAGGAGTAATATCAAAAAATGTGTTTTACAAAAGTCGGCCTCCTGGTGGCGCTATAAAAGGCAGATGCGGAAAATGCAGGGCAAAGGTTTGTCCTTGGCCTCTAGGGAGTGTGCATGCAACGTTTCATGCAGATCGGTGCAGTTTTAGGTAAAAATTTTGAAAAGCTGCCTCATGGTGGCGCTATAACAGGCCGTTCTGGAAAATGCGGGGCAGAGGTTCATCGTTGGCATCCAGGGAGTGTGTGTGCAAAGTTTGGCATCGACCGGGTTAACGGTGCCGGAGATTAGCTGTTCACAGACGGACGGAAGGACGGACACACACACACACGGACGGAGTGCAAAACATACTCTCTCCCCATGCCTTCGGCCTGGTGGAGACAAATATGGATCTATAGCAACTAAATGTACTTTAATGATCATTATGTTTGCTCTGTGGATCAGCTAGCCAATAGGAACACAGATGTAGTCAGTGCTCAGTGAGTAGCGTTAGGGTTAGGGAGCCTAGCGGAGCGGGCAGGATGAGTCAGTGTGTAGGAATGTCTGGAATCCATCCTGAGATCAATTTACACAAGTTCCACATGCGCACACGCACACACACACACACACACACACACACACACACACACACACACACACACACACACACACACACACACACACACACACACACACACACACACACACACACACAGAGCATGGTTCCACAGCACGCACGCACACACGCGTATTACTATCCTTGGAAGGACATTAGCATTTTTAGGAAGGCGATTTTATGAGTTGTATTTTAAGTCCTCTGGGCCTAAAGCAGAAAATAGCCTAATAAGCTTATACAATGTGTCACTGCACTTTTGTTTTTGTTCTTTTTTTACAACAAAATATCACGGTCATTAGTCCACTCTGGATTACTGGTTGAAATAATTATCATAATCATTGATTTTCATGGACAGGATCTCGAGGCGAAGTCATGGCGGGTATGCGGCTCCGTAAGCTAAGGCAGGGGTTCTCAACGTTTTTGGCCGGGGACCCCCGGAAATGCTTTGGCAATGTCTCGGGACCCCCGCCCCGCCCCCTCCCTACCCCCAATATAAATTGACTGCTACAATAACCTTAAACCATTTTGGGCGGGAACCCCTTTTGGTGTTTTAAGCATTGTTATAATTTAGCTATTGAAAAATAGCAGATCTACAAGCTCGTAGCGCGCCACCGAGTGGCGCGCTACGAGCTTGTAGGTCTGCTATTTTTGAAAAATCGTGAAAATAAAAAAAATAAAAAATCCTTTTTTTTTTTTTTTGAAAATAATTTGGGGACCCCCTAAAATAATTTGGCGACCCCCCGAGGGGTCGCGACCCACGGGTTGAGAACCCCTGAGCTAAGGGTTGCTTCACTGCTTTTTGCAGATGATGTGGTCCTGATGGCACTATCAGGACCATCGGTCCAGCTCTCACTGGACCGGTACGCAGTCGAGTGTGCGGCCGCTAGGATGAGGATCAGTGTCTCCAAATCTGACTCCATGGTTCTCAGCAGGAAACCGATGGATTGTGTCCAAGTAGGGAATGAGACTTTACCCCAGGTGAAGGAGTTCAAGTATCTCAGGGTCTTGTTCACGAGTGAGGGGAGGACGGAGAAGGAGATCAGCCGGAGAATCGGAGCGGCAGGGGCGGTATTGCAGTCGCTGTACTGCACTGTTGTGCCGAAAAGAGAGCTGAGCCAGAAGGCTCACAAGCTCACGACGTGTCGATGTAGATCGGCTAATTGAACTACTCAACAAAATATTTTCAAAATAGTAAAAGAGGCAAAGTCGTGGGGGTTTAGGGATCGTTTAGGGACGAAAATAGAGCCCTAGGTCTGTGTTGATGGTGTAGTCATTCTATTCAATAGCTCACAATTGTCAATATATTTACTCTTATAGTTTCAGTCATCATAGCTTAGTTTTTATTTAGTTTTCGTCAGTGAAAAAAGGTAATCGACGAACATTCTTTGTCATAGTTTTAGTCGAAGAAATCAACACTGCTCAAAACACCCTAGTAGTCCTGAGTCTCTCTCTCTGCTGTAGTAAAAAATAATAGCTCCTGTGTGTCCGAAGTCTGTGTGGTCAGCTCTCCCATCCCCCACCTCCCAGAGCCACACACACACACACACACACACACACACACACACACACACACACACACACACACACACACACACACACACACACACACACACACACACACACACACACACACACACACACACACACACACACACACGTGCGCACACATTATTACCATGCTTGTGAGGACGTCAGCCATTTTTAGGAAAAGTGATTTCATGAATGCCATTCTAACCCTATAACCCTCAAATAGTACACCTACAAGCTCACATTGCACGTGCAACGCACACACGCACGCACGCACGCACACATTGTGAGCTTGTTGTAGATCTGCTATTTTCGGTGCCACACGCGTAACGCAATGTTGGTATTGGAGTATGTATGCATATGTTATTGATCCGTCCAGCGGTATTTTGACATACGTACATATTTCTATAAATAGCTGGTTGTGCATCACCTGGACATCGCTGTTGTTGGAACGTAACTTATTAACCCTCAAACAAAATGTGACTATACTAGCTGGGGGATTTTATTGGTCCTCTCAAGTATAGCAACTCTCTAAAGTAGCAGATCTACAAGCATGTTTAGGCCTCATTCACACGTACCAAACACCAATCAAGCAAATGTTTGGTCGTTTTTTTGTTTTTTTGGGCCACCCCCCTCATCAAACAAAATGTTTTGGTCAAACCATGTGACTCCCATTGGAAAAGCATTGTGGTGGCCCAAAAAAACAAAAAAACGACCAAACATTTGCTTGATTGGTGTTTGGTACGTGTGAATGAGGCCTTGTAGAACTGCTAATCTGTGCATGCATGTGTGTGTGTGTGTGTGTGTGTGTGTGTGTGTGTGTGTGTGTGTGTGTGTGTCATTCATCATGGTGTAATTAAAGGTCGTTGACACCCGGTTACTAGCGTTCCGCCTCATTCATGGCAGCACTTCACTCTTGCTAGCTAGCGGCTAACGAGAGGCGGTCATTAGCGTGTCTGTGTGACATGGGCCGTCATTATGGTGTGTGTGTGTGTGTGTGTGTGTGTGTGTGTGTGTGTGTGTGTGTGTGCGTGCGTGCGTGCGTGCGTGCGTGCGTGCGTGCGTGCGTGCGTGCGTGCGTGCGTGCGTGCGTGCGTGCGACATTATGGGAACAATGCATAATGATGCACTGTGTTTAATGCAAAACATGCACTGAAACGTCCTTTTAGAATGATACGTCCTTTTTTCTGTCTCTTAATGCTTTATAGTTTTAAACAAATGGTGTACTGTTTTGTAATCATTGCTATAGAGTGTGTGTTCAGTAAGTGTTAAATAGTTCTATATTGTGACAGTAATAATTGCTATAGAGTGTTTGTTCAGTAACAGGGTTCTGAACAATTCTCTTTAATAAACATCGATGTGTGTGTACTACTGCGTGCGTGCGTGCGTGCGTGCGTGCGTGCGTGTGTGCTGCGTATACAAGGCGGACATTATGTGGCGTGACAGTGAGAGACTTTTTAAGGTGGAATGTGTCAGATGTATGCCAGTAAATGGCACGCAACTCTCCCAACCACCAACATGCCTATATGCTGTCTGTACCAGCTAGGCTTTCACACAATATTCTACAATTTACAATTTACAATTTAGGCTATTTAGCAGACCCTCTTAATCCAGAGTGATTTACAGTGAGCAAGTAAGTAAGCGTCGTGGCTATAGTGCAAGTGCTACGGCAAGTGCTACGGCAAGTGCTACGGGCTAAGATGGAGTCTGAAGAGGTGGGTTTTCAGACTGCGGCGGAAGATGGGGAGTCAATCTGCAGTTCTGATTGCAATGGGAAGTGCGTTCCATAGTTTTGGAGCCAGAAGGGAGGAGAGTTTGTATTATTTCTCACAATAATACAATATTACACTATTTGAATATCTAAGCCAGGGGTTCTCAACCCGTGGGTCGCGACCCCTCGGGGGGTCGCCAAATTATTTTAGGGGGTCCCCAATTTATTTTCAGAAAAAAAAAGAAAAAAAAAAGATTTTTTTTAAAATTTTATTTTCACGATTTTTCAAAAATAGCAGACCTACAAGCTCGTAGCGTGCCACTCGGTGGCGCACTATGAGCTTGTAGGTCTGCTATTTTTCAATAGCTAAATTATAACAATGCTTAAAACACCAAAAGGGGTTCCCGCCCAAAATGGTTTAAGGTTATTGTAGCAGTCAATTTATATTGGGGGTCGGGAGGGGGCGGGGCGGGGGTCCCGAGACATTGCCAAAGCATTTCCGGGGGTCCCCGGCCAAAAACGTTGAGAACCCCTGATCTAAGCCACGACTCAACACTGTACATCAAACTCTAATCATCGCTGATATATTCTTTTTTAATATTCTTTTTATTTTATTTGTATGTTTTCATAAATAAGTGCATGGCCATATATATAACTGCAGCAGATGTGCAGCTGCCCTGCTTCATACTGTAGGACGCGGTGTAGATGGGCTTGTAGATCGGCTATTTTCCAACGTTTATATACGGTACTGCACGTATAGCGTATGACAGTGGTTCCAAAAGTGGGGTCCGGGGACGCCCAGGGGTCCTTGAGGGAGTTCCAGGTGGTCCCCATAGCTAAATGATAGTTTGGAACCAAATGGGCCTGTAACTCTGAGAGTGTACAAATGGACCCTAACATGTCCATTTGGTTCCATTTGTACACACAGAGTTAACATTGATTTTACAATATAAATTGGGGTCCCAGAGATAGAAATGCCATTCAATGGGGGTCCTTGAAATTAAACGGGTTGAGAATCACAGCTAGAGCCGTACAAATCTTCTCTTATAGAGGGTCTCTGGCATATCTTTTCAAATGGGGGTCCGCGGGCTAATACATGTCAATTTGGGGGTCCTTGACATGAAAAAGTTTGGGAACCACTGGTGTATGATACTTTTGTACTTTTACTCGAGTAACATTTTGAAGGCCTGTCATCCTAGTTGTTACAGAGCATTTTTACATCAAGGTATTTGCTATAAAGTCGGACAATCTCTTTGGAATCTCCAGAAATAAAGGATAGAATCCCTGATGAATTATTCCAATCATGTCAGAGTGTTAATCCGGTTAAAGCTGGACCTAATCAATAACCTGATCAATAACGTGAGAATATTCATCAGTGTTCATCATAGCAGTCCTGTCTGTTGAATAACACACCATTTTAGTTTTAGTCCTATTTTAGTCATCTGAAATGGTTTAGTCTAAAGTCTAGTCGTAGTCGACTAAATAAATAAATCTAGCCTTAGTCAAGGTTATTATAGTTAACGAAAACTAACAAAGTAACAGAAACTTAAAACAATAATAAATAAATAAACTGAACTACAATAACCCTTATAGATGATGATGTTGTGATCTAGCCTATATCACTTTTTTTTTCATTGGCACGTTTGACTGTCAAGGTGTAAACTAATGAAGTACTGTCTCCTCATAAACACATGAAAAACTGGAAGAAATACAAAAATCACAGCACTCCATCTTTAAGTCTTAGTCAACAGAAAGAACAGTTCTTTGAACACAGTGACTGACAACAACAGGACAGGCTGAGAAAGCAAAGCAGACCAAAACATTCCTCAATGCAAAATAAACTCCTCAGCTGTTGAACACATCAGCCTCTCTCTCTCTCTCTCTCTCTCTCTCTCTCTCTCTCTGGACTCTGGAAAGACTGTGGCTAATACAGAAGCTAATGTAGTTGCGCGCGCAGAAACAGTGCAGGTGAGGCCCTAACAACCATGCCTATAGAAAAAACTCAGTTGTGTGTCTCAAACAATACGATTATAGGCAGAATCGTGGAAAGTTTAGAATTTTTGGTGGTCCCATTTTAACTTTCCGCAACATCAGCGGTTGTTGCGATTAACTGCACTACAATAATTCACCATAATGTGCTGTGCGCGTCACCCAGGGAATTAGGTGGTTTAAAATAAAACTAGGACTTACTGTTTGGGGTGGCAGGACTGAGCATTCTGCAGTCCTGGCCCCGGGTGGGAGAGGGGAGGGGAGGGGAGGGTCCACTCAGTGCTGTCGGGGGTCCGGCAGCGTCATGGTGCTGCTGCTATGGTGGAGCTCATGCAGCCGTCCTGGGGTGCCTTTGGGAGGGGTAGAGCCCCCCCCTGGGGTGCTGGTTGGGGTGGAGCCCCCCCCACCCCTGGGTGACGCTACAGGCTGTGCTAGTGGCTGGAGGTGTTCTGCTGCGGAGCTCCATGACTCATCTTCATCATCATCATCTCACACCCCCACAGTCCTCTGACATCATGACACCTGAGGAGAATGAACACGCACGCACGCACGCACGTACGCGGACGATCGTGTTACTATACTTGCGTGGACGTCAGCGTGTTTAAGGACGGGAGTTTTTTGTGTGCCATTTTCACCATTTTGAATATCCTATAAACCTCAAAAGGGGGCATGAGCAGATCTACAAGCTTCAAAGCATGCCACAGCGTGACGCGTTGTGAGTTTGTTCTCTGCTATTTGTGGTGAAGAGACTTGGGGCTCCATTTTCGTCACCGCTAACCCCCTTATCCCTAAACTTCTTTGCCTTTTTTTACTATTGTGCAAATCATTTTTGAATAGTTAAAATGGCCAGTCCACAAGCTCAGAATGTGTCAATGTAGATTGGCTAGTTGAACTATTCAAAAATGTTTTTCAAAATAGTAAAAAAGGCAAAGAAGTTTAGGGATAAGGGGTTTAGCGGTGACGAAAATGGAGCCCATAGTGTACTGTAGACTGTTTGTTTTGTTGTTGTTGGGTCTGTTTGACTAGAGGCCAGGGTCTAAGTAACCTCGCGTCACCAGACTGTCCACCTCAGAGGAAAGCCTGTCTGTGTTTCTAAATCGCTGTGTGATCGGCCTAAAATAAAAAAATAAATACAAAAATAAAAATAAATGTTTGTGGTTTCCAGCTTTTTCGGCATCGCTTTGTTTTGGTACCCCTGTTTGTTTTTAGACTCGCCAGTCACTACGAGTTGGAATAAAAGATGTATAATATACAGACAAACTATCCCAAGACATACTTGAAGAAACGTGTCGGATTCATGCGACGCATCAAGGCTTTTATTGGATAGGCCCTAAAATTACGATGTACTTGATCTCCGGGATCTCCGGGCCACCCCTGGACAGTCAAGGACCACCCCTCGACAGTCAAGGGCCACCCCTGGACAGTCAAGGGCCACCCCTGGACAGTCACGGGCCACCCCTGGACAGTCACAGGCCACCCCTGGACAGTCACGGGCCACCCCTGGACAGTCACGGGTCCACCCCTGGACAGTCACGGGTCCACCCCTGGACAGTCACGGGTCCACCCCTGAACAGTCACGGGTCCACCCCTGGACAGTCACAGGCCACCCCTGGACAGTCAAGGGCCACCCCTGGACAGACACGGGTCCACCCCTGAACAGTCACGGGTCCACCCCTGGACAGTCACAGGCCACCCCTGAACAGTCACGGGTCCACCCCTGGACAGTCACAGGCCACCCCTGGACAGTCAAGGGCCACCCCTGGACAGTCAAGGGCCACCCCTGGACAGTCACAGTCACGGGCCACCCTTGGGTGCCATGGCACCCACTTTGAGAAGGCCAGCCCTAAACCTAAACAACCTAATTGTAACTCTAAAAAATATGCACCGGTGTATATGTTTTAACAAGAGAAAGTACAATTTAATTATCTTGAGAGGAGCAGGAAAATGCATGGCTCTCCAAAAGTATCTTATTCTGTGAACGGTATTGTGTGTGTGTGTGTGTGTGTGTGTGTGTGTGTGTGTGTGTGTGTGTGTGTGTGTGTGTGTGTGTGTGTGTGTGTGTGTGTGTGTGTGTGTGTGTGTGTGTGTGTGTGTGTGTGTGTGTGTGCAGCTGTCAGACAGACAGACATCAAGACACACACATGCACACGCACACGCGCACACGCACGCGCACACACACGACCATCCGACTAGTTTATCTGGATTGTCACGTTTTAAATCATAGGTGTTTCACTCAAAGCCTTCCGGCGAGAAGCAGCAAATTAAACTAGACCATTAGAGGTTTAGTTTACCAAGGCAGCGTTGTGTGTGCGTGCGTGTGCGTGCGTGTGTGAGTGTGTGTGCGCGCGCGAACAGAGGGAGGGAAGTTATTGCAGTGACCACTAAAGCACAGAATGGTCAGGCAAGGAAAGGTATTATTACAGACTGATGCTTTAAAAAAAAAACACCCATGGACCATATGGCCAACAACACACTGACCACAAATCAAGAACTTTGTACTCTCTCTCTCTCTCTCTCTCTTAAGGTCAGAGCTGTGCACTTTTAGGCTATGAATGCAATATGTTAATAAACGATGCATAACGTATTTGACAGGGAATAAAGTGCAGGCTAGTTTATAAGTGGCCACAGAGTGAGGCAATAAACCACAGATATACAGATAAACGGTGGACATAAATAATATCACAAGACACACGCACGCACGCGCGCACACACGCACACACACGCAGAGAGAGAGAGAGAGAGAGAGAGAGAGAGAGCATGCAAACGGACAGGAATGTGCAGGACGATCGAGTGTAGCCTGGCTAATAAGCCAGACGCGAATCAGCCGTTGGCAAGTGTGATACGAGTCTTGCTTATTATTGTGTGTGTGTGTGTGTGTGTGTGTGTGTGTGTGTGTGTGTGTGTGTGTGTGTGTGTGTGTGTGTGTGTGTGTGTGTGTGTGTGTGTGTGTGTGTGTGTGTGTGCGTGTGTGCGCGCGTGCGTGAGAGAGAGAGAGAGAGAGAGAGAGAGAGAGAGAGAGAGAGAGAGAGAGAGCAGATGTAGGCTCTGTAGTAGCCTATAGTCCTACGTGTTATTATCATGTTATGATTGTTATCCTGTGTATGCATTTAAAACACTGTATTGTGTGGAAGTCATAAGCCTCACCTGTTCATGCCTGTAGCTCTGGTAGAGAAGCTTCTTCTGTTTAATAAGAAATGCATGTAAATAATCCACTTTATTTCCACAAAGTCTGAGCAGACAAACTGCACGAGAACTGATCCTGACGTCTCTCTCTCTCTCTCTAGTAGTATGTGGATGGAACTCTACCCTTCACTGCTTGCTGCGCTCTCTCACTGGTGTTGCCAGATTGTGCAATAGATATAAGCTACCCGTTTTATGAAAACAAGCCAACACCACAAATCATGCATGGTATGGGGGTCCTAGAAAGTAGAACATTGGCTATTTTGTTCTAAATGTTAAAACATAAAATATTTGACAAATGTTTTTGAGGGGCGCCCTCCTGTGCCCAGCCTTCCGGGTTTGTGTAAACACAAACATTGGCTTGTGATTGGCTGATCACCTTATAGCGATGATTTGATTGGCTGAGCAAAGTACATATTGAAGATAAAAGTGAGGACAGAAAAGTGAAGACGGTAAAGTGAGGACACAAATTGTGATTGGCCAGAATAAGATGATGTATGATGATAAGAGCTTTCCACAATTACAAAACCTGTAGGCCTATATAAAATTAAGTCTGATCATGTAGTGCATTTTCACATCATGTCCGTCCATCCATCCATCCATCTTTAACCGCTTATCCGTAGTCGGATCGCGGGGGCAACAGCTCCACCAGAGTGCTCCAGATCTTCGCTCTCCAGAGCAACATTAGTGACTTCCTCCTGGGGGATCCTGAGGCGTTCCAAGGTCAGTGAGTCGATGTGTTTCCTCCAACTGCGCCTTGGACTGCCCGGGGTTCTCCCAGTGGGACGTGCATCGAGGACCTCCCTAAGGAGACGCCCGAGAGACATCCTAACCAGATGCCCGAACCAAGCTGGCTCCTTTCCAAGCGAAGAAGCAGTGACTCTACTGTCTACTCCGAGTCTCTCTCGTGTGATTGAACTTCTCAGCCTATCTCTAAAGGAGATTCCGGCCACTTGTCTGAGCAAACATTTTGTCCACTTTTGTCCGCTCAGCTCTCTTTTCGTCACAGCAGTAGGCCTACGGCAGTAGGCCTACGGGCCGTAGGCCGTACCCCTGCCACTCCGATTCTCTGGCTGATGTACTTCTCCGTCCTTCCCTCACTCGTGATCAAGACCCTGAGATACTTAACCTCCTTCACCTGGGGTAATGTATCATTCCCTACTTGGACTCCACAATCCACTGGTTTCCTGCGGAGAAGAACCCTCGCCTTATATGGCAGTGCATGGCAACAAATAGGCCTACATATTAATTTGGGGGAAACGCTGATTTATGAACAACATTAGGAAGCAAATAAGCCGCAAATAATCAACTACCCTTTAAAATCCAGCGCCAAAAAATGCAACCCAGATACTACCAATAATTTGCAAGCAACTTCACAGAAAACAAAACAAGCCCACATGCTTTAATAATCAGACATGGCAACACTCTGTCTCCCTCCCCCTTTCTCTCTCTCAGCCTAGTGACAACAGAGCTACACATAACATCCCCTCCCCCAATCCACCACGCCACCCCTCCCCCTTCTGCTAACCTCTCTCTCTCTCTCTCTCTCTCTCTCTCTCTCTCTCTCTCTCTCTCTCTCTCTCTCTCTCTCTCTCTCTCTCTCTCTCTCTCCCCACCTCTTTTGTTAAAACTATTTAAGCAGGAAGGGAGAGAGGGAAAAAGTGACCAATCATGCAGTGTCAGGGGAAGAGCCCCCCATGCTCTGTGTGTGTGTGTGTGTGTGTGTGTGTGTGTGTGTGTGTGTGTGTGTGTGTGTGTGTGTGAGAGAGAGATCCATGTTTTGCTGCATGTTGTAACAAATAATACTAATAGTGCACACAACACACACACACACACACACACACACACACACACACACACACACACACACACACACACACACACACACACACACACACACACGTGCAA